>NC_067222.1:829678-1171178 GCF_019924925.1 Ctenopharyngodon idella | reverse complement strand
AATGACATTTCCTCTCTCAAGATCCATTAATGTACTAAAAACATATTTAAATCAGTTCATGTGAGTACAGTGGTTCAATATTAATATTATAAAGCGACGAGAATGTTTTTGGTGCGCCAAAAAAAACAAAATAACGACTTATATAGTGATGGCCGATTTCAAAACACTGCTTCAGGAAGCTTCGGAGTGTTATGAATCTTTTGTGTCAAATCAGTGATTCGGATCGCGTGTCAAACCGCCAAACTGCTGAAATCACGTGACTTTGGCGCTCTGAACCGCTGATTCGGATTAACGAAGGTCTTCCGGGTGTGGAATGGCATGAGGGTGAGTAATAATTGACATTGTTTTCATTTTTGGGTGAACTAACCCTTTAAAACGATGCTGTTTATGTAAAATGTATAAATCATTATTTATATTATTAAAAGGAAAAATAAGTTATATAAAGCAGATATACCCTTTAGACTTTGCGCTAAACTGCACATTATTTTAATTTCTTAATGATCACTTTATTGGTCATGATGGGGGGTTTTGTAATGAGACTGAACTGTGATGTTCAGGATTATGCTAAATTGCTTTTTTCCACATCAATCTACACTCCATATATCATAATGAAAAAGCAAGAACCAGATTTGTGATTAATTTTGAAAGAAAAAAACTAAAATATCAAATTGACACTACATTAACAGCTTGCATCAGCAGCACAAACCCTAAAAAAGTTAAAGTTAAAAAACTACAGTCAGGATTTACTAAAGACACTCTGTGAAAGATTAGCGATGAAAAAGTGTGGACAGAGTTATATTTGCCACTGCAGTTTTCCTTTCAGACGCAAAACTTATGAGAGGAGGGTTTTTGAATAAATCATGCAACATGATTCTCTAAGGTTTGTGGTAGATTTCGTTTGCCAAGCCACAGTATTTTTAATTTGCTAAGATTCAGAGATCTAGAAACCACTACATCACTACAACATTCAAATATCTGAGCTTTATGGCAAAGTGGCTGTACAGAAGCCTCTCCTCAGTGCAGACACATGAAAGCCTGCTTGAAATTTGCAAAATGTCACCCAAAGGATTCTTATTAGACTGTGAGAAACTAGATTCTCTGGTCTGATGAACCACAACTGATGAACCTCAATCCATATTTTCTGCTCATCCATTTGACTTTTGAATCAGATTTCAGTTTTGTTTTAACAGAGGCAGAACGTTCAAGAGACCAGAGACGACGACAACAGACTGAGACGAGCCAACAAGGATCAAATGCATGTAATTACTCACTGCTAAATCCTAATATGAATCCTAATTAAATTTTTTTTTTATTAATATTTCATAGAAAAGAGATCTGCTTAATTAATGCAACTGTGTGATTGTGTTTGTTTTGTCTGTCTGTCTTAAAGTGCATCTCTGTCATGAAATCATGTACATGTTTGGAGCAGTTGGTCTTGTTTTGTTGAACTCTGTTACACTGACAGCAGAACTGATCCTGAAAGCACGTGAGTAATTATAATATAATAGAGATCTCTTACCATCACACCATTTTTGTCTAATTATGCAAAAGCATACTGAAAATGAACCAAACTCAGCAAAGTTAAGTTATACAACTACTAAAAATTGCTTTACCATTTTGCTTTCAAATGTTCCATGCATCTTCCTTTCTCTTCAATGTTGTTCTTTCATGTAAATTCTTAGGAAATGGTGAACGTGTTTTGAAGGATCTGAGAGTCATTGTCTTCCTCTCCGAATGTGTTTTTGCCTTTTATTGTCTGGTTTTACAAATGCATGCTTTCTGTAAGTATCTTTTATTTTTTATTTTATTACATGGTACAGTACAGAAGTGACAGAATAGTGATGAGGAGAGGGAGATTAAAATCTTTGTTAAAGTAGACAGACTTGACTGACTGTCAAAAGTCCCAGCAGTTCACATTATAAATAATGACTCAAACTCAAGAATGATAGTATGATCCATGTGTGTGAATTATTGGTTTGTGAAATGCTGTAAGTTACCCTTAAATGTTTTTTTTTTTTTGTTTTGTTTTGTTTTTTGCTGCAGTGATGCCATAGAAGAACTATTTGGTTCCCAAACAAACCTTTCAGTGAACAGTTCCTAAAAGAGCCATGGTCCTGTTTACACCTGGTCACTTCATGTGTTTTCTCTGATTGTATATCTATCCGATCCGATCTTTTAACTTTTTTTTTTTTTTTTAATAATCTAAAGAAACTTTTTAAATGCAGTTATCACTGTTTTCCATGTTCGTGAATTAAATATGTTTACACGGCTTTTTAAAAATGCCGTGTGCCGGTGTTTGACATGCGTTTGACCAATCAACGTACACTTACGTCACTGATAGTTCCTATAGAGCTGGTTTAGACCCTACTCTGAAGTAGGAGCTAATTTAGTTCCCCCAAAAGGAGTTCCTAGAACTAAAATCGTTCCTAATTCCTGTGGTGCGGACACGGCAAAATCCGGGTACTTCAGCGAATAGTTCTAGATACTCTGAAAAGGTTCCTTCAGTGCAAAAGCCCCTTCTAATGCTGATCTTTAACAGATGCAAACAGTTATTGAAATGAAGGAGGTTCAAAACTGGTAAAATGAGACAAACATTTACCTACTCCTTACAGAGTGTGATTTACTTGCTGTGATTCTGATTTCGCTCAATAATTAACATTTTAAACAACTTTCACACAGGGAAGATTGATATAGCCAAGTAAGTGCAGATTTTTATTTAGTGCTCTTATACAGTACATTCAACTGTATATATATCAGTGTTAAACCTTTAATTGTGTTTTTAATACAGATCTACACACAATCAAAGGAACTCAGATCAAAGACACAGACCTCAACTCATGGTAACACAATGCATAACCTGATTTTGCTGAGTTCAACATGTTCCTGGGTCAACATTTTTGTTGATCCTGGAACAACATTCAAATCAACCAATCAGATTTGAGGGACAAGTTTACAGATTATGTCAAGTTTAGGCTTAAAATCATGAATTGGTGCCTCTACATCAGTGTTATTCATCTATCATTTCCCTCTGATTTTTGGGATAACTTATGGGTAGGGTTAGGTTTAGGGGTAGGAATAGGGTTAAGACTAAATTTTCAGACTGGAATGTTGTTCCAGGATCAACAAACTATGTTGACCCAGGAACGCATCTAACTCAGCAATATCAGGAATTGCGTAATGCAATAATTATGTGTGATATAAACTCATCTGCAGTCTAAGCTTTGATATCTTCATATAGAGTTCAGATGTTGCCAAATAACAATGTCTTGTTCACAGAACACAGCAAAGGCTCATGAAATGGAGAATCTGTCTGAACCTGATTCTGCTGTTTCTCAGACACCATAATGAGACACATTTCTCACACACTCTTCTACATTTCTCCTGCACTTTGATGCTCTCTGTCTGCAGTAGATGAGCTCCTCTGGAGTAAAAACCAACTGACTGAGACTGAAGACTTCAAAAATGTCTGCCTTCTGCTGCAAATTACTTGAATAATTTTATATTGGTTGTTGAATCGTTTCAAAAGTGGCAGTATTAAGTTGTGGCAGTATTAAGTTTCTTATAAACAAACTAAACTTTTTTATTTTCATAAACAGTCAGATTTCGGTACAGCTCTTATGTAAATGTGGCGTATTTAAAAAATGTGAATATTCATCTTTGAGTATTTATTAGTTAAATATGAAATAGTTAAACATGTTTTGTAAATGTTTTTGTGTCTATTGCATCTGTGATTACACTGTAAAAAAAAATTGTTACCAACCTAATTTACCAGTCTAATGAAGTACTGCTTTGTACATTTATAATACACTGACAACCACCAATAACAGTGGTGATGAGAGTCACATGATGAATCAAAGCTCATCACAAGCAGCTTTTCAACATGATGAGAAGGACAATACTAATATATAGAAGGTGCACACAGTCACAGTCACATTCACACAAACACTAAACACCATCATGGTAACATACATTTTTTTTTAAATGCTACAAACTTTAATTTAACAACATTAGATGTAACATAAAACCCTAATGTACATAACTGATTAAGAAAAAATTAAGAAACGAAAATAAACCAAATCTGTCACGCAGGAAATTGTGGGAATGTCAATTTACGGTTTTTCACCGTAAATTATAAAATGATTTGTTATTACGGTCATTTTTACAGTGCAGGCATCGTGTTTTATAAACATGCTGTTACTTTTTACTTTCAATGACTCAGAGTCCTTTTTTGCCTACTGAAAATGGATCTCCTTATGTTTGTGTTTGTGTCTTTTATTTTGATAATGTCTCAGGGTGTTTCACTAATAGTGGTGACGTTGCAGAATTGGCTGTGAAAAATGTACATCTATGCAATTATATTTGTTTAAAACAAACCCGTTTGTAAACTGTCTGAATTGTTAGTTCATATGTGTGAGTGCATTTCAGTAATAATAAATGTTGTGAGAATGTCTTCAAGCTCATCAGGTATGAAACAATCTTTCTGCGTCACAAGTGTTCAGTTCTTCTTAGTTATTCTGGTCGATTTCATGAGAACCACCAGTTTTTCAGTAGACTATTTCTTTTATTTTGCTGGTTGCTGATCATTTAGAAGATTGTCTTTTAGTTTCATTGCATTGATCTGTTTTTATCTAAAAAATAATATACAGTCATGACACAATCTTAGCTATGAGCACCACTGGAAAAACACTTGATGAACCACATCACCCCTGCTCTCCACAGTGAAACTGGTTCAAATAAAAGTTGTTGGTAAAGTCTGGCAGTTCTTAAGTATAATATGTCTGCTCATGCTGATTCATATTTTTCTGCTTTTACAGTATTCGGCTAATGTATTCATGTGGGTAAATCCACAATTATAATTTATTGTAATGATTAATGCATGAAAATTGTTGGTCCCAAAATGTAAAATGATTCCAATATAATATTTTAAATAATATCCATAATTTGTTGTTGTTTTATATGAAATAATCCCTAATTTTTTGCCAAGAGAATCGACTGAATTCAAAAAAATAACCTCTCTTATTCGGCACAAATCCAAATGTTTCCACGGTCGCAATGTAATATTTGGTTTAATATAGAATGAATGCTAAAGTAACATTTCAACAAAGGTCAACAAAGACAACGTCACTTTACGTAATTAATATTCATGAAACAAGATGGTTGCTTTGTCAATACAAAATATTGACCAAAAATGTATGAACCTCTTGATAGAAATAACATCACAACATTTATTTCCATCAAGAGGTGCATCAATTGTTGGTCAAGATCTTGTATTGACAACACAAGAGTCGAGCACTCTATAAAGTCTCCTCCAGCACATCCCAAAGACTTTCAATGAATTTAAGGTCTGGAGTCAGAGGAGCCAGTTCATGTGTGAAAATGATTCTTCATGCTCCCTCTTTCTCACAGTTTGAGCCTGATGAATCTTGACATTGTCATCCTGGAGTATGGGCATGATGTCTCTTCCTACATGGCTGTTTAAGAAATGAAAAGCTACACACTCCATCGATTAGGGTTAGAAGAAGCTTTGCCAAATATATAGGCCTGGTTTCACAGACAGGGCTTAGACTAAGCTAGGATTAGGCCTTACTTCAATTAGGGCATTTAAGTAACTTTTATAAATGTGTCTAAGAAAAAAACATTACTGGTGTGCATCTTGAGAGAAAACAATTGCATGACATTTTTAAAGATAATTCAGTGTAAGTTTCTTTCAGTTAAAACAGCTCAAACATGCGTTTTTATCGAGGACTAGCTTAAGCCTTGTCTGTGAAACTGGGGGATAACATGCTAGAAAAATAATCATCACTGCAATAATGATCCAGTCATACACTATTTAAATCCAAACAGCTATTTTTTTATTTGGTCGGGCGGTAATATATACAAACTCCATTTCCAGAAAAGTTGGGACATTTTGTAAAATGCAATAAAATCAAGAATCTGTGATTTTTTAATTCTCTCAAACATTTATTTAACTGACAAAAGCACAAAGAAAAGATTTGCAATGTTTTCACTGACGAGCTTAAGTGTATTTTGTGAACATAAACAAATTTTGATTTTGATGACTGCAACACACTCCAAAAAAAAAAAGTAGGAACAGATGCATGTTTACCACTGTGTCTGTGCTGCGTCACTCCCTGGGTGGTTTCCACTGTGATTACGTAACACTATTTTGGTCACAAGCCACTTCCTCTATTCATATTACTCAGCTCCTGTAAAAGGTTTATAGATTCAGGAGGAGTCAGGTAGGCGTATGATATTTTCTTCTTAGATTATATTATACTACCGTACCTCCTAGGCCTACGGTTCAGATATCAACCAAGCCTACATGGGTGGTTGTGTCAAGGCATTTCCTGTTTGCGTCAATGGCATTAGCAATACACACATTTTTCTACCTTGCTAGACATTTATTTCCTAACTGTCTTCATTTTTGACAGTTATACACAACAATGCTTCTATCCCCCAGAACCCACATTCACCCACACACATAATGCAGCATTCGTCATCTTTAAAGGATGTGGTATACACTACACTTGAGCATGCAGCATGTCTGTGTTTTTGTATGTCACATTATGAAAACTTCATAGACCCCAGAGATTTTCCAAGTTCAACAATTTTCTGCTTTTTATTATATTTTTTAAAATCTTTATCAAATTGTTTGGAAGAGAACATTCCAATCAATCAATCAATCTATCTATCTATCTATCTCTCTGTCTATCTATCTATCTATCTATCTATCTATCTATTGCAAGTGGAGTTCTTGCCCAATCTCACCTGATACAAGTCAGCTGCTCAGCAGTCCGTAATCACAATTGTCTGATTCTCCTTTTCATGATGGACCATACATTTTCAATAAGAGACAGATCTGGACCTCAGGCAGGCAGTCAGGCACATCCACTCTATGGTCTAGAGTGTCTAGAAATATTGTCTGTTTTTGCTGTGTTTAGCCAAAGGAAATAGTCCAAACAAAGCTGGAGCAGTTGTGCATCTCAGAGCAACAGTGCAATGTTTCGTACTTGATATGAATCTGTGCTTTCAAAAGATTAATTTGAGTCAATGATTAAATGACCCATTCGTAAAGACTGTAGCTGTGTCTCATTTCATTTCATTTCGAAGGCTGCATCCTCCAGAGGACGCAACCTGTGAAGGATGTGGTATACGGAGTAAACGTCCTTCGTAGGACACATGGGCATGTGGTGAATCCAATCGTGGAACAGCTGTGTCATCATCAGAGCTCGTGCAGCCGCTCTTGAGAAACTGCGACTGCTCTAGAATCGCTTTTGCGGTACTTTGAAGCCATACGTCACAGTCACATAGCGTCGGTGCTGTCTCAGGTCGGACGAAATTTCTTACTGGCATGCACTGCTTCAATTCAGCCGCCAGTCGGTCTGTGCAGCGCTGCTTGAAGTCAAACAAGCCTTTTGTCTCTAAATGAACCAACCGTTTTAAAATAATCATTTGAATGAATGATTCAATGAATTACTCATTAAGACAGGGTTAGGATACCACCTATTGGTGGTTTTATACAGTCAGCACAAAAAACACTATCGGCAAAATATTGTCTTAAATAATATGATAAATATAATATATAATATAATAATCTATTTTTATATATAATATATTATCATTTTTATGTATTTATTTATTTCTCTCTCATACACACACATAATTCCATCTAGGCCTAGTTATTGGGTAATTAAACATGATGGATAAAAAAAAAAAGAGTGAGAAATACATTTTTAAACTCATTTTGTCTGAACGACGACTAGTCTAATAATTACACTATAACTTTTGCATACATACAATACATAATAAAGACAAAAACGAGATGATATTTTGTCTGGTAAACTTTATAATTTCTAGGTATGTTGACCAGCAGCAAGTTTTCTTAGAGGAAACACTAGTGTGCTTTCTTTGCTCTTAAATATTTTCTGGATTAGTATAAAGATGTAAATTAATGTAGTGATTAAATATTATTTTTCAATAGCAAAAAATATCCAATTTGTCATCTCAGTCTTGTGGTCATTCTGACACAATGACAGTTCTATGTAATTCACTCTAATAGGGCAAATATGCTATTTTAACAAAACAGCCAGTACCAAACTGTTAATGTTGTTTCTTCATTAAACAAAATAATAATAATAATAATAATAATAATAATAATAAAATGCTACAAATATTAAGCTATAAGCAGTTATTTATAGGATAGCCTATGTAGGCCTATAATTTATGATTTCTATAGGGAAGTAGCCTACCCCAACACAATTCGCTGTGTCACACACAATCAATAGCCTATTGCCATTTGTTACAACTTCCTTGGTCCAGGGTTAGAAGAGGCAACACCGAGATTGCAATCATTAAAAAGACTGCAAAACCAAGGCTGCAAAACCACTACCCTGCCACAAATATGGTAGAACTATCACTTCTACCACTAAAGATTGCTTTATAAATAATCTTCTAGATCAGTTTCATTCTTTAGTATACCAGATAGCTTAGAAGAACTCGATGCTGCAACAGAAACTACTGACTCTCTCTTTTCTAGCACATTAGACTCAGTTGCTCTTTTGCCCTTAAAAAAGATTAAGGAAATTAGTCCAACGCCGTGGTACAACGAGCACACTCTGGCCCTTAAGAGAGCAGCCAAAAAAATGGAGCACAGCTGGAAGAAAACAAAACAAGAAATTTCGCATTTCATGGAAAGAACACATTTTTACGTACAGAAAGGCCTTAAAAACTGCCAGATCTACTTATTTTTCTAATCTCTTAGAAGAAAACAAACACAATCCTAGGTATTTGATACAGTGGCTAAATTAACAAGAAATAAAGCTTCAACTTCTAATATTTCCAAACAGCACAGCAGTAATGACTTCTTTACTTGCAAGATTGATAATATTAGAGAGAATATTATAACCATGCAACCGTCTACTATAGTATCACGTCAAACAGTGCATTGTAGTGTCCATTCATTCGCTGCTATAGGAGAGAAAGAATTGTCTAAACTTGTTAAATCATCAAAATCAACAACATGTATGTTAGACCCTATATCGACTAAGCTATTGAAAGAGATGCTTCCAGAGGTCATGGATCCTCTTCTTAATATCGTTAATTAATCTTTATTACTAGGATATGTACCGAAAGCCTTTAAGCTGGCTATTATTAAACCTCTTATTAAAAAACCACAACTTGAATTAGTCAATTACAGCCGATCTCGAATCTACCTTTTCTATCAAAAATCAGTCAGGATTTAGACCATACCATAGTACTGAGACTGCTCTCATTAGAGTTACAAATGATTTTCTCTTATCATCAGATCGTGGTTGTGTTTCTCTATTAGTGTTACTGGATCTTAGTGCTGCATTCAACACTATCGATCACAAGATTCTTTTAAATAAACTCAAATTATGTTGCCATTAGTGGAATTGCATTGGCATGGTTCAAATCATACTTATCTGACCATTATCAGTTTGTAGTAGTAATCGAAGAGATGTCATATCGATCACAAGTTCAATATGGAGTACCGCAAGGCTTAGTACTAGGACCGTTGCTTTTCACTCTGTACATGCTACCCTTGGGAGATATCATTAGGAAGCATGGTGTTAGTTGTCACTGTTACGCTGATGATACTCAGCTCTATATTTCTTCGCGCCCTGACAAAACTTACCAACTCACAAAATTAACGGAATGCATAGCTGATATAAAAAATTGGATGACCAGTAATTTCCTACTACTAAACTCAGAAAAAAACAGAGATTCTAATTTTTGGACCAAAAACTTCTTTACGTAATAACCTAGAATACTGTCTAACACTTGATGGCTGCTCTGTTAAGTCTTTGTCATCAGTTAGGAACCTGGGTGTGCTCTTTGATACAAATCTTTCATTTAAAAGCCATGTATCTAGCATTTGTAAAACCACATTCTTCCATCTTAAAAATATATCTAAACTATGAAATATGCTCTCAATTACAGATGAGGAACAGTTAGTTCATGCGTTCATGACCTCAAGGCTAGATACTGTAATGCTCTACTGGATGGTTGCCCTGCACGCTTGATAAACAAACTCCAGCTGGTCCAAACTGCAGCAGCTAGAGTTCTTTCTAGAACCAGGAAGTATGACCATATTAGCCCAGTTCTGTCAACACTGCATTGGCTTCTTGTTAAACATCGAATAGATTTTAAAATCTTGAAATCACTTACAAAGCACTAAATGGTTTAGCTCCCCAGTATCTGAGCGAGCTCTTAACACATTATAGTCCTTTACGTCTATTGCGATCTCAGAATTCAGGCCAATTGATAATACCTAGAATATCAAAATTAACCGCAGGTGGTAGATCCTTCTCCTGTTTGGCACCTAAACTTTGGAACAATCTTCCTATCATTGTTCGAGAAGCAGACACACTCTGTCAGTTTAAATCTAGGCTAAAAACACATCTCTTTAACCTGGCATACACATAACACACTATCAATTTATGTTTTCAAATCCATTAAAGGATTGTTATGCTGCAAAAATTAGGTCAGCCGGAACCGGGAACACTTCCTATAACACCAGATGTACTCGTTACATCAGAAGAATGGTATCTATGCTAATATTAGTCTCTCTGTTTATCCCGAGGTGTACTGTAGTCAGTTGGATCCGGACCAGTTGTATCCAGGTGAGATTGACGAACTGCGCCTTGACACAACCACAACGCAGCCCTGAAGTGTCAGCAGAGATCATGTCAACTAGATCATCCTCTGTGAAGGCCTCACCAACAGGACAGCCAGTGGCGCAGTTCCTCAACACACCAAACATACCGGCATGATGAATACGATCTTCAACATGGAACCAGATTAAATATTTTGACTCTTGCAATCCCAATCAGGCTTATGATCTGTAAAGCTGCCTGAATCATAATCACACACTGTTCGTTGTTGGCCAGAGGAGAACGGGCCCCCCGAATGAGCCTGGTTTTACCCAAGGTTTTTTTCTCCATTTGTATCACCTTTTTGTCACCTGATGTCACCTGTTGGAGTTTGGGTTCCTTGCCGCTGTCGCCTTTGGCTTGCTAAGTTGGGGACACTTGATATTCAACAATGTTTTTGATCTGCCTGCATTGACATCATTGTATGTAAACTACGTTAATAACCATTGATTTTTACAATGGAATGAATCAATACTGAATTTACTTAAGCTGGACAATGACACCATTTTCTTTAAGAGCAGCTGTGCAGGCAAAATTATTTACCTGTTATCACTGTAAAGCTGCTTTGAGACAATCTGCATTGTAAAAAGCGCTATATAAATAAAGGTGACTTGACTTGATGTGAGCTGTTCTGGGTGGGGGGGGAAGGTGGGTCTTATCTCTAGAGCCCCCGTGTCAACAAGCTTGGCCCCCCTCTGACCCCCCCACCCCCTAAATTTGAAATCGTATCACACCAAACAATTTCTTTAAACCGGGTACAATGTGCAGTCTTTGCTGGGGCAAAGAAAAGAGTTGGCTAATCAAATGGCAAAAAAAGAAAACGAGATGGCAAATCAAAACTGTACAAAGAATGTCCAAGCATAACAAAAGAGCAGATTAAACACAATCACAAAGGTCTCGTCTTCGTCCTGTCACTCTTTTAAACACTGGTGCCACACAGGATTGTCAGTGGAATCCATGACGTCACTCAAGTTAATAAAGATAGACAGCTTCCTGAACCTATAGCTGTCTTGTGTAGGTGTGCCTCAGAAATTGACAGGAGGGAAACAGAAGAGAGAGAAACACAGAGGCACACAATTACCATCAGGACATAACACGTTTCTTTCTTTTTGTGTACTGTAGCCTAGAAGGCAAGTTATTGTTGTTCAAGTATGTATTAACAGAAACCGCTAAAGAGCCAATAGAAAGTGATATTTCAACAGTATTCTCTGCACTTGTCTTTCACAGTTCTAATTTAAGAAAACGAAAGTAAAAGTGTTTTATTAACACATGGCCTCGTATGAAAGACAGAACCTCTAATTTTTATGATAAAAATATACTTTGTATAAAGTATGGAAATTAAGTTCATTGTTTTGTCACTACTTCTGATGATCGCTAATGGTACGTATTATCACTTTACGTTGATACTTGAAAATAACCTTCAAGTTTTTCTTTTTCATTTTTTTATGTAATCAGTATCTCTATTTCTTTACAGGCTTCACTGTGCGCGGTCCCTCTGGTCCTCTGTTTGTTCCTCTGGGATCTTCAGTGGTTTTGCCCTGTTATGTTGATGAACCTTTACTAACGGAGGGTCTGGAGGTGGAATGGAGAAGAACAGACTTAGACACTCCAGTTCATTTGTTTCTGGATGGAGAGAGTCGACCAGAGACCCAGCAGCAGGATTATCATGATAGAGCTCATTTCTTTACTGATCAGATTCAACATGGAAACTTCTCCCTCCGTCTGGACAATCTGAGAGCTGAAGATGAGGGAAATTACACATGTAAAGTTTACAGTCAGGAGGATTCTGGAGATACTGAGGTTCAAATATATGTTGGTGAGTGAGAGCCACTTGAGTTCTAGTGAAATTCTCAATGAAATTACATTTTATGTATTTTAAACTTATGTTTAAACCATTATTCTTTCAGAGCGTTTGCTAGTATCAGGATCTAATCGGTCCGTATCTGCATATGATGGTGAAGACGTCACTCTGAACTGCTCTGTAGACTCTCACATCAAACCTGAACACATTGAAGAGGTTAAATGGATAAGAATAGATGAATACATTCTGGTTTTGCTCTACCAAAACAATGAGGCTTTTCCAGGTTCATCAAATGAACAATACAGAGACAGAGTTGAGTTCTTCACTGATGAAATCCCCAAAGGAAACTTCTCTCTCAGACTGAAGAGTGTCAGAACTGAGGATAAAGGAGTTTACATGTGTCAAGTGTTTGCTGGAGAACTTTCAGCCAATGCAACTGTAGTACTGGAGCAACTGGGTGAGTCAACATAAACAGCTAAATAAATTTAAATAGAAATTAATATTTATTTAGGGGAAAAAAATTGAAACTGAAGGTGCTGATTTTGCAGTGTAAAACAATTCAGTGCCTCATAAACAGAACATTTCATAACTTCTCTCACTCCACATGGCAAGTTTATTTTTTAAATCCCGATATACGTGTGGAAAAACGGCCATTTTGTGTGTATGCAACGTTTAGGCCCCTGGTACATCAATCTTGAGTGAGAGCTGTTCAAAGAATGTATATTTCACAATAACAATAAACACAATAACAGTAAAAACGAACTAGCTTCTCGTCTGTATTTCCAGTTTGTAGTTTGGATCATTCATTGCAACATTTAACATGATTCTCATGTTTAAGAATCTGCTCAACAAATAATTTATGCTGCAGCTCACTGACATGGTTTTGAATCTAATGTTATCCATTTTTTTTTTCTTCAATCATCTTAAAATGCACATATGTAGATCATGTAAATATTTTTTTTTAAGATGGCATGCCTCTTAATCTTTTGCTGTATAAGTAGTAAATCCTGACATAAGTGTTTTTTTTTTTTTTTTTTTTTTTTTATTACACAAAAAGAGGGTTTGTGCTGGCTCAAGATGTTAGTAAATCTAGTCTTTGTTGAAAATAAGTGCTTGCAACAAAATAGATTCAGTTCAAATAATGGATTCAGTGCAGTTGTAAATGTTATAATTAATGTTTGTGTTTCACAGGTTTCTCTCTTTTGCACATAACTGTGTTGGTTTTCTGTTTTGTTGCTGGATCTGGAGCTGTACTTCTGCTCTGCTGTCTGATCTACTGCAGATCAAAAAACACAGGTGAGTTTGGAAGGAAAGTCTTATTATTTCTTGTGATTAACTGTTTATGTGTCACTGTAAGTGTTTTTGCTCATTTAACTGTGATTATTCTGCATCTTTTCTTCAGTCTCCAGAAGCACAATCTGGAATCTTCAGCTTTCTCTGGTCTTTTTTCCAAACATCTGTATGTCCATCGCCTTTTTTTTATGGGGTCTCACTGAAGGTGAGTTTAGTACAGTAGTCAACATTTGAAGTGGATCAAAACATTTCATCAAAGCTGTCCTAAAACCTTCTTCTTAGAACTTAGTTCTTAGGACAACTTTGATTAACTTTTTTTGATCCACTTCAAATATTACCTACTGTAGTTTATATATTTAAATATAATACTACTAAAGCCAAAAATTAAGAATTTGGCAGATTTTATTAGTCTTGTAGTAATGTTGTACGGAACTGTCTTGTCTCCGACTCATAACTATGTTGTTGTGTGTATTCTCTTATGATGGGACTTTTATTTATTTTTTATTTTTTTGTCAATATCATTTAATACCCATCAATAAATATTCTGTTCCAGGATTTCTGCATGAGACCGTCACTTGCTGTGCTCTGTATATTCTGAGGCCTGTTATGTTGATTTGGGCTTTGCCTTATTTAAAGTATCTTCAAGGTATGTCAGGGATTTTTTTATTAGAACTTATTATTATTATTATTATTATTATGGAGATCAGTACATGCAAATTGATGCCAACATATTAAGACTTAGCATGACAACATTGTTAGTGATTAGTTAATTATATTGCATTTAAATATATTAAATTGTCAAATACTGAAGCATGAAAATATTTAAAACCACAAACTGACTCATTTTTTTGTTTTATTTTCTAAATGTATTCTTGGCATGTCTTGAATGTGTCAAGAAATTAGTAGTGTTTAGTGAAAAAATACACTTGGTCCTATTACCTAGCACTGCTTAAATGTAGAGTACAAGTAATGTATGAAATGGATATGTAATAATAATATTATATAATGACTTAATTTGATTTTTTCAACCCTTTCTGTCTACAGACAACATTAAAACATGGAACAGGTGTATCAGAATAACAAGTGAATTTGTTGTTTTTACAGTCATTGTTTATTCAGGTGGGTAAATCCTAATGTTACACATCAGAGGTCATGCTCATTATTCTGACATTAAAAGTGTTTTATGAAATATTACCTGTTTTGCCAACTTCAATAGACCTGGCAGTATTCAGCTGTTAAATCTTACACCAACCACTCTTTCTAAAATCTGGTCGTCCAAACCTGAATACTCAAAATGATTAAAAGACAAGCAGCACTCAAAGTCTTACAACTGTTGTATCCCAGGATTACTTTTTTTTGCCATTTACAACAATTGTGATTTCTCTGAACATCTATTTCAATGATATCTGTCAGGTAGTAGAAACATTTTCTGCATCCTGCTTACAACAGAAACTATGGGTGTCATAATTTTAAATATGAAATGTTTGAAATATTGTTAATTACAAAAAAAAAATTACACCATTTTATAGTTTATACTTTACTTAATTTACTGTTGCCTTATCTTTTTTAAAATATGACGTACATGAGGTGACCTTCACTTTTTTATTGGTACAGATTGAGATTCAGTTATTATGGCCTTATTTAATTCAGGCAACTGTTTGACAAACACTCTTCAGTTCACCACATCTTTAGATATGTTCTGTTCTCACTCAGGACATCATTTATCTTGTGTGACATTTATTTTTTATCTATTCCTCCAGTTCTTTTTGCATATGGCTGGAGAAAGAGTGCACATGATACATTCATCGAACCTGGTTCTGGACTATACTTTGTAATTGTTGTGCTGAACCGCATGGCTTTTGGACTGTCCTTTGTAAATATTGTGCAGTCGTGTCTCCTCCTGAGTGCAAGTAAGAGTTTCTGTGTGATTTGACTCCTTACATTGTTAAAGCTGAGTGTATAAGCAGAGATGTATTAGGTTAGGATAAGTTTTGTTCATTTACATTTATTTTTTATTTAATAATCAAATACATAAGAGCCAAGATTCCATTTAAGGCCTAACTGAGTGTTAATGTTTGATTTTTAGTTGACTTCGAAAAGTGGATAAGCTGGGTTTTTTTCAACACATGCATGTTTCCAGGTGAACAAACTCATTTCAGTGATTTTAACATTCATGTTTAAGATCTTCTGAGCAATCATATGTATTTTAGTGACATATTGTTGACTATTGTTTTTTATGATAAAATAATAGACTTGTTCTCTTATTTTAGAATTTTTTAATGTGATCATTATTCTTCTACGGCTTCTCAACAAGCTTAATTCATCTTGTCAGCTATCAAAATTCAAATGTAAGTACATGCTGAAATACATTCTTATCATTATTGTATTTGTGCATTTGTGAAAAGAGCAGATCCCATAATAATACTCCTGTATGTGTGAATTTGTGATTTTGAATACTGTAAGAATAGAAATACAATGCTTATATAAAAATATATGCTTAATTCATAGTATTTGCTAAACCATGATTTCCTTTTTATTCCAAACTGTGTTTGATTTATAGTTGAATTTAAGCTACTCTGTCAAGAATGGATAAGAAGGGCTTTCTCATGCTGCAAAACATGGATAAGAGCGGCTTTCTCATGCTGCAAAACATGGATAAGAGCGGCTTTCTCATGCTGCAAAACATGGATAAGAGGGGCTTGTTTCTCATGCTGCAACCCATGGATAAGAGCGGCTTTCTCATGCTGCAAAACATGGATAAGAGCGGCTTTCTCATGCTTCAAAACTAATGGTGAAGAAACTCTGATCATGCACTCCCAATACAACATTTTACATAGTCACAAATATGGTTTAATATAACCTGTGTTACTGAGTGTTGATAAAGAACGAAAACATAACAGAAGAAAAAAATTAATCCAGAATTTCCAGAATCTACTACTTTTACCAACAACATAAATGAGCACAGTTGCAAATTATTAACATAAATGTGGGCGAGCATTACTATTGTGGTCTTTCCAAGCAGTAACATTTAACTGTGTAACATTAAATTAATGTAATTTATCTCCACATTGTTTTAATCAAGAAGGTGTTTGACCATTATACTGCATTAAAAGCCTGGAGGTCTTTCTGTGTTGAGTTTGCCTGTTTTCTCCATTTTGGTGTGGGTTTCCACTGCGTCCTTTGGTTTCACAAACTATCCAAAGACATAGAAAGACATAGGTGACGTAGGTGATTTAGAGACTAATTTGTCTGTAGGTGTGTGTTAGCTCTTTGATGGACTGGCCATCAATCCATCCTCCCTATGGTACATGTTTTTTGATTCAATCTGTTTTCCACTGACCTGCTCCTGTCAGTTTTATGGTCTGTGTGTGACTAAACAGTCAAAGCTGCTGTAGTTAAATTAAGATGTGACAGATGAACTTCAGCCTTGACTGGACATGTGTTGTGTCTACTGTAATGACTTTCCAGTGTCTTGAGAATAGAAAAAAATACTTATCATGTGACTATAGCCAAAACATTTAGCCTTACAGATATTTAGCTTGACCAGTCAGCAGACCTCAGATTTCACCCACTCCCTATCACTCAGTGGATGGGAGAGCTTTCACAAAAAAAATAGTGTTTAAACATTTCAAAATGAACAACTAAGGAGAGAGAGAGAGAGAGAAAGAGAGAGAGTGTAGGAATCCTGTAATTCATTCTTCAGTTTGAAGAATGAATTACATTCTTCATGTTTACTTTTCTTTCTCTTTTTTAGTTTTTTTCATGGAGATTTTTCTCTTGTCTTTGAGTCAATTGTCCCAGTTGATCTTCTCATTTGGACTTCCCTCTCTAGGTAACACATGAATACTGATTCCTTCATAATTAATTACACTGATATGCAACAAGTAGTTTTAATTCCACCTGCTTACTCTGTTTTTCTGTGTAAAAATCCAGTTTATTATAATTCAGCCAATTTCAGCTCGATGTAGACCTGCTTGTATAATGACATGTTGACATGAATGTGAAAACTGAGTAAAGTCATTAAGAGCTCCTGAAAACCACTTCCACAATCTCATTTCTGTGATTTTAATATTCATGTTTAAGATTTTCTGAGCAACCATATGTATTTTAGTGACATACTATTGATTATTGTTTTTGTTTTGTTTTTGAATGGGAAAAATAATAGACCTTTTCTCTTATTTTAGCATTATTATTCATGCCATTTCTTCAAGCACTACTGTTGATCGGTTTACAAGTTGTACCTCTTCTTCAATCAAAATTCAAATGTAAGTACATGCTGAAATACATTATCTTATCATTATTATGTTTGTGTATTTGTGAAGAGTAAAATCCATAATAATACTCCTGTAAGTGTGAATTTGTGATTTTGAATACTGTATGAATAGAAATAAATGCTTATATAAAAATACATGCTTAATTCATAGTATTTGCTAAACCATGATTTAAAGTCATCATGAAACAGGAGTAAGACCTTCGTTCATCTTCGGAACACAAATTAAGATATTTTTCATAAAATCTGATGGCTCAGTGAGGCCTGCTTTGCCAGTTCATGTGAGTACAGTCGCCAATAAAACAAATATAGACTTTATCCAACAATATCTAGTGATGGGCGATTTCAAAACACTGCTTCATGAAGCTCTGAAGCTTAACAAATCATTTGTTTCGAATCAGTGGTTCGGAATGTGTGTCAAACTGCCAAAGTCACGACCCCCCATGGTGAATCATTGAAATTCCGAAACAATTATAATATAACGAAACCTCGTTTACTGAAATCACATGACTTTGGTGGTTTGATACACGCTCCGAACCACTGATTCAAAACAAATGATTTGTAAAACTTTGAAGCATCATGAAGCAGTGTTTTGAAATCGCCCATCACTAGATATTGTTGAATAAAGTCATTATTTGTTTTTTTGGTGCACAGAAAGTATTCTTGTCACTTCATAACATAAAGCTTGAACCACTGTAGTCACATGAACTGTTTTAAATATGTTTTTAGTAGCTTTCTGGGCCTCACTGAGTCATCAAATTTTATGAAAAATATCTTAATTTGTGCTCCAAAGAAGAACGAAGGTCTTACGGGTGTGGAACAAAATGAGGGTGAGTAATTAATGACATAATTTTCATTTTTGGGTGAACTAACCCTTTAAGAACATCAATTGTGTAAATTGTGATTTCATGTCTACTCTTCTCCACTGATCTGTATTAGATTAGAGATCAGTTCTAGTATGTAACCTCTGAAAGTTTTTGAATTCAGAAGGTGATCTCTTCATTCACAGTTCTCTGCCAAAGATGGATAACATTATTGTGGATGATAACAATAACACTCCTGGATATTGTCCTTGTGATTTATATTCATCTAACCATATTGGAAAGGGAGAAAGGTATGCTACTTTACTCCATTTTATTTTTAGTAATTTAAAAATAAATTCTAGAAAAAAAAAAATCACTTTCTTCAAGTAGATTTTTTAAAGTAGATTTGTTGTGGGAAATCACAAATTTGTCTGCTTTTATGCAATGACAAATATTTTTTGTAAGTTTTATATTTAGAATACACTAAAATTGTTTTGTGCTGATCAAAAGTGCTTGTTTTAATCAACAGAGTATGTGGGATGGACCTGCGTCATTGTATTTATTGAAGTTCTGAAGATGATAGTGTGCTTTGACAACCGTGTACCAGGTATTATCCATCACTGACTTACAATGCTCATAGTGTCCTTTACTATCCCAATCTGTAAATAAAAAATAGCATAAAAATATGATGATGAGAAGAAGAAATTAGATCACTGTGATGTCTTAAATATGCAAATTAACTAACTAAAGCTTTAAAACAATGCTGTTTATGTAAAACGTATAAATTATTATTTAAATTATTATAAGGAAAATTTATGTTATATAAAGCCGATATACCCTTTAGACTTTTTAATTTCTTAATGATCACTTCATTGGTGATGATGGGTGTTTTTATAATGAGACTGAACTGTGATGTCTGAAAGTATTCAGATTCCTACATTTTTTTTCCACATTTTATGTTGTAGCCTTATACTAAAATGATTTCATTTTTTCCACATCAATCTACACTCCATATACCATAATGAAAAAGAAAGAACCAGATTTGTGATTAATTTTGGAAATTTGTTGGGATCAGATTGAGCCAGCGCAAATCCTTTTGGGGTCATGGGGTCATGAACTGCGTTGTTTTATTGTTTTATAATGTTTCCTGGGGTACACTTATAATGTTAGTATGCTTTTTACATCAAAAATTGTCAATTTAGAAATAAAAGGCATTTTTGCTACACTGATTTTAGCCATCTGAAATGAATGCTCGGATTTAAGGGGCGTGTCTGCTGTGAGACTTCAGTGTAAACACCCACTGCTGTGATTGGCTGACATCTTTCCATTTGAAATATCCAAGTAGCCTATTACTCTCTCTTTTAGCACGTTTTTACTATTACACCTCTCAAGGTTAACTAATTGTGAAAAGTGCTACATTACATTTAGATCTATGCCACTACATTTAGATCGATGGCAATATATTTAGATCTATGGTATTATATTTAGATCGTGGCATGAAAGGTTGCAGAGATGAACATTGTAGCCGATCACAGACATGTTGTTGAGTGCATGAAAGCGATCTCGTCATTGCAACTCAATTTCTGTACACTGACAAATGCTTTCATCATCACTTACAGTGCAAACGCGATATAATTAAGAGATTCATTGAATAAAACGGGAGTTTTTGTCCATGTCCAGAATGTACGCAGTTACTAACGTAACCTCGGTTCCCTTAGATACGGAACGAGTACTGTGTCATTTGCTGTGCGAGCCAATGGTGAGAAAGCCCGCTCGAGCCCGCCAAAAGGGGCAGGGTATCGGGCTATATAAGCGGCCGTCTCACTTTGGCAGACTGATTTAATTCAATTGAAGTGACGACATGAGGCGTCCTGCGAGTAGCATGGCAAAGTACGCAGTACATGTTCTGTATCTAAGGAAACCGAGGTTACGTTAGTAACCGAATACATTCCCTTTCGATACTACACTTGTACTGCATTGTTTGCCTTATTATAAGGCAAGACACTATGGGGACAGTCCAATCACGCCGTGTTAAGAAGGGGGGGACGACAGAGCATCTGGGCAGAGCACTAAAAAAAGGGCTTGTGACGGATACCCATAGGACAGGATAGCCTGGACAAACGAGGACTGAAAGACACTGTAGTCATCCTCCGAATCCCATATAGCCTAGGCGCCAGTGGGGTCTAGGACGCATATAGGAGCACAAAATATAGTCATACCGGGACATGATCGGGGTCATAACGAAAATTCGTAAGCTGGTCACAACAGTGAGGCTTATGCAGAAAGGACCTGCGTCTGCAATGCAGAAACGTCCAGATTACAAAACCTGACAAATGTGGACAGCGAGGCTCAGCCGGCAGCCGCACAGATTTCGTCGATGGACACGCCACTGGACCATGCCAAAGAAGAGGCCATGCCTTTCATGGAATGCGCTCTAACACCTAAAGGGCATTGTAGGCCTAAAGAGGAGTAAGCAGGCACTATAGCATCGACTATCCACCTGGATAGTCTGGGCTTCGTGACCGGAAGACCTTTTTTGCTGCCATCGAAGCAGACGAAAAGCTGTTCCGCCTGACGAAAAGAGGCGGAACGGTCGATGCAGGTCCTCAGGGCCCTGACGGGACAGAGTAGGTTCAACTCCTGATCATCCTGAGAAGGAGGATGAGCAGACAGAATGACCATCTGCGTCCTAAAGGGGGGTGTATAGGACTTTCGGGACGTATCCATGTCTCGGTTTCAGGATGACTTTAGAGTCGTTAGGCCTGAACTCAAGTTGGGTCCACTCTAGAATGGTTTTCGCTAGAGTAAAGAGGGGTTTCGAAGAGAGCCTGCCCTGGTGATTTATGAAGGATACCACTGTCATACTGTCTGATCTGACTAAGACATGGTGTCCCACCAGGAGAGGATGGAAAGTTTGGAGAGCTTGATATACCACCATCATCTCCAGGCAGTTGATATGAAGCTCGCTCTTCGGACAGAGTCGCACAGAGCTCCCCAACCCATTTTGGAAGCATCTGTGAAGACGATTTCCTCTTGTCCATCGTCCCAATTGCCACGCCCTGCTGGAACCAGCAGGGGTTCACCCAAGGGGCCAGGGTTGTGACGCACACCTGGTTCCAAACTGAAGCTGATGTACGTCCCGAGGTGAAACAGAAAAGCAAATGGAGAATAATTAGGGTAGGTGCTGTTCATAACATTAAGCAAAGATAGTTATGTGCAATTGATCTGATATGAGATACATTATGTGAATGCTTGGCTAAAGAGATGCATCTTTAATCTAGATTTAAACTGGGTGAGCAAGTCTGGGCCCGAACATTATCAGGAAGGCTATTCCAGAGTTTAGGAGCCAAATGTGAAAACGCTTTCCCTCCTTTAGTGGACTTAGATATCCTAGGTACAACCAGAAGTCCAGAGTTTTGTGATCTTAAAGAGCGTGAAGGATTGTAGGGCGATAGAAGATCGGTTAAGTACACAGGAGCTAAACCATTTAGAGCCTTATAGGTCATTAGCAATACTTTATAATCGATACGGAACTTAATAGGTAACCAGTGTAGGGATGATAAAATTGGTGTTATATGATCATAATTTCTTGACCTGGTAAGAACTCTAGCAGCTGCATTTTGGACTAATTGTAGCTTGTTTATTGAGGATGCGGGACAACCACCTAGTAATGCATTACAGTAATCTAGTCTAGACGTCATGAAAGCATGAACTAACTTTTCTGCATCAGAAACAGATAACATACTCTGTAGCTTAGCAATGTTTCTGAGGTGGAAGAAGGCTGTTTTTGTAACATATGAAATATGATTTTCAAAGGACAAGTTGCTGTCTAATATAACACCCAGGTCTTTAACTGTCGAGGATGGAGTAACAGTACATCCTTCTAAATGCAAATTGTAGTCTGAGAGATTATGTGTGCAGGTTTTTGGTCCAATAAATAATACTTCAGTTTTATCTTATATTTATTTAATAGAAGAAAATTACTGGTCATCCAATGTTTTACTTCTTTAACACACTGACAGATTGGATAATTTAGAGATTTCATCTGGTTGTGATGAAATATATAACTGAGTATCATCGGCATAACAGTGGAAACTAATTCCATGTTTTCTTATAATATCAAGTGGCAGCATATATATTGAAAATAGCAGAGGGCCTAACACAGATCCTTGTGGCACTCCATAATTTACTATCGTTATCTTAGATTTTTCCCCATTTAAAAATTATGACGGTCTGATAGGTACGACCTAAACCACCATAATGCCTGGCCTTGTATACCAGTATAATTTTGTAGTCGATCTAGGAGTATTTTATGATCTATAGTGTCAAACGCAGCACTGAGATCATGTAACACTAGTATTGAGATACAGCCTTGGTCAAAAGCTAGAAGTAAGTCATTTGTAATTTTAACGAGCGCAGTTTCTGTGCTATGATGAGACCTGAATGCTGACGGAAATTTTTCATAGATAGCGTTTTTTTGCAAGAAGGAGCTCTTTGGTAGTCCATCATCGTCCGATGATGACTTCTCCTATAATTTGTGGGTTCTTTGATGACTGTATAATCCGATGCGGGAAGCACACCGTCTTTCACAGACAGGGCATATAAATGTCAGGGCATATAAATGTCTCTTGATTGTCTTGTTCAGATTGTGTGATGTTCAGTTCTCCTGTCTTCGTAGCTTCGTACTCCACTCTGACAAAGTTGCTGCCAGAGTGTGCGATTCATTGCACTAGTCTCCAGAGATGTGGGCTTTATCTCACTTTTCTTAAGAAAGCCTTTTAGTTGGTCTTTCAGCCTCTTTTTTTGGCCTCCTGCAGAACGGGAGGCAAGATGTAGTTGGCCGTACAGTATCTTACGTGGGAGACGACTTGTTGGCATTCTCACAACATGCCCGAGCCATCTAAGTTGGTGGAGCATTAAGGTTGCTTCTATACTCCAACAGTTAGTTTTTTGCAGGATTTCAATATGTGGCACTCGATCTTGCCATGTCACTTTGAAGATGCGCTGCAGGCATCTAATGTGAAAAGATTCTAACATTTTCAGATGTCGAGCATAGATAGTCCATGTTTCACAACCATACAGGAGGGTGGTGAGGCAGATTGCCCGATAAACAGCAATCTTTGTGTGTAATTGCAAATTAGTGTTGCTGAACACTCTTTTCCTTAGTCTCCCAAATGCTGATGCAGCCTGCTTGATCCTATATTGAATATCTTGATCCGTGCTACAGTCACTAGATAAATAACTGCCAAGATATTTGAAATGTGGCACTATGATAAGTGGGGAATCATGAATAGTGAATACTGGAGGTTTTTGTGGGAGATCCAATGACCATTGGCAAAGGACTTCTGTTTTCTTGATATTCACAGCTAAGTCCATCCTGCTGTATGCTCTAAGAGTGGACTGCAGCTCTTCTGGAGTATGTGATATTAGGGCACAATCATCCGCATACTGCAATTCCAGCACGTCCACCAACTGAAGCTTGGTGACTGCCTGAAACCTCCTGATGTTAAAGAGATTACCATCCAGTCTATAAGCCACTGTAACCCCACTTTCTTTTTCAATTTCTTTATATAGCAGCTTTGTAACACACAGTAAGAAGATGTTAAACAAGACGGGTGCAAGAACACAGCCCTGCCTTACTCCAGTGCCCACTGCAAAATGTGCAGATTCTAGTCCACCCAATGTCACTTTGGCAGTCATCCCATCATGAAACTGTCGTAAGATTGTGGTAAACTTTACAGAGCATCCAAAATGCAGAAGCACTTTCCATAAGAGGTCACGATGTACAGTATCAAAGGCCTTTGAAAGATCCACAGAAGCAATTAACAAGTTCTTGTGTTGTTCACGACATTTCTACTGCAACTGGCGTGTGGTAAATATCATGTTCACTGTGCTTCGACCTGCTCTAAATCCACTTTGGGATTCTGGGAGTAGATTTTCAGAAATAGTATTGACAAGTCGATGAAGCATGACCTTTGCCAGAACTTTGCCTGCAGTTGAAAGAAGTGAGATCCCCCTACTATTTTCACAGATGGACCTGTCACCCTTGTTTTTATATATTGTGAAAATGTTTGTGTCCTTCCATTGTTGGGGGATAGTTTCTTGCTGCCACACTAGGGTGATGAACTGATGAATTACTCTTGTGCAGAGGTACCCTCCTTCCTTCAAGAGCTCAGCAGGAATGTAATCAGGTCCTGGGGGCTTGCTGTTTTTTAGCAATTAAAAAAAAAAGAAGGAGCACAATTGGACAGACACCACTTTTTCTAGTATTTTAGACATAAATGGAAGATTTGAAATGGGTCTGTAATTTGCCAATACATTTGGATCTAATTGTGGTTTCTTAATGAGGGGCTTAATAACTGCCAGCTTGAACGGTCTTGGGACGTGATCTAGAAATAAAGACAAGTTGATAATATTGAGAAGAGGCTCTTCTGCTATAGGTAACAATTCTTTCAGTAGTTTAGTGGGTATTGGATCTAATAAACATGTTGTTGGTTTTAACGCAATGATAAGTTTATTTAGCTCTTCCTGTCCTATAGTTGTAAAGCACTGCAACTGTTCTTGAGGGGTGATAATTGAGGCTGAATCATAAAACTCTGTCAAAGGTTGTACATTTACAATTGTATTTCTGATGCTTTCGATTTTCTCAGTAAAGAAATTCATAAAGTCATCGCTACTAAACTGTAATGAAATGTTTTGTTCCGGTGATGTCTGTTTATTTGTTAATCTAGCCATTGTACTAAACAAGAACTGTGGATTATTTTGGTTATTTTCTATGAGTTTCCGGAGATGTTCAGCCCTGGCTGCTTTTAGTCTTTCTATAATGGGACGAGCTGTCTTTCCACGCGATTCTGAAGACCTCTAAATGAGTTTGTCTCCATTTAGATTATGAGTTTCTCTCTTGATAGCGTGAGTAATACTGTTGTACCATGGTGCAGTACTTTTCTCTCTAACCTTTTTTAATCTCATGTGTGCAACAGTATCTAATGTACTAGTGAAAATGGTGCCCATACTGCTAGTCATTTCCTCAAGTTCATTTGTGTGTTTAGGTACAATGAGCAGCTGATACAGATAAGACAGACTGTTTTAGAAAAAAGCAATTCAAAGGAGAAAAATAGAATAATTAGGGAGAATCAATCAATAATTAATAATAATTAATTAATTTACAGCCATTGTGTGAATATTATGTAATTTTGTTTATTTAAATTAAATTTTTGGAATCTGAATACATAATTCAGACTGCATAATCAGTTACTGCTCAGCACTGGGTAAAGGTCTCCCTTTACTAGGCCACCTTGATTTATTCTATAGTTCTGTCATGACAGCTCTCTGAGTGTTTGGCATGGTAATGAGTATGACAATGTTGATATGGTTGGTCTTGGCGGAATAGATCTGCTATGTTGCTGCTGCTGCTTTTATTGCTGCTGCTGCTGTTGATTATTGCTGCTGCAGAGCAAGTACAGGACTAGCTACTGCCAATACATACACGACACGCTGCTGTGAGCAAGTAAACCATGCTGCTGCTGTACAATAGCATACATGAATTACCTGTAGCAGATCTATACAGGTGGAGCTGGGGAAGGTGGATGCTACTCATGTATTTGAAGATTGAGCACGCAAGCTCATTGGCTACTCATACAGCAGGAACCAATCATCTGTGTCCTATAGAAAATGATGTGATTATGAGCAGGTTGAGTTAAAGGACCTATTAGCCTGCACAGTTTCATGCCAGAACTTTGTATTTTTTGTTGTTGTTTCTTGTTTTTCTTTTTTGAAGGTCATTCAGTAATTTAGTCAATAAAGAAATATGCTGTTGTCACTGCATTTTATTACTAGAATAAGTATGATCCCAGGATAAATCTATACATGCTCAACCATTAGACTTTTGAATCAGATTTCAGTTTTGTTTTAACAGAGGCAAAACGTTCAAAAGTCCAGAAACGACGACAACAGACTGAGACGAGCCAACAAGCATCAAATGCATGTAATTACTTACTTCTGAATCCTAATATGTGTCAATACCAAAATTTATTCAGACATCCTGAACATTTCATTCATTATTACAGTTTATTCGCTATAGTTAAAAAAAAAAAAAAAAGAAAGAAAAGGTAATAAAATATGACAAGATCTCAGAGTTATGGAGCCCCGCACATGACATGCAAGAAAAATTTTTTAATTGTGCGCATGATTTACTAATTTGTTCCCTTGATTCACTAATTTATGCGCACGATTTACTAATTTGTGTGATTTATAAATCGAGGGAATGAAATAGTAAATCGTGTGCACGTTTTAGTAAATCGAGGGAACAAAACAGTAAATTGTGCGCACAAATTAGTAAATCGAGGGAACGAATGAGTAAATCGTGTGCAAAAAACTATTTTTTTCCCTGCATGTCATGTCCGGGGCTCCGTACAGAGTTAAACTGTGTCAGAAAAAAATAATCTTAACTATGTCAAATAACACTTAAGCAAAACATGGTCTAAATATTTTTTGGTTCCAAATTTTTATAAAGTTTACTGGTACTCCACTGTATGATGAATTTTTTGGTTATAATATGACACAGTTTATTTTGCTATCATCACTTACATAAATTAACTATAGTGTCCTGCACCCTCTAGTAGAAATATATCAAAAATGTTTGAATATTTTTTGTACTATATACAGTATATACAGAGTATATATATATATATATATATATATATATATATATATATATATATATATATATATATATATATATATGTGTGTGTGTGTGTGTACTATATTGCCAAAAGTTTTGGGATGCCTGCCTTCACATGCACATGAACTTTAATGACACCCCATAATATGGAGTTGGCCCACCCTTTGCAGCTATAACAGCCTCAAGTCTTCTGGAAAGGCGTTCCACAAGGTTTAGGAGTGTGTTTATGGGAATTTTTGACCATTCTTCTAGAAGCACATTTGTGAGGTCAGACACTGATGTTGGACGAGAAGGCCTGGCTCACAGTCTCCGCTCTAATTCATCCCAAAGGTGTTCTATCGGGTTGAGGTAAGGAGTCTATGCAGGCCAGTCAAGTTCCTCCACACCAAACTCTCTCATCCATGTCTTTATGGACCTTGCTTTGTGCACTGGTGCACAGTCATGTTGGAACATCCACAAACTTTTCCCACAAAGTTGGGAACATGAAATTGTCCAAAATGTCTTGGTATGCTGAAGCATTAAGAGTTCCTTTCACTGGAACTAAGGGGCCAAGCCCAACCCCTGAAAAACAACCCCACACCATAATCCCCCCTCCACCAAACTTTACACTTGGCACAATGCAGTCAGGCAAGTACCGTTCTCCTGGCAACCGCCAAACCCAGACTCATCCATCCAGCGTCGGATGCAGTGGCGTAAAACACACCGCCACTGGACTCTAGAGCTGTGGAGACGTGTTCTCTGGAGTGATGAATCACGCTTCACTTTGTTATGATACCACTAACAGTTGACTGTGGAATATTTAGTAGTGAGGAAATTTCACAAATGGACTTATTGCACAGGTGGCAACCTATCACGGTACCACACTTGAATTCACTGAGCTCCTGAGAGCAACCCATTCTTTCCGAAATGTTTGTAGAAGCAGTCTGCATGCCTAGGTGCTTGATTTTATACACCTGTGGCCATAGAAGCAATTGGAACACCTGAATTCAATGATTTGGAGGGGTGTCCCAATACTTTTGGCAATATAGTGTATATATACACATATTTTATTGCATAGAAAAGAGATCTGCTTAATTAATGCAACTATTTGATTGTGTTTGTTGTGTGTGTGTTATAGTGCATCTCTGTCATGAAATCATGTACATGTTTGGAGCAGTTGGTCTTGTTTTGTTGAACTCTGTTACACTGACAGCAGAACTGATCCTGAAAGCACGTGAGTAAATATCTATAAGATTATCTTATACATTATAGAGATTTTTTTAACTAATTATGAATCATTTTTATATATTAAAAATGAACCAAACAATTATACAACTACTAAAAAATGCTTTGCCATTTTGCTTTCAAATGTCTGATGCATCTTCCTTTCTCTTCAATTTTAATCCTAATTTTTAGGAAACGGTGAGCGCATTTTGAAGGATTTGAGAGTCATTGTCTTCCCCTCCGAATGTGTTTTTGCCTTGTATTGGCTGGGTCTACAAATGCATGGTTTCTGTAAGTATCATTTATTTTTATTTTTTTCCTTTATTACAAAGTAAAGTACAGAAGCGACAGGATAGTGACAGGGAGAGGGAGATTAAAATCTTTGTTAAAGGAGACAGATTTGACTGACTATCAAAAGTCCCAGCAGTTCACATTATAAATAATGACTCAAACTCAAGAATGATAGTATGATCCATGTGTGTGAGGTTTTTATGAAAGTTTGGACAAAAAGTAGTCAAAATCTAGTGAATCTGTTCAAAATACATTATTGCAAAATGATTTGTTTGTGAAATTATATAAGATACCCTTGATGATCATATTCTCTTGGAAATAAAGAATCCAAAAGGTTTTTTTTTTTTTTGCAGTGATGCCATAGAAAAACCATTATTGGTTCACAAAGAACTGTTCAGTGAACAATTCTATCCGATAATGAAAATATCAGGTATGCTTTTGAGACAGATTTAAATCTGGTCACTCAAACCACTTTAGAAGGTTGTTTGAGACGCATTCCTGTCGAAACTGGAGAAGTGTAAATGCATCTGGTTGTTAAAGCCACATTTGTGTATTTTAATCCTCCCATAATGGTAAAAAACAAACAAAAACAAAACAAAAAAAAACACGTGAGAGTGTGTTATAACGGCTCAAGGTAGCCAGATATGACAGCACTACTGCAACACTCAACGTTGCAGATATGGAGTAAACTGCTGCAAATGAAACTGAAAGACTCCTGAAGCTCAACACACAATCATCTTCATTAAAAGTACTGAGACTAAATTATCTTACAGTGTATCTTTTTACAGTGTTGATGCCGCGCTCTCTTCTATTGTGGTATTTGATCTTGAAATTAGCTGATGATTAATAAAATGCAGTGCATTTCTGTTGCTTTGGTTGACTTGAACTCTGTTGAATTTCCATATAGTGCAGGAATTTAAGATTGATCCACTAATAAAGCATCTTTTGTGCCATGGAAAATTTTCATGGATTTTAAAGGTTCCTCACTGAACCATCAATACGAATTGAGAACTTTTATTTTTAAGAGTGTAGCCTAATTCGGCAGTGAAAGGGGCTGGTGGGTCACTGGTTTATTTGGCAATATCTATAATGCTGATCTGTAACAGATGAAACATTTATTGAAATGAAGGACGTTCAATGCTGGTAAAATGAGACCTACTCCTGACAGAGTGTGATTTACTTGCTGTGATTCTGATTTTGCTCAGTTATTAACATTTTAAACAACTTTCTCTCACTAATGTCTCCTGTCACACAGGGAAGATTGTTACAACTGAGTAAGTTCAGATTTAAATGCAGCCCTTATATATACAGTACATTCAACTGTGTATATATCAATGTTAAAACTGTAATTGTGTTTTCTAATGCAGATCTACACGCAATCAAAGGAACACACATCAAAGACACAGACGTCAGCTCAGGGTAACACAATAATTATGTGTGATATAAACTGATCTGCAGTCTAAGCTTTGACATCTTCATATAGAGTTCAGATGTGTAGTTGCCAAATAACAATGTCTTGTTTTAATCACAGAACACAGTATCAGAGATTTATAAAAGGAAGAATCGGTCTGCACCTTATTCTGCTGTTTCTCAGAACACAGTATCAGAGATTTATAAAAGGAAGAATCAGTCTGCACCTTATTTTGCTGTTTCTCAGAAGACAGTATCAGAGATTTATAAAAGGAAGAATCGGTCTGCACCTTATTCTGCTGTTTCTCAGAAGACAGTATCAGAGATTTATAAAAAGAAGAATCAGTCTGCACCTGAATCTGCTGTTTCACAGACACAGTAATGAGACAATGGGCCTCATTTATAAAGCGTGCATATAAATCACTCTCATGGACCTTCTCCGGGTCTGTTCCTGGTGGAATGACCTACCACGCTCTATCCGAGTTTTCAAAAAACTGCTAAAGACATATCTAGACATATATTTTTTTTTGTCAACACTTGACCCAGTAATATTAGCACTTACATTTTTATTTATATTTTACTTTTCTTTTTTCGATTTCTATTCTCTTTCTCTAGTAACTACTGAAGTCATTGTAAACTTTTGAGGTTTTTGTACAGTTTTGTACAGTAATTCCTTCTGAAGGATTTGGTAACACTTAATTACTAGTGGGTTCCCATGATCTTCACTTTGGAATATTGATCCAAATAAGTAGTAGTTACTTTAGAGTTATATAGTAACTCTTGAGTTATTACTATCCAATACTTTACAAAAACCTCAAAAGTTTACAATGACTTCAGTAGTTACTAGAGAGTTATCATGTTTTTCATTTTAGAATACTGATCCAAATAATTAGTAATTCCTTCTGAAGGATTTGGTAATACTTCAGTCATTACTAGTGGGTTACCATGATCTTCACTTTAGAATTAATTATACATTATGCATTATTCACATTAATTATGAACCTGTATATAGTAGTTCTTAGTAGTTCTCTGGCAGGTATGAAAAAATAGTAGTTACTGATTAGCTAATAGTAAACTACCACCTTCAACTGAGCACTATTACTTACTAATTCATTAATCAGAGTTTCTTGTTAGTTAATAGTAGTTACTAGAGTGTTAATAATGCATTAATCATTTGTTCATGTATAGTTATTCATTAATGAAGGATCGGTATTCTAAAGTGTTACCCAAGATTGCTTTCCCCAATAGATTTGCTTGCTTTAAGGAAAAACTCACTTAATTTTGAGAATTTTTAGACATTTGTACTGGAAACATTGCAAAAAATCTAAGTAAGAAAAGCATTTTTTTTTTTTTTCGTTTACAAGGCGGAGGTCTGAAAACATTCATCTGCACACAATTTCAAGATCATTTGTGATTTATAGATTTCACATGTGAAAGAGTTCATTTTTCGGAATCGCACATACAGACATTTGAGAAATGATCTAGATCAAACGTAGGACAGTTTCTATACAACATTTTATAAATGAGGCCCACAGACTCTTCCACATTTCTTCTGAAGTAAAAAGCAACAAATGAGACTGACTTCAAAATTTGTTACATTCTGTTGAAGATTACTTGGATATTTTTTTATATATTGGTTATTGTATAATTTCAAGAGTAGCCTAATTCAGGCTTTTTTGAGGCAGTATTAAGTTTCTTATCAAACTGTTTTTTTTTTTTTTCATAAACAGTCAGATTTAATTACAGCTCTTATGTAAATGTAATGTATTATAAAAAATGAGAATATTCATCTTGAGTTTTTAGTAGTTAAATATGAAGGAGTTGAACATGTTTTGCACATCATGTGGTTATTGCATTAGTGATCAGTTTTATGAACAGGCTGTTTTTACTTTTTACTTTTTACTTTTGATGACTCAGAGAGTCCTGTATCTGCTTATGTTTGTGTTGTGTCTTTTTTGATAATGTCTCAGGGTATGAAGTCAAAGTATTATTTTCTGTTTTTGCTAGTGGTGAAGTTGCAGAATTGGCTGTGCCAAATTTACGTCTATGCAAATATATTTATGTAATGTTTAAAACAAACCAGTTTGTTAAGTGTCTGAATTGTTAGTTCATGTGTTTGTGATTTGCTCATGTCTGCATTACAGTAATAATAAATATAGTGAGAAAGTCTTCAAGCTCATCAGATGAAAAACATAATTTTGCTTGATAAATGTTCAGTTCTCTATATTACTGGCTGATTTCATAAGAGACCACTACTTTCTAGACTTTTTCTGTTATTTTGATGGTTGTTGTTCATTTAGAAGATTGTATTTTAGTTTCATCACATTGATCTGTTATCTAACATATATTCATATTATGAACTCCAGTGCAAAAACACTTGATGGGTCTCTGTCACCCCTGCTCTCCATGGGGAAACTAGTTCAAATAAAAGTTGTTGGTAACTTTACCTAAAGACAGTACATCCACCTTCTTCACCCACGTATTTTCCCCTCTATATTATTTCCTCTCCTCTCAACGCTTCACACTCCAGTCCAGTGGGTGGTGGTAAGACACATACGTTTGTTTGCCAACCACGGTAGTTGAAAACTACTGTGGAAACTGAAAACTAATCTTCTTCCTCTGAGGTTTAATGGTGGTTACAAGAGGAAAGAGAAGATCTGAATGAATTGGAGGAGAAGCATCAGTGTTGGAAAGCTTGTGATGTCACCACTGGAGAAAAGCCTTTCAGCTGCTCTCAGTGTGGAAAAACATTCAAACATAAAAGAAGCCTTAAGAATCACATGTTAACTCATGCTGGAATAAAGCCTTTCACCTGCCCTCACTGTGGAAATAGTTTTACACAGAAAAGACCACTAATGATTGAACTAATTCACACTGCAGAAAAGCCTTTCATATGCTCTCAGTGTGGAAAGAGTTTCACATGTAAAGAAAGCCTTAAGAAACACATGTTGATTCATGCTGGAATAAAGCCTTTCATCTGCTCTCAGTGTGGAAAGAGTTTTACAGAGAAAGGACACGTTAAGGATATTTTGTTAATTCATACTTCAGAAAAGCCTTTTACCAGCTCAGTGTGGAAACTCTTTCACACACAAAGGATACCTTAAGGTTCACATGTTAATTCATGCTGGAATAAAGCCTTTCATTTGCTCTCAGTGTGGAAAGAGTTTTACACAGAAACCACACCTTAATGATCATTTGCTAACTCCCACTTCAGAAAAGCCTTTCACCTGCTCTCAGTGTGGAAAGTGTTTTACCCAGAGAAAACATTTTAATAAGCATGTGCTATTTCACAGTAAAACGCTTTGAAGTAAAATGTTTATTTTGCCATCATTACTGAAAAACCACCAGAAAGTTCATACAAATGAGAAGCCATACGCCTGCCTTATTTATGGAAGAAGGTGTCTAAGGGTTGACTCTTTAAAAAGACACCAGAAAATAATACATGAGAGCGTGAAAAACTCATGTGTGCCATGTGGGGATGGGTATCATTAAGGTTTTACTGGTATTACTGCTCTTTCCTTTAATCTTACCAGTTATTTTTGTTTTATAAAAACAAAAGAACAGAATTAACATTTTGAATTAACATTAAGAATTAACAATTAACAAACTTTTTCTCTCAAAATTATAAAATATATTCAGTTGTTCAGTTGCTCTCTGAACAGTTAGTTTCTTGTTCACACCTGATTTGTATTTATTATTAATAAATTTGCAAATAGCAATTTTCTGTTTACTATGACCTTTCATGAAAGAAATGTGTAGAAATTTACAAGCAAATGTGAATTTTATGCTCGCATGTAACACATTGCTACACAAATAAATATACTGAATAAATACAAATTATGCATATTCTTTCTTTGTGTACTGTGTACTATTGGCTTTTCCCTGTGAACTTTTACCTACCATTCAAATCTCCCAGCCAGCGCACCCAGTGGCGTCTTTAAAGGGTTAGTTCACTTCTGAATGAAAATTTCCTGATAATTTACTCAGAGAAACTATTGACTCTCTCTTTTCCAGCACATTAGATGCAGTAGCTCCTTTGCGCTTAAAAAAGATAAAGGAAATTAGTCCAACGCCATGGTACAACGAGCACACTCGGGCCCTTAAGAGAGCAGCCAGAAAAATGGAGTGCAGCTGGAATAAAACAAAGCTAGAGGTTTTTCGCATTTCGTGGAAAGAGAGAATGATTGAGTACAGAAAGGCCTTAAAAACTGCTAGATCTGCTTATTTTTCAAATCTTTTAGAAGAAAATAGACACAACCCTAGGTATTTATTTGATACAGTGGATAAATTAATGAGAAATAAAGCTTCAACTTCTGATGTTTCCAAACAGCACAGCAGTAATGACTTTATGAACTTCTTCACTTGCAAGTTTGATAATATTAGAAAGAAAATGATAACCATGCAACCGTCTACTACAGTATCACATCAGACAGTGCATTGTAGTGTCCCTGAGGAAAAAATCAACTCATTCGCAACTATAGGAGAGGAAGAATTGTCTAAACTTATTAAATCATCAAAATCAACAACATGTATGTTAGACCCTACCAACTAAACTATTGAAAGAGATGCTTCCAGAGGTCATAGATCCTCTTCTTAATATCGTTAATTCATCTTTATTACTAGGATACGTACTAAAAACTTTTAAGCTGGCTATTATTAAAACTTGATCCCAGAGAATTAGTCAATTACAGCCCAATCTCGAATCTACCTTTTCTGTCAAAAATATTAGAAAAGGCAGTTTCATCACAACTATGTTCCTTTTTAGAAAGAAATGGTATCTGTGAGGATTTCCAGTCAGGATTTAGACTGTACCATAGTACTGAGACTGCTCTCATTAGAGTTACTAATGATTTGCTCTTATCATCAGATCGTGGTTGTATCTCTCTATTAAGGTGATGATACACGTGGCAACTTTTTGAGCAATGTTGCTGGGCAATGTTGCCGTCAACGGGTAACCTGATGAGACACAGGGCAACTAATTAGAGCAATGGACAGTTGGCAGTAACTAATCAGAGAGGAGCAAATCTATTGCCAACCCAATAAATACTTTATTATAAACACTTGTTAGGCACTTTATTTCAACTTTTCAAATATTTTCTTCATTTTTATTAAAAATAAATGCTTTTCCGATCTGATTTGTGATAGGAAAAGGGAGAAGAGCGAGTTCAGCAAAAGACGGATTCGAACCCGCGTCAATTGCATCAAAAGCTACATTCATGTGCCATACGCCCTACAGCTTACACTACTACAGACATTAATCAGACAACGTCTGTTTGTTATTTAACTGAAAACATTCAATGACTTAATTACAGCTTACACGCATTACGTTGGACAGTTGTTGGAGTTTTAAGCAATATATGAGGTAAATTCCGTTTGGGGTTGACGCATGACAACTTACTAGCGTAAAAAGATGTAAGTTCACACTCCTTTTCTCCGCTCCACTGCCGTTGATAGGCCGCCATCTTGTTTGAATTTTTTCTGAAATCTCCAAACCGGTCACGTGATCGGCTGCTAACATTCTGATTGGAGGATCTCAAAAAATTGCCCACAAGTGATCTCACATATCCAGATATAAATTTGTTGCTCATTCTCAGTGGGAAAATCCCCAAGCAACGTTGCTCAGCAACATTGCTTAAAAAGTTGCCACGTGTATCATCACCTTTAGTGTTACTGGATCTTAGTGCTGCATTCAACACTATCGATCACAACATTCTTTTGAATATACTTGAAATTATGTTGGCATTAATGGAATTGCATTGTCATGGTTCAAATCATATTTATCTGACCGTTATCAGTTTGTATCAGTAAACGAAGAGATGTCATATCGATCACAAGTTCAATATGGAGTACCATAAGGTTCAGTACTAGGAATGTTGCTTTTCACTCTGTACATGCTACCCTTGGGAGATATCATTAGGAAGCATGGCGTTAGTTTTCACTGTTACACTGATGATACTCAGTTCTATATTTCTTCACGCCCTGACAAAACTTACCAATTCACAAAATTAATGGGATGCATATAGCTGATATAAAATGTTGGATGACCAGTAATTTCCTACTACTAAATTCAGAAAAAACAGAAATACCCTGATCGCTTGATAAACAAACTCCAGGTGGTCCAAAACGCAGCAGCTTGAGTTCTTACTAGAACTAGGAAGTATGACCATATTAGCCCGGTTTTGTCAACACTGCATTAGCTCCCTGTTAAGCATCATATAGATTTTAAAATCTCACTAATCACTTACAAAGCACTAAATAGTTTAGCTCCCCAGTACCTGAGCGAGCTCTTAATGCATTATAGTCCTTCAGAATTCGGGCCAGTTGATAATACCTATAATTTCAAAATCAACCGCAGGCGGTGGATCCAAGGACATTATCAGCTTTCTGTTATCACTTCACAAAGACTCTTTCTGCCATTCACTCACCTGCATTTACCCTGCTGTTGTCAATAAATCACCATCTGCTTGAATACCTGTTGTCTCCCATCCATCTGTCTGTAACAGAAGATCAGACCCACACCGATAGACAACAGCAGCACTATGGGCCTCTTCCTCCTCCCTACTCATCTAGCCGATCCCAATATCACCATCTCAGCGGTGGATCGCCTGTGGAGTCTCCGGCAGAGTAGTAGTCCGCTGGAGAGGTATGTGGAGGAGTTTTCCGAACTCTCTTGTTTGGTGGGCTGGCCAGATGCTCCTCTTAATGCATGTTTTCTGATGGGTCTGGACAAGGATATGATTCACTATAGCGAACCTGCCTGTTATTTCTCTCTAGTCGAGTCTATTAATCTTATTCTCTATTTAAATGGTTCTAATTTTGAAGTAGAAGAAGTTAAAGAGAAAGCGTATCCTCCTTGTCGAGCCCCATCAGAAACACATGTGGCCTGGTCAGCTCACTTCCTGCCGGTTCCCTCCACATACCCCTCCAGCGAATCTGTCCATTCCTGTCTTCTTATATTTCCTCGAGGACGCAAGTGGGTTTCTAACAGCGCTGACCTGGGAGCTACGGTGGGAGACCCAGTGCTAACATCAGTCAGGTCAGCACTAAAGTCTGCCTTCCTTATAGTCCCTACTGTTGACGCCACTTCAAAGCATCGGTGTAAGATGGCCGTCGCCACTTCAGAGCCTCAGTGTAAGATGGCCGCTGCCACTTCGGAGTCTCACTGCAAGATATTCGCCGCCACTGCAGAGCCCCATTGCAAGATGGCCGCTGTCACTACAGAGCCACATCGCAAGATGGCAGCCGCCACGCCTGAGCCCTCAGATAGGATGGCCGCCGCCACTACAGAGCCGTGGCTCTATGAGGCACCTGACCCGCCATGGCTCTACGAGGCACCTGACCCGCCGTGGCTCCCCGAGGCTCCCGACCCGCCATGGCGTCCCAAGGCTCCCGAACCGCCATGCTGCCTAGAGCTCCCACCCTGGAGACCTCCGTACCAGTCTGCACCTCCACCCTCTGCCAGTAGGTCTCCAGGGCGCCCGGGGTGGGTTGTTCCATCTACGGCATGTGGACGCGCCTTCCGGGAGGGGGAGGTACTGTCACAGTTCCCGTCAGTTTTGGACTCCATCTCCCATAATCCTCCCTGGCCCTCACCTGCACTCACTCCACTGCTCAGTATTCACCTGCAATTCATCCACTCATCACCACAGCACTACTTATGCACACCACTCACCTCAGTATGTTGTCCGATCTCGTTTGTACAAAGGACTCTCCCTGTTCTTAGTTTCTTAGTTATTCAACTCCAGTGTGTTTTCCCAGTGGCCTTGTGATATCTTCTATGTGTGTTCACCTACCGTCTCCTTGTGTCCCTCCAGCCTACCAACTGTCAACGATCCACGAACCCAAGACTAAGGACAGTATCAGCTTTCTGTTATCAATTCACAAAGACTCCTTCTGCCATTCACTCACCTGCATTCCTCTGTTTAAATCACCATCTGCTTGAATACCTGTTGTCTCCCATCCATCTGTCCGTAACAGGTGGTAAATGTGACGGGGTGGTAATTGATGTGACGGGGTGATATGACTTGTTGGTTTTAAACTTTAAAAACTGGGGGAGGGGAGACATTCAAATTGAGTAAAAAGTGTGTGAGTGATATAGTGTGTGAGTGAGTGAATGAGTGAATTAATGAACCGTGTTGCCAAGTTTGCGGTTTTCCCGCGGAACTGGGCTACTTTTACACTGTTGCCGCAGGTTGTTTTTCATGTCCACGGGTTGATGCGAGCCCAAATAACATGATATTTAGCCCTTGGAATGCACATTTTACCAAGGGAACCCTGGCAAAAAAAGTTTTACCCCCTAGAACGTGATTTATATCGGAGGACATTTTGGGATGAAATTTACCACCCCATCATATACCACCCTGTCACAAACACGTGACTGGGTGGTATGTGACGGAGTGGTAAATTTCATCCCAAAATTTCCAAAAATCTCCCATGTGGTCAAGTTTCTCACCTAGCATACATGAATTCAATCTGACATATAATTTTCTTTGTATTAATAATGTAAAAAAATTAATAATACACATTTTTCCATATCTATTTTGTGTGACGGGGTGGTAGGTTTGAGCTTGACGGGCCCTACCTAACATGAAAAAAGCAACAAACAAACAATGTAAAAAATGTACATAGCACATAGCATAGTACAAATGGCACCCGTTTCGTAGAATGACTCAAACGCTAGCATCATTTTTTTTTTTTTTTTGACTCTTTGGGGGGAAAAAAATGTTCGACTTCCTTTAATCCTGTGGTGATTTACCCGGTGTAAAAATTAATAATTTCTTTGTAGCATTTGTTCCAACTGTAACAATTTTTATTAAGACATAGAAAATAACTATTGTACCACAGAATTATGACAACATCAAAGCGTGAGATAGCTATAGCACGCAGATGAAATTAATTTCGTATTTCTTTAATTCGAGTTTTATTTCATTATTATTTAATTATTTTTAAATTCATTTTGTCAAAACTGTAGTTTTAAAATAGTTATGTTCAAAGCTTCCCGCGATTTTAATTCCTGCGTAAATGCATTTATGCCGCTTCAGAGTTTAAACAGTCTGTGTAAATGCACATTTTTGTGATTTTATGCCACTTCAGAGTTGGTTTCTGTGCCGCTTTTTCTGTGTAAAGATGCCTTTAGGCTACCTATTCTATTGCATGTTATGCACGAATCGGTGGGTGGGGCTAAACAGGCAGTGATGAAGTAGGCGTTGATCTTTTTCTGCGGAGGCGGTGCTTGCTGCCCTTTGACTTCATAGATCCCCACTTAGTAAATCCTGTCGTTTGCTGGGTCTGGTGTCAATTAAAGCTAACAAGGAAGTTTTCAGCTCTGAAACTTACAGGATATTCTTATGATGACCTCTTATATATCAAAAGCTCAAGGAAAAATTGATTTCTCAGTTCATCACCGCTTTAAGTCACATGTTATTGTTTTCAAATGTATCTATTATAGATCTGCATACAATCAAAGGAAGTTACTTTAGAGATAAAGACATCATCTCATGGTAATGTAATAATTGCGGTATATGTGATATCAGGTGATCTGCAGTCTAAGCTTTGACGTCTTCACAAGAGTTCAGATGTGTAGTTGCCATATAAAATGTCTTGCTGTTTTATCACAGAACACACAATCAGAGACTCATGAAATGGAGAATCTGTCTGTGCCTGATTCTGCTGTTTCATAGAGACAGTAATGAGACACAGACTCTTCTACATTTGATTGTTTGATCTGTCTGCTAAAGATGGCTTCCTCAAGAGTAAAAACCAACTAACTGAGACTGAAAATTCTATAGAAGAGGGTTTGGTAAAATTTATTTGCAAGTTGCAAATTGATTTTATGTTGTTTGCTGAATCATTTTAAAAGAAAATATTGTGCTTAGAGTATTATTATTATTATTATTATTTTTCACAGAGAGTCAGATTTCTATGGAAGTTCGTTTCCACCACTAAATAAAAAATTAAAAAGGTAATTGCAAATTTTTATCTTACAATTCTGACTTCTTTTCTCAGAATTGCGAGAAATAAAGTCAGAATTGCAAGTTATACAAAACACAAACACAACTGTAGTGTTATAATGTCAGAATTGCAAGATATAAAGTCTCAATTGCAAGATAATTTTTTTAATTCAGTGGTGAAAACAAGCTTCCATATATTTCGGTACAGCTGTTATGTTCATTCATTCATTTATTCATTTTTTAAACCATTGAGTATTTAGTAGTTAAATAAAATGGAGTTGAACGTGTGTTTTGTAAATGTTTATGTGGCTGTTGCATCTGTGATCAGGCATCAGCTTTTAAGCAGTTTTTAGTTTTGATGACCAGCAGGCTCATTTTCTTGGTCATGTTTGTGTCTTTTATTCTGATGACTTCTCTCACGTAGTCAACATTTTATTTTCGGTTTTAGCTACTAGATACTAGATACAATGGCTTTGCCAAATTTAAAACTATGCAAATATTTATGTAATGTGTAAAACAAACTGGGATTTAACAGGGTTCCCAAACTTCTTTGAATTTCAGACACATGGATTCAAAGACTGGAAAGTATGTGAAAACAAACATCAGTCCTTGAAAGTGTCTATGTGTGCACGTGCCTGCTTTTTGTCTTAATACCATTTAAACAGTTTTAAATAAAGAATTAAACAGTTTTGTGCACAAGGATACTACTGAAATAAATAAATAAACATGTAATGTCTTAGATTTGCTTTGTATGGCCATTCACTTTGTTCAGCTATTGTTGTTAAACTCAATTACTGGTCAAAAATGGAAATGTGACTTTTATAGCTTCCTTTACTTTAATACAAAACAATCTGTATTTCTTGGTCAAGGTAACAGACACTCTCATGTCCTTTTTTGGCCAATCTAAACTCCTGATGCCATCAATCCAAAACAAATAGAGGATCCAGATCTGCCTCTCTCTACCATAGCAGTAGTGATATGCCCTGTTGGCTTCGGCCATCTTGGGAAGGTCATGTTTGCGTTTCCAAGCAGATGTCAAGACTCATTTACTATGATAGTGTAAATATGATATTCAGTTTTCCAACTTAAAAATGTCACATTTAATTAAATCTTTTACTTGCTGTTTCTTTTTAATTGTGAAATTTACCAGCAATTTATGAGTGAAAATTTTTGTCCACCCAAAATGTTCTTTCTTTGTTTTCTTTTCCAGAGCACGTACAGTGGGGTCCAAAAGTACTGAAACTTGTTTATGCCACAGAATAATAAAATAAATAAAATAAAATAAAATAAAACAAAAGTAACATTTAATGGTCTGGCTTGAGCTCATCGGCTGTCTTTAAAAATGAATTTGCCTCAGATTGGCTTGAGCGACACAAATGTCAAGATTCACCGGTAGAGAAATTACAAACACAGATCTCAGATCAGAGCCTTTTCTCAATATGAGTTCTTGTCTGTATTCATGTGGACTTGTGAAATGTCACCAGTCGCTGCCCAAGTACTGTTCAAATTCAAAGTTCATTTCATTCAACTGTGTATATATCAATGTTAAATCTGTAATTCTGTTTTAAAATATAGATCTACACACAAAGCAACTTTTACATAAGATGTGTCAGCTGATCTACACCTTCACATAGAGTTTATATAACAATGTTACCATATAACAAAGTCTTGCTTTGAACACAAACACACCATAAATTCACGAAAAGGGGAATCTGTCTGCACAGTTCCTCTGGAGTAAAGAAAATAAAAAACTCATTTGTAAAGCAAAGGGTTTGGTGACATTCTCTTTCAAAATACCATCTTTTTTGTGGTTGTATTATTAAAGTTTCTTTTCCAGCTGGTGCTCACCCCTGCATATAAGTCCCCGATTCTACTCTGTCATTTCTGCAGGAGCAGTTGGATGGCGGGCACACCCCCTCCAAAGTATACTTGGCAGATATGGCAGCGTACCAACCTACTATAGCTGGTTAGTCAGTTGGGAAACTAAAATTTTTTAGGAGGCTAAATCTGCCTCGCTCCAATATGGTCCCGTCCTGGGACCTGTCCATTGTCCTGAGGGAGTTCTGGGGCCCTCCGTTTGAGCCGCTCTCGACAGCCGACCTTTGGCCTCTCTCACTAAAGACCGCCCTCCTGCTGGCTCTGGCATTGGTCAAGCGAATTGGTGACCTTCAGGCTCTTTCAGTGGATGCTTCCTGCCTCAATTTTGGGCCCAATGACAGCAAGGTTGACCTTAAACCCCTCTACTGATGGTGAGAAGATGCCACACCCACTTTGCCCAGTTCGAGCCCTTAGGGTGTACATTGAGCACTCTAGCTAATTCAGGCAAATGGAGCAGCTGTTTGTATGCTTTGGAGGTCGCTCTAAATGGCTGCCAGTCACAAAGCAGAGACTGCCCCACTGGATAGTGGATGTGATTGCACTAGCTTACAAATGTGGTCTAGTGGAATATCCATCACTGACATCTGGGCGGCGGCTGGTGGATCCTTGCCGTCCACCTTTGCCAGGTTTTATAACCTAAACGCTCCTGCCTTTCAGGCACAGATCCTTTCTGCCTAGTCGGTCTCAGGGGGTTTTCTCTACACTGTAAACCCGGATAGTACTACTAACTTATAAAGATTGAGTACACTGCAATTAAAGTCTGTTAAATCATTAATGCAACTTAAAACAATTACATTTTCTGAACAAGGAATTTAGTTTTATTTTTGTGTAGCTCAACATTTTTGAGTAAACCATTATACTTAAATTATTATTTTTAAGTTTATTGAGCGATATATAGCGACGTCATCCATGTCACATCGTTGCCGATGTTACTGACGTAATAGACATTATCAGAAGAATCCATTCAACATTAAACTGAGTTGCAGCAGATTTCAAGTTCCCAGCATGCTTTGCGTCACACTCTGTAAGGGGGAATAAATGTTGGAATTGAGTGTTATTTTGTGTGTTTTTGCACAAGATTAATACAGGGGAAGATGTGTTATTGTTTAATGTTCTGTTATTTTGGTATGTAAAGGTGTTTCTGTGGTGTTTAAATTTTTAGGGTTATCATCGTGGTGAAGAGTAGTGCCTGTGGATAGGTCAAGAATGGGCTGTGAAACATCAAGACTATATATGTGATGCGATCTGGGACCCGTCGGATATCGCGATGGAACGTTTTCAGTAGTCAAAAAATAGGTGGAATATCATTTTTTGTCAAAATTGGGTTTTCACTAAATTATCATTCTATAACATCTCTTGAATATCATCTCTGAAAATATCTTGGCAAAATTCACCTGTTAAGTGCAGAAAAATAGTAATTTATTGTGGAAAGGCTGTCTTTCTCTAACGTTACTGTTTAAGAACACCCAGCGGAGGTAAAAAAAAAAAATAAAAATAAAAAAATCGTCCATAGCTATCCCTCTCTTAATACCAGTGTTGGGAGTAAGGTGTTACAAAAGTAATGCATTATAGTAATGTATTAGGCGTGTTTAGGGCGGGTTTTACAGGAGTGCGTGAGGCTAATGGCCCGACAGTGGAAACGCGGCATGATTTCGGGCTCATGTGCTCGCGCTGGCTAGTGGAAAATCTGCTAATGGGTGAAGATGGCAGAAGAAGACTGTACATTCACGAGATGGACGTATGCGCATTACTTCGAGTTTGTCAGATAATCACTTTATACTTCTACCATACATTTAACAGACTTGGATCGTTTGTGATTCTGTCTGTCATCCTTTCTTGCGTTGTCTTGAGCCTTCACTTTGCCAATTATAAGCTATGTTAGTAGCCTGGATAGCCCACAGTCATTATCCTACATCATATCGCCCTCTACTGGATGTAAAATGGTCTGCAGTACATTTTGTAATTTTTGAATGTTAAAGGGTCATGAAACCCCAAAACACATTTTCTAGCTATAATGAACACACATGTTCTAATTATGTGTTTATTAGAGGTTGAATTCAAATCAAATACTGAGAAACTGCCCATACTACTTCTGAATAAGATGTATGAAAATAAAATGTATGAAAATATGGAAATATATGGTTCAGATATATGGTTCAGATCACTCAAATAAATGGAGGTGCACTTAAATGGTCAGTAATGGGGGTGTCATTTAGTGAAAAAGTTTGGTACTGCGCCCAAACAAAATCTTACTGAAAGCTCATTTTTGAAATATTTCAACCTAAAATTTGGAATGTTGACATTTTTGGCTTTCATTTTCTTGCAGTTTAAGAGTAAAATATGCTTTGTAATATACTATTATAAAATATAAACAATTATATTTTTACATTTTCATAAACTTAAACTTCTATTTTTTTTTTATTTCACTTTATTTAACTTCTACAATAATGTCTTCTTTAAAACAAGACCAACCTTAGGTCTATATTCCAAAGCATTCTTGAATTACAACCATTTAAGTTTGGATAGTGCATTTTCATGTCTATGTGAAAAAGGGCCAACTAAGTCGGAACTGGTTCATCTGGATTTCTGCAATTCAAAAACATAAGCATACTGCCTACATGTCACCTTATTGGTAACTTGGGAAAATGCGACATTGACATGATTATGATTTCAGCTGAACATGGACCTTCTTATGTATACTTGTGTGGTTGTAATTCCAGTTATATCTGACGGTATGTACATTGTTTTCTCTCTTTAAGCTGATTCTGGAGAAAAAGCACACAATTAAATATATATCTGCAAATCTACAGTATCAGTCAAAAGCTTGGAAACATTTGTCTTAAAAAAACTGATCTAAAAAAAATGTTTAAAATTAAAGTGTCTGCTTAAATGCTTGAAATGAGTTTGTGACTAGATATGAATTTAAAGCATTTAATTACTTTTCTTTTTTAAATACGGCGAAGAAAATGCATCATCAAGTGTCCAGCACAATTTCACCTTTCAATAGTGTTTGAAATCAATGCGTCAATGTCTTGTGTCATAATCTGTAAATATTAGTTCTACCTGAATCTCTTCTGCTTTACTTTTTCTTTGAGCTCAATTTTTGCTTCTAGACAGTGACCACTTCTTGTGCAGTCAGACTGTTAAAAGACATTTTAGAGTAGGCCTATATCCTTTATATGTATTCAGTGTATTTATTTTATTTTATTTTAATCACTTTTTTGTGTTTTAATGCATCTTAATAAAGATTGAAGTTGATGTTCTTTTCGACATCTTTAGCTTTTAGCAGTTTTGTTTCTTGATTTACTTAGGAGACAATGATGAGATTTCCACAGCACTATACTGCTTTCTGATCATTAAGAAAAAGTTTTGTTCCCTGCATTTCTCACATGAAGGTATATAAATGATCATAGTAGTAAACCGGGTGACGGTTTATTGTTAATAATACAAGTCTCAGCAAATATGATCAGCTAACACTGTGCTCTCTTTCATAAATCCAAACCCTTTCATGTATCTGTCCATGATGGTAGTTAGTAATTATAGTTTTATCAAAAAGCACATGGAAGTTTCACACAAAATGATTTGATCTTTTGATTTGGTCTTTTGACTTTCTTTTATCTGTTTCTGTCATCTTACAGTTGTTTTGTTTTTCTCAGGTTACATTTCCTGGTTACCTGAGTTGACCCGCTTTACGGACATTTTTTTCTTACAGAAACTGAAAGCAGCTTGTTTGGGGTCTCGGAAACAGAATTTATTTTATAACAGATATAATAATTCTTTTATATCCGTTGGCTCAATGGGTACTGCTGCCTCACAGCAAGAAGGTCTCAAATTCAAGTCTCAGCTGATGTTTTCCCTAAGTGGCTTAGGATAGATGATTGGATGTGTGTGTAGATAATTTTTTTTTTTTTTTGTAGGAATTTATAGATTTGAAGAAGCGTCTAATTGCTTGTTCAAATCAGTAATTATCATGATGAAGATCTCTGTTACTATGTATCCATTTATACCATAAGAAACTACAAAAGCCTTATTAATTTCTCTGTCTGTTTTCAGGCTTCACTGTGCGCGGTCCCTCTGGTCCTCTGGTTGTTTCCCTGGGATCTTCAGTGGTTTTGCCCTGTTTTGTTGATGAACCTTTACTAACAGAGGGTCTGGAGGTGGAATGGAGAAGAACAGACTCAGAGACTCTGGTTCATCTGTATCAAGATGGTGAGAGTCGACCAGAGGCCCAGCGGCAGGATTATCACGATAGAGCTCATTTCTTTACTGACCAGATTCAACATGGAAACTTCTCCCTCCGTCTGGACAATATGACAGCTGAAGATGAGGGAAAATACACATGTAAAGTTTACAGTCAGCAGGATTCTGGAGAGACTGTGGCTCAAATAAAAGATGTTGGTGAGTGTGAACTGTGTGGAAATATTTTAACAACTTTATACTATAAACTTAATGCTGTGATTTTTACACTGTACTTTGTTCTTTCAGAGCGTTTGCTAATATCAGGCTCAGATGAGTCCATATCTGTGTCTGTGGATGAAGACGTCACTCTGAACTGCTCTGTCGACTCTCACATCAAACCTGAACACATTGAAGAGGTTTCATGGAAGAAAACAGATGAAAATATTCTGGTTCTGCTCTATCAAAACAATGAGACTTTACCAGATTCATCAGATGAACAATACAGAGACAGAGTTGAGTTTTTCACTGGTGAAATCCCCAAAGGAAACTTCTCTCTCAGACTGAAGAGTGTCAGAACTGAGGATAAAGGAGTTTACATGTGTCAAGTGTTTGCTGGAGGAGCTTCAGCCAATACAACTGTAGTACTGGAGAGATTGGGTGAGGAAAACATACAAACAAACATTAAAAAAAATAGTAGATGGAGATCCTCCACTTTGCTCTTTGGAAAATGGAAAGCAGTCTATGAAGAAAATAAATATTGAAAGCTTTTTTAATGCTTGTGAGTTTGGGTAAGTCAAATTAAACTATTTTTTCAGGTTTCTCTGTTTTACACATAATGGTGCTGATTCTCTGTGTTTCTGCATTTGGATTTGCACTTCTGCTCTGCTTTATAATCTACTGCAGCAATAACGGTATGTTCAAGTGTTCTTCTTCGCTGTAACAAATGTTTATATGTTTACAGACCGCACACATAACTTACAGTTGCGGTCAAAAGTTTACATACTTTTTGCGGAATCTGCAAAATGTTAATAATTTTAACAAAATAAAAGGGATCATAAAAATTGGGAGGTGTAAACTTTTTGAATTTGAAGTTCAGGGTCTGTTGTACTTATTTTGTCTTCTTGGAAACATTAAAGTATCTTCTGTAGCTTCTGAAGGGCAGTACTATATGATAAAGTATGATCTTTAAATAAAGTAAGAAAAGTGTAGGGTACATCTCCTTATCCTGTTCAAAAGTTTACACCCCTCAGCTCTTAATGCATCATGTTTCCTTCTTGAGCATCAGTGAATTTTTGCAGCTTTTGTAGTTGTGTTTTGAGTCCCTCAGTTGTCTTCAGCATGAAAAGATGGATCTCAAACAGATGTGTAAACAGCTTATTCAGGGCAGTACTAAATAAAAAATAGCATGCAATTTTTTTATGATCTCTTATTTTGTTAAAATTATTAAAAGTTTGCAGATTCTACAAAGTGTATGCAAACTTTTGACCACAACTGTAGCCTATATTCAACTCATCTCAACCAGAAAACCATGAACAATGCTCACATAAAACTCACATGTTAAACTTCAAAAGGTTATTATTTATTTAAATAAACGTGAGCGCTGCACAGGGCCGGATTTAGGCATTCTAGAATACAAACTTTATTTGGCAAATAATTAAATGTAAACTCTTGTGGCTTCCCTCTGGGCTGCCCTGTCACAGGAAGAAAAAAAGAACATTATTTAACACATGTAGGCCTAGATTATACTAGTATCGGCACAATAATCTTTTTAATGTCTTTGATCGACCTCTAATTCATATGTACTAATTAGCATTCACGTCTCTTTTTGGCCACTACGATACACATTTCCATTTGTGTTATTTTAGAGTTCTGATGACACACTGACTAACATTCAAAAGCCTGTTAATACGTAAATCAATTTCAATACATGTGTATATATTTAATTAAACCTGTCTTAAGTATTTTAAATTTGCAGTTACCTTTTTTTTGCAGTTAAATTTGTGCACCAGCCTATTTATTTAAATAAAAGAATCTGATATACATGATTTATTTTGAGAATGAATGGATCAGTCTGATGACATGATAAAGATGAAGTGTGTGGAATTTATCAAGGAACAGGACAGTAACATTCTATATTTGTTCTTCAGAGTCCACTGCAACAAATTTCAGAACTTTTGGGTTTCTTCATACATTTATTCCAAACATTATAATGTTTGTGGCTTTTGTCTTCTGGGGTCTTACAGAAGGTGAGTGATGCAAATCTACTGACTATTTGAATTTTGCATTTGATGGTGTCACAGTTTCACTCAGGGTACATTTACACAACAGCGACATGCTTAAAACTGAGAAGTTTTTCATTTGAGTTTTGACAGTTGTCAAAATGATTCCCATTCCTATGAATCCACGAAAATGACTAAAAACGCTGTATTCTGCTGGCAGGCCATTAGATGGCGATGAAACACTATAGGCTGAACATGTAATGCGCATGTGCATGACATCATCGTTTTCACAGATACATGTTTTTGTTGTTTACAAGGAGACTGTTTGCAAAAACTTTTAAACCCGTTTTCAAAAGTTTGCGTTTTTAAGCCACCAAAACGTGTTGTCATGTAAATGAACGGCCAAACACATAAAAAGTTTTTAGTTGAAAATGGTCTCATGTAAACAGCCCCTCAGTTTGGACTTTTCCTGCTTGCACTATTTCCCGCCACTAGTTTGTCATGGTTTTTGATTTGAGTTATCACTGTCAGCTGTGTGTCGTTAATCACCTCATTTGCACCTTTATTTAAGTTCCCTTGTTTCTGTTCACCATTGTCGGGTATCGTCAGTGTTACGTCTGAGTAAAAGTCTTCATGTTTGGATTTACCTTTAGTTTATCTTTGGATTTATTAAAGACTGCATTATCTCTTCATCATCGTGTTCACGTTTCATCATCTACACAGCGTTTGTGACAGAATACCTGACCAAATAGTGTATAGTGAAGATCCTCTCCAGTCCCGAACCATTTCTACCACCCAGTCATCGCTGTTTCCCATCAGCCTCTCTGTTCCACTCAGCCTCCTCTCAGTGGTGCAGTTACAGTGCTGGACTGCTGAGAGTCACTTCTTCCTGGGCTTGAGGAGCCCGTGGCTCCGCCTCCAGCCTCTGTGCTCTCCACTTTACGTCGACTCGACGCCCTGACTCCTACGCCTGCGCTCCTTCTACCCTCGATGTCTGCAATGACCATCGAGCATTCTGCCTCGCCGGGCTCCCTCAGTATGTCAGATCCCCCTGGGTTGGACATCGCACCACCTACGCCACGGACTTGCAGGCTGTTTGCTGCCCTCCAGCCCTCCACCCCTTTGGCTAAGGCTAGTTCCGCCCTCCCTTAGGCTCCACCTCCACTCTCGGTCACTCCAGCTCAACCTCAGCCCTCCGGATCCCTACTTCCACCTCGGGGGGGGTCATCGTTGCAGCTCCATCGCGGTCGCTTCTTTGGCTCTCTGGCTATGCGATGGGCTCCACCTCCTACGTCGACATCACCTCCGTCATCGGCATGACGTCATCCGGCTGTCTTTCTCCATGGCTCCTCCCTCTAGCGACGCCACCGTGGAGCGCAGCCCTGTTTGTGCACTGGTGTACCATCAACCAGCCCCTGTTCAAGGCCACCCCTAGGATCACACCAACTGCACCACCCTGGACTTTTCATTCGATCCCTCTTCTGGACTCTCGTCCTCCACCTGAGCCTCCTCCTCCATTCTTCTGCCGGTACGAGGTCGCACCTTTCCGGAAGGGGGCATACTGTCAGTTTCACTCAGTTTGGACTTTTCCTGCTTGCACTATTTTCCGCCACTAGTTTGTCATGGTTTCTGATTTGAGTCATCACTGTCAGCTTTGTTTCGTTAATCACCTCATTTGCATATGTATTTAAGTTCCCTTGTTTCTGTTCACCGTTGTCGGGTATCATCAGTGTTATGTGTGTGTAAAGCTCTTCATGTTTAGATTTACCTTTAGCCTACTGTATGCTTAAGTGAGTGTGCAGTTGTTCTCCTTCAATTAAGCTTTTGTTTTTTTCCCTTCAACTTGCACCTCTACAGGTGTTTGTTTGCCTTGCCTCACTTGCTCTATTATGGATTTAACTTTTATGACTTTGGATTTATTAACGACTGCATTATCTCATCATTGTGTTCACGTTTGATCATCTACACAGTGTTTGTGACAGATGGCTCAACTGTAAGAAAATTCAGATCTGCTGAACATTTTCATCAGTGTATTCATGATAACATTTGTCTGGATACTTTAAATATATATGTGCTAATTATTATTAATGAAGGATCTAAATGTGTTGCAGGTTTTCTGTATGAGACGGTCTCTTGCTGTGCTCTTTATATTCTGAGGCCTCTGATGTTGATTTATGTTGCGCCATATTTAAAGAAGATGTCAGGTTTGGATTTTTACAAAATATGTTTTTGTAATCTTTGTAAATTTTTGTATGCATTTCCTTAACATGAATATGCAAAAATGTGTTATTGATGTACTCTTAACATCTTACATGATCTTGAATTGAAGTGACGTGAAGGCCAAGTATGGTAACTAATAATCAGAATTTAACCCATCCAAGTTAGTGCACACACATTAGAACCAGTGAGTAGTGAACACGCACATTACAAATTATGGACACACACACACCCGGAGCAGTGGGCAGCCATTTGTTGCAGTGAATAGGGAGCAATTGGGGGTTAGGTGCCTTGCTCAAGGGCACCTCAGTCGTGGGTATTGAGGGTGGAAGAGAGCGCTGTTTATTCACTCCCCCACCTACATTTTGTTGGTAGGTGGGGGATACTGTTGGTATTGAAAATTGAACCAGCAACCTTCAGGTTACAGGTCTGACTCTCTAACCATTAGACCATGATTATGATATGATATATTAAATTAAACCTATTTCTTCTTACAGGTGAAGCTCTTTTCACAGAAATTTTCATTTTTATAGTAGTTTATTGTTCAGGTTGGTAAATTCAAGTATTTTACCACAGTGATCATGTTTAATATACTATCTCATATAATATCTCATAATAGCTGAATTGCACAGTATGAATAGTGTCTCATTCATATAGATTTGCTAATTGATTTTTCCCTTTTATTCTGTTTCAGTTATTTTGACTCATTCATGGGAAACAATTGTATGGTATGCAGAGATTGACAAAGTTGTGATAGTGGTCTTGTTTGGAGTCGTGATTTTGCTTATTGCCATCGGCCTCATTTACTGTAAGTATATCCTTCTGTTCCCCATTCATACAAAGTTTTATCTTACTTAGACTTGGTAAAAAAAAAAAAAAAAAAAAAAAAAATCCCTAATTTTCATTATTTGCAGTAACTCCAAATGAATGAGGACTTTTCCTGTAATTTTGCTGTTGTAGTTAATATTGTTTGTTTTGTTACTTGTTTTGTTGTTGTTTTAAATAATAATTTTTAAACCTCCTATTAAAAGTAATAACTATTAATGCAGAGCTGAAGAAAGCATTTTGAGTAATTTAAATAGTTCAACCAAAAATAAAAATTCACGATTAATGCAACTAATGGTGATATTTAATGAGTTTGACTTTCTCATTTCTGTCCATAAAATGGCAATCAAAGCGTTCACCGTGCTCTCCCAGCTAATTAGGTGCTGAGACCTATATCAATATAAGAATACAAAAGAGGTCTGCACTCTGAAGCACTTTAATCATGGTACACAGGAGATAAGATGACAAACGTTTCTGCTCTTCGCCTTCATCAGTGTCCATAAAATGGCAGAAGGTTCTGGCTCTGCTGAAACACAGAAATAATTCAGAGAAGCACACAAATAACTCAATGTGACTCCTGCTGCATAATCCAAGTTTTTGGGTGAACTGTCCCTTTATGCTTTTATTCATTTTATTTTATTTTTTTCTAGTATTGACTAAGAAAAAGATGCAATCCTGTGGAGATATATGTAAATGGACATGGCATAAATTAGCATTTGCATCTGCATTCATCTTCGTACTTCTTCCGTCATTACAATTTGCTGTGGTAGCCTTCGCTTTGGGGGCTGCCAGAGGAGGTTAGTGACTTTTTATGAAATCTGTGCTTTCTCTTCTCATGAATAAAAAGAAAATATCCACAAATGAAAACCATACCAACTGTAGTAGTTTAAAACACTGAGCACACTGATGTTTGATGTTATGTTCAGTACCAATATATTAAATAAGAGAAGAAATGGAAATGAAGAACATTTGAATTTAATGCAGAATTCAAGCCAGCTATAAGGTTGGATCAGATTGAATTACATCTGTTGATGTGTTTGTCAGTAAATCTTATGTGCATTATTCTTCTATTTTCAGGGATTTTTGTTCCCATAATAGTCCTAGTGGTCTCTTTTCTCTCATTTTCCTGTTTGTATCAACTAGAGGGAGAAAAAAACTGTAAGTAAATACAGTTTCAGTACTTGAGGACCCTTTAAGCTGTTTCCATTTAAATCTGAATGCTTTAAATATCAACTAGTCTAATCTGAATTAGACTTACTAAATCAGGAATTTATACCCTTCTAATGATGTGTGGTTCAATTGTGAGATGTTTTCTCTGTTATTTGATTATTTTCATGTTTATGTTTAGTGAACTCATTTTAATTGATTAAACTTTTTTCAGGTTTAGAATTATTCAGTAAAATAGCATGGATAATCTTCATATTTGTTTCGAATGCAGTAGAGATAATTTTCTACATCATAATACTGGAAAAGGAAAGAGGTATAATTATATTTCTAATAATGGAAAGTACTAAAACCTCCTAATTTATCTTATATCTGGTTTAAACATTCATATATGTTAAACTTAAATGAATATTTCTATAGTAAAATTCTGTGCACAGATGCTGCAGGATGGATCTGTATGGCTGTATTTCAGCAAGTGCTGTGGATGATCACAGTATACATAATCATGGGACATGCTAGGGGTGATTATACAAGGCTTCAGCCCCAAAAGTTTTATTGTTGTTTTATATTTCTCATCAAGTATTCATGTCCAGTCATTTTAGTCACAATTAAAGGGTTAGTTCACCCAAAAATGAAAATTATGTCATTAATTACTCACCCTCATGTCGTTCCACACCTGTAAGAACTTTGTTCATCTTTGGAATACAAATTAAGATATTTTTGATAAAATCCAATGGCTCAGTGAGTTAATTTACACTTTAAATGCCCAGAAAGGTACCAAAGTCATATTTAAAACAGTTCACGTAAGTACAGCGGTTCAACCTTAATGTTAACAACAAAAAACAAAATAATGACTTTATTTATTTTAACTAGATGAGTGAAGGATAAAAACTAATCTAACTAAAAATAAATCAAGTAGCCTATGTATAACAATTTTATAGTTCAAAAAAATTAATGTTTCATCTAATTACAGATCTGACCATCACCTTTAAAAAGATGTTGTATGTGTTTGGATCAGTTGGTGTTGTTTTACTGAGCTCTGTTACACTGATGACTGAACTGATACTGAAAACAGGTGAGTGAACACAACACTTAAACATCAGGGTTCGGCAAACTTGAACCCAAGGTCCTTATATTGTTTTGTGTTTTCATGCCCCCTATATTATAGGACATGCCGATGTCATTGTAATTCAAAACGATAAATAAACATACTGAATGATTTTTTTTATTTAAAAATGTAAAAATTCAGAAAGTTTTCTGAACTTCTCATAATTGAAGGAGTACTCATAATTATAGGAGTACCGACGTGTGTGTGTGTGTGTGTGTGTGTGTGTGTACAGGTTTCGCTATACTTGCGAGGTGTGTGTGTGAGTGGTAAGAATCCTAAAAGTTTGCATATTTTTAAGTTTAATTACCCTTCCGGCAGCTGTCTCTCTAATCTATCTATTTCACGACCCCTGTAGATTTTTGTAAATCATTGTGAAGCACAAAATGTTCTTCGTGAATTTATTGTCGATGTTTAATTTATTCTTTATTTTGTATTTTCTTTTATCCTTAGTTAATGGTAAACGTGCAGTCTGTTATCTGAGAATCATTGTATTTTCCTCTGAAAGCATCCTTCGCCTTTTCTCTGCTGATTCTGCTCATGTTTGGACCCTGTAAGTACAACTGGAGTTGTTAGACCATGTTTAATGATCTTTATATTAAAATGTGTTTATAAAAGAACATTTTAAACTTGATTACCATGAATTGAGTACGAACTGAATGACTTATCTGACCACTGATCATTTATTTTTGTTAATCAAGCAGATTAGTGTCTATAGTCTATGTGAGGATGTATTTCATAAAACGTTTTAATTTACATTAAGTGTTGAGGCTCATACACACTCAGGCATCAGTTTGATTCACTGAGAGCTGCTCACAGTTACATGAATGAAGATAACAACAGCAGAGAGAGAAAAAACTCGATATATTACTGATTTACAACTACTAGACAAACAACGAGCAAAACTAAAATACAATGATGTTCATGATAGATATTTATATTAAACGGTTATCCATCATATTTTATAAAACCATTATTTGCATAAATTCCTGGACACATTTTTTACTGTTTTTATTATAATGAAATTACCTATTACCCGTGATGCTGTGTGTTTAGTGTATTTATTCATTTTTTATTAAACACTCATGAACATTAAATTAATTCAGAGAGATCTGGATCTGATAATCAGCAGAAATTAATGATCAAATGTGAAGGAAAATTCATTCATAAAAGTCATAAAAGTGCAAGTAGGCCTGCTTTAATTATTTAGGATCGGCCATTACAAGTGGTGGACAGTAGCCTAAGTATTTTTACTTCGTCACTGGATACTTAAGTAAATTTTTCAAGTAGGCCTAGCCTAGGCTATCTGTACTTTACTCGAGTATTTTTATTTTGAGCAACTTTTACTTTTACTTCACTACATTCCAAAGCATAAAATTGTTCTTTTTACTCCACTACATTTCTTAAAACATTTATTTTAAAATGAAGAAATCGTCACATGGTCAGAGACGCAAAAGCGGTGTCCGATTCGTGCACGAACTGATTCTTTTCAATCATCCTGTTAAATCGGTTCACAAATCACATCAACAATTCATTCGCGAATTGTTCTCATATTGCAGCTCGTTCAGAGTGAGTCTCCAGTGAATGAATTTACAAGTCTGACTGAAAATTAGGGGATCCTCTGAAAATCATATTTAGGTCAGTTGTTTTTTTAATTAAATTTGCTGTAAAGGGCGATCTGTTTAAGCCCACTGAAATGCTTTAATGCGACACGTCCACATCAATGGGGACATCCCGTTAAGCGTTTTTCACGTTAAGCGTTTTAGAATGTCCCCATCAAGGTGTCTACAGATCGCGATCTCGATTCAAACAGATCAAATCACATTTTAAAGCTAACTTGGTGCTTCAAATATCGGTTGTATCGATTACATCGTTACGCCACTAGGTGGCGACAAGTGAAATGTATTTGACATTGAATGATTCATTCAAAAGATTTGTTCAAAATCATTGATTCATCCAGTAATGAAACAAGTGAGGTAGTTATGAGTGAGTCATTAAATCATTCATTCAAACCCATTTTATTAAATTAATTAATTAAATATTTTTAAATAGACTGCAGCAATTAATATTTTGTCCTCTAGTAATTAATTATACACAGTTTTGTTTAGTTCAGTCTATTCAGAATCATGGGAGAATCATGATTTCTATTTGAAAGAAACAAATAAAAATCTTGATTCTCATTTTATCCAGAATCGTGCAACTCTAACACAAATTAAAATAACACATGCACGTTCATCTTCCCCGCTGCTGTAGCAATTTTGCAATGTTATGTATTTAGCCCTATATGTTTCGTCTGTTTTTATATTGTTTGTCAACACACATTAGATATTATGTATCTGCATCCACTAATCTTCCATCCATACTGACTAGTGCTGGCTATTTGACAATTCATAGGCTAATCATTCATAATTATTTTGAGCAATAGGATTATATAAAATATATAATATAAAATTAAATTATATAAGTGGCCTATATAAAATTAAAAAATAAACATTCATGAATCAGTACTTTTTTACGTAAGTACATTAAAAATCAAGTACTTTTGTACTTTCACTCAAGTAAAACTGAAAAGGAGCACTAAATACTTTCACTAGAGATATATTTTATGATGCGTATCTGTACTTTTACTCAAGTACTTGATTTGTGTACTTTGTCCTCCACTGACCATTACCATCTTTAGGACATTTGTGCTTTAATCAAGACTTAATAAAAAGTCTCTCCTCTCAGGGATTTCTGACATGCCGTGTTGTCAGGTTAGTGTCACTGCAGTGCGTTCATTTGAGATTTACAATCAACCTCAAGTTTACGTCACATTTAATATGAATAAAAAAATATACATTTACATGTGTATTATCCAGAAAACATTTAGGACTAATGACATTCCAGTCACCGGATCAAACCAGAACCAGGATTCTCAGGTGAATATCACATTGATTTAAGGTGTGTTATTGGCCTACAATTTATTTCAGATGCACTGTTTATGTTTAATTTATTTGTCTTCTCCTGTTCCCAGAATGCAGCCGAATCTGAAGAAACTCCCGCCAATGGACCAAATCAGAACCAGGAGAGAGAGGAATCACATGAAATGAATCATCTACTGAATCAAGATCAGAAGGCTGGTATTGACGTAACAGAGGAAAATCAGCCAGATTCAGTGAAGTCACAAACATAATCAACAATCAGAGACACACTACAAAATTTGGTAATACTTTATTTTAAGGTGATGTAGTTACACATTACTACATGTACTTACTATAGTAATGTTGTGTTCTGGGAATCAAGGTGATACTGAGTATGGTCGCTAGAGGGCAGTAAGACCTTCAAAAAAAAAAAACCTAGAGAGATAAGCAAGAAGTTGAGTTGTTGATGTCCTGTTTACTGATGCTTCCTACATTAAAGACAGATGTTTGGAGTTAGCTTTTGTTTTCATTATTTTTACATCTTAAAACACAAATTGGCAATAAGGATACCCCGCACTGCAGTTTTGTTTTGCTGCTATGTCCAATGTTTGTTAATGTTCCTGCGCCAGCGACATTTTTGCCCTGTCTGGGGGACCACTGATGCCTTTTGTCAAGCCCTGAGTACAGTAAATTTGATTTACAGTAAATTTAAACTTCCATAACTTTTTTATACTTTCATTTTTTTAAGTGTTTTCAGCAATAATCTACTGACTGTCTTCTTTAAAACGAGACCAAACTTATGTCTATTCCAAAGCATTCTTGAGTTAAACATTTGAGTTTGGATAGTGCATTTTCATGTATATTGGAGGGTGACAGTTAACAGGTTTAAAAGCCATGTAAAAATATTTACTTCACAAACATGGAAAACAGCGATAACGGCATTTACCTGTTGTCTGCAGGGTTGTGTTCTTTCCTCCTCGATACTGAGATTTAGTCTCTTAGTCCCACTTTTTGCTCTTTCAGTTGTGTAGATTATGCATTTACATTCAATTTCTGCTATCCCGAAAGCCACGACACACAACAAACACCTCCGATCACGATCTCCACCGGTTTTTAGCATTTAGCCGCGCTTAAAGGGAACCCCTGGTGTTAAGACTTGTATGGCTTAATATAACGTAAATAATGTCTCTTACTGAAATATGTAGTAGAAAACCCATGAAAGATTTACGTTATTTAAAAAACCCATAACATATTTGGACAATGGGCGGCGCCATTTTGTTTGCGTTCTATGTTGATGACGTCAAATGGTTGCACTCTGTCAGCTACTTACAATACTCTGTGGCTATTTTTACCTCAACACAACTCAGAATATAATATACGATACCACATTGTGCAGCTTTTGGTTGTAATTTTCAGTCGATGAGCCACAAGAGAAGCGACGTAAGTCTTTACTGCTTTACTAGCGATAAGAAGAGGAGAAAAGAATGGGACGTTGTGATGAATGTGGACGAATAAAACTTCCTAAAGAACCGCGTCTTTGGGCCTGTTTACACTTGGTCACTTCATGCGTTTTCTCTGATCGGATAGCTATCCGATCGTGAAAACACTAAGTCTAAATGTCCCCCGAAACGCACTCGAGACAGATTTAAATCCGATCACTCAAACAACTTCAGGAGGTGGTCTGAGACACATTCCAGTCTAAACTGAACAGGTCTAAATGCATCTGGTTGTTGAAATTTAACTCCTCCCATATATATATTACTGTTGAATATATGTATACTAGGTGCTAAAAGTCAAAACTAATGTATCAGACCTTGATAGCTGCCAGTTATCAAAAATGTAATTTCTGCAACACTTCTTTACCGCAGCATCTTTAGGCTGATCATATTACACTTATCAGGCACAACATTAAAACCACTGACAGGTGAAGTGAGTATCATTTAATATATCATTAAAATGGCACCTGTCAAGAGGTGGGATATATTATGTAGCAAGTTCTTCAGTCAGTTCTTGAATTTCATGTATTGGAAGCAGGAAAAATTACCAAGTGAAAAGATCTGAGTGACTTTGAAAAGGGCCAAATTGTGATGGCTAGACAACTGGGTCAGAGCATCTCCAAAACTCAAAGTCTTGTGGGTTGTTTACGTTATGCAGTGGTTAGTGCCTACCAAAAGTGGTGCAAGAAAGGACAACCGCTGATCCGGCATCAGAGTCATGGGCCCAAGGCTCATTCATGTACATCGGAAGAGAAAGCTAACCTGTCTGATCAGATCACACATCAGATCACAATATTGTTGAAAAACTTAATACTGCCCATGATGTGACACATACCACCTACCCAAAGATTATTAGGATTTGTTTGCTATTTTGCCAATATCTATAATGCTGATTTGTAACAGCTGCAAACAATGGTGGTTTGATGCTGGTAAAATGAGAATCTACATCAAATCTACATTTGCACATACAGTTCCATATGCAAATATATTAATGTAAACAAACTGTAATGTAAACATTGTATAAATTTCTAGTTTATTTGTGTGTAGTCCAATAAAAATAAATGTTCAAGTTCATCAGTTACGGGTGGGAAAAAAAAAACATTCTGCTTGACAAGTGTCCAGTTCTCCATAGCTATTCTGGTCTATTTCATAAGAGACAGTTTAGGACTATTTCTATTATTTTGCTAGTTGCTGCTCATTTAGAAGATTGTCTTATAGTTTCATTGTATTGATATTTTGTCATCTAACAATAATATACAATGCAGATTTATTAACTTCTGTCATGACATAATCTTAGCTATGAGCCCTAATGCATAAACACTAAAGGCATCTTTACACAGCCGATTTAAGGCTGCTCTAAAGCAGGTCTGTGACTGCTCAGAAATCAGTGTAAAGACGCAATGCCGCATTAAAGCAGACCTAAAATACGCCGGGTCTGGCCCACCTCAGGCCCTTGTATCAAAGGCGACTCTGATACTGTTCTGGTTCAGTGTAAATGAACGCGAAATATAGCCGCCCTAAACTACATCATTGTCATGACAACCAAAAGCATTCCAGTTAGCTCAGGCGGCGCGAGATTCAAGAAGCAGGAGACGAAACATATAGGGCAAATTAAAAAAAAAAAAAAAAAAAAAAAAAAAAAAACATGTCTACCAACAAGGGGCAGTGAAGTAAAAGAGTCCTGTACTCACATCGTGAAGCAAACCACCACAATAACAGCAGAGAATCGTCGAGTGTCATCAACTGGCTTTCGCCGTTTGTAATTTTCCTATGAAGAGACTGTCAGATCAATGCGCTGCCACATTTCTCACAGATGAGGTAAATGCTTAACACAATTGGCGTCACTGTGATTGTGCATTGTTATATTGTATTCCAAAAATCATCTCCTTGAGGACGATATTTCACCCACACACGACAGTCCGGCTGTCCTGCCTGACACGCAAGCGCTAGCATCATTTGTTGTTTCTGGCTCTTTGAGGAAAAAAAAAAAAAAAAAAATGTTCGACCTCTTTTAATAATGTAGTGATCTACCCGGTGTAATAATGGATAATTTCTTTGTAGCATTTGTTCCAACTGTAACAATTTTTATTAAGAAATAGAAAATAACTATCAGTACCACAGAATTATGACAAACATCAAACCGTGAGATAAATTAATTTAAAATTTCGTATTTTTTAATTTCGAGTTTTATTTCATTGTTTATTTCATTATTTTTAAATTAATTTTGTTAAAACTGTAGTTTTAAAATAGTTATGTTCAAAGCATTGTTTCCCACGATTTTAATTCCTGTGTAAATGCATTTATGCCGCTTCAGAGAAGCATTAAACAGTCTGTGTAAATGCAGATTTTTGTGATTTTATGCCGCTTCAGAGTTGGTTTCTGTGCTGCTTTTTCTGTGTAAAGATGCCTTAATACACCACCATCACCTCTGTTCTCCGGGGTAAAACTGGTTCAAATAAAAGTTGATAGTAAGTCTGACCCCTTTTAAGACATTTAAGAAAACGTTGACATTTTTTCACATTGATATTTCTATCTTTATTTCTCACTGATATTTTACCCTGAAAAGCTGCTCTGCTGTCTGACCTGGCATATGTTCAAAAGGTTCAACATTGACATGGTGAGAGAGGACACAGAGGATTTGCTTTAAATATTATTTTGTATTTTATGTAATTATGTGACTGATCTTTAACAAGCATACTATGTGCTATGCACACATAGTATTTAACAATAGCCTACATCTTCCTCTGGCTGAAGATATGAAGCTGTTTTATATGCTCTTCTTAGGTTCTTGTTATGTTCCACTTCCAGCAGGTGTGTGTCAGCACAGTGAAAAAAAGCTTTGTTTTGGTTATTTTCCAGTTCTGTTCCGTTACTCCCTTTTCATTACCCACATGTTTAGTTTGTCCAGCCATGCTCTGCTAATTGTCTGTCTTATTCATGTTACCCTTTTGAGTGTGGAGTTTATTTGGAGTAACCTCTTGAATCCTTCTGTTTTTGAGTGCTGTTGTTGTTGTTAAATGATAAGATATGTCTCTGAATTTGGGTCTCACAGAGGTTTTTCCAAAATTGGGGGGAAAATAAAAAAATATCCTCAAAATTATTTTCCCTCCTCTAGACACTTCACACTCCAGTCCAGTGGGTGGCGGTAAGGTACATACATTTGTTTGCCAACCACCATTAAACCTCAGAGGAAGAAGATTAGCATGATCTGTGGCATTGTGTTGTTGTTAACAAACTGTTAAAATATACTTTTAGTATGTAGAAAGATACAATCAGGTCAATAAAAACATTCCCATGCACATAGACATGACTAAGTTTTGTAGCAAGCAGGAATATCTGGAGGAGTATCAACTGAACTGAGATCTGCTGCTGTGAAGATGGTGTTTGTTAAAGAGGAGAGTGAGGAGGACATGAGTGAACCAGAACCCTGGAGAATAAAACATGAGGAACAAGGAGGTTGGTGTCTATTCTTCATTCATCTTTAACTGTTGTGCTACATTAAGCTAACAAAGATTTAGACATTGAGTGTACGCGGATCCTTAAAAAGTCTTAAATTCCTTAATGTAAAAAAAATATATATATATTTTCATTCTTTACTTTTTGGAAAAGCAAAACTATGTTGAACTCGGAGCTTGTGCGATTCTTCATGCACGCACATTTTTACAGTAGCTCAAACATTTGTGCGGGCAGTTTTCCGTTTAAATAATGCCCCAAAATGTATGTATTAAGTAAAAAATAAAATACTGTTGTTATATTACTATTTGTAGCCTACCCCCAAACTAAAATGTATGATTATATTTTTTTATTCTTCAAAAATAGATGGGCTATTACCCTGGCTCTAAATTACAAAATGTAGTAATATTGTTGAGGCAGCAATGATACATTTTACATCTTTTTTTTCTCTTCTGACTGCCAAAATTCATTCCTCTCTTGGAATGTCTTTTTTTCTTTCACTGTCGGAGCAAATAGTAATGCAAAAATGTATATTTGGTATGGTCTCCCATATGTCTAGACATTCACCCTGCTATAGTTTACTACTCAGAAATGTAAAAAGGGTCCATTGTTTAAATGCATCCTTTTCCTGTTATCACTGTAAAGCTGCTTTGAAACACTATATAAACACCATGTAAATAAAGGTGATCTGTTGAGCGGGTGATTTAGTGTGTTTACATAGAAGCTGGTGTAATCATGTTGTAATTTGATGTATATGCATAAAGACAATACATTTATAGCTCATGTAATTGCAGGGCTCTACGCTAACATTTTTATTATAAAAAAATTTAGGAGCACAGTCAAAAATTTAGGAGCACAGTCAAAAATTTAGGAGCACTTTCTGATCAATAACAGATATTAACTTTCACATTACAGGGCTATATTTTCCCCTTAATTAATTGCCAGAGGCATTTTTACCATTATAAGATCAGAAAAATTGTTTTTACATGTTAAACAATAAATTCAGTTTGAACATTAAGATCATCAAAAATGAATCTTTGCACTGCAGAAGTGGCACAGAAGCTCCATCTGAAGCTGTATTATTTAGACACATATACTGCTTAATGCCGCTCATTGGTGAATTATGTTGTACGAATGTTTTTAAATATAATGTTTTGAATTTAGAAATATGTAAAAAAAAAAAAAAAAAAAAAAAACTTTGAAAGTTTGATATTTGAAGTAAAAACAGGCTATGTAAAGTGTAAAAATGAAAATAAATGTAAATTCATTAATGAAATGAAAATAAAAATGCCAGTAGGTGGCGGTAAATCTTAATGTGCGAGTCATTCATTCAGATGTTGAAAACGCAGGAGTTCGATTTCACCTCACTCTTCTGAATGACAAGACCATGGATGAAGATTTGGTTGAAAAGCGAAATGTAAAAGCGCATATTTAAGCGAGTTTGTCATTGTACTGTTTTGTTGTTGTGTTTTTCATTAATAATAACAAACCCACCCATCATTAAAGCGATTGCTGCCTCCGAATCGGCGCTACTTCAAAAGTGAAAGTAATATGCGCAGTTTTGCACATTAGCATTCACTCGCACTGGTGCGCCTAAATATTTTTTCAAACTCGCACACAGTTATTTTCAGTCGCAAATGTGAGCGAAATGGTCGCAGTGTAGAGCCCTGAATCGTGTAGTGTAGTGTGATTGAAGGTTTGTTTTTTTGTTTTTTTTGGGAAAGGTCTTGAAAGTGGTATTAAACTTGAAGTGCTGATAACTGCAGATTCCCTGTAGACAGCTCATCAGATTCAGTGGTGGTCGTTATAAAATCATAAGAGCTGTGAAATGATGTGGATTAGACAAGTAAATAAATAGGATGCACCGATACCACTTTTTCCAGAACTAGGCCGATACCAATACTTTCATTTTTGGTACTCTCCGATACTAATACCTGTTCTTTGCATTTGTAATTTTTGAAATATGTTAGGTAGAGAAAACAAAAGAATAATAATGAATCAAATTTGTTGATTTAAAGGGTTAGTTCACCCAAAAATTAAAATTCTGTCATTTATTACTCACCCTCATGTCGTTCCACACCCGTAAGACCTTCGTTCATCTTCGGAACACAAATTAAGATATTTTTGCCAAAGTCACGTGATTTCAGTAAACAAGGCTTCATTGTGTCATAGGTGTTTTGTGTTCAATAGTTCACATGACTTTGGCCGTGCTCCGAACTGCTGATTTGAAACAAAAGATTTGTAAAGCTTCGAAGCTTCATGAAGCAGTGTTTAGTTCAGTGACGAGTGCTAGATATTGTTGAATAAAGTCATTATTTTGATTTTCTTGGCACACAAAAAGTATTCTCGTCGCTTCATAACATTAAGGTTGAACCACTGTAGTCACATGAACTGTTTTAAATATATTTTTAGTACCTTTCTGGGCGTTTGAAAGTGTCGGTGTGTCTGTGTCTCATAATTATTAATGAGACTGAGTTTTCTTTTCCCAGGAGAATACACCGTCTCTTAATTATTCAGGACAACACGTGGCTCTTTTAAATGAGAGACATGTCAAACTGTAAGATCGCGCAGTGGATGAGAGAGACGTTCTTGGTTCATGGTCCCATGAACGTGGTGTAAAAGTTCGGGTGTGTTGCATGGCTTTCCCCGCGATGCTTCCAGGGCTAGACTGGCAGCGTGCGGTTCGTTGGACATCAGCTACCGACACATTGAAACTCTGTAGCAAGCATTTTTCTCGAGAGAGCTACAAGAACTGGAGACAGGTGGACTTCTGCCTTAATCATCCTCTGACAGGCACTTCAAACAGTGAGATTGCATACAATTAGCTAGAGATGCATTAATGTATCAAAAACGAGTGCTTGTGTTTGCTTTGTAAGAGTTTCTGCGTCGCACAAGTTCTCTTCAATATCTGTGTCTTCAACACAAACATGATTCATCAACACTGTGTGTAACCAGTCTTTATGGCTCTTTAACCGATCAAATGGCTTATAAAAATGCCGCAAAATAGTTCTCAAAAGTTATCAAAGATGCAACAGAGTGTTTGTATTCAATGCAGAGAACAAAATGTGAATGGCTTCGCATTTATTTGTGTATTAAATTATAGCAAATGCCATGTATATTGTGCTGCATATATTTGCAGCGTGCATTTACGGGAAGATTTTTTTGTTTTATGCTTTTAATGAGAGCAAAATAAAACTGTCTGAATCAGAAGCCGTTGCTGTGTTGTCAGGCTCCCCTCCCTCATCCCCCTCTATTGCGCAGCTTAATCACGCCCACTTCTGTATCATTTTTCATAACTGTGGTGAGAATTGACTGCTGCTGAAATGGGGTTTCATGACCCTTTAATTTGTGTTCCGAAGATGAACAAAGGTCTTCGGGTGTGGAACGACATGAGGGTGAGTAATTAATGACAGAATTTTCATTTTTGGGTGAAATAACCCTTTAATTTTTTATTATATATAAAAAAAATTTCCCAAATTTGATTTCATCAAAAATATCTTAATTTGTGTTCCGAAGATGAACGAATGTCTTACGGGTGTGGAACGACATGAGGATGAGTAATTAATGACAGAAATTTAATTTTTGGGTGAACTAACCCCTTAACATTAGTAATATGTGCCTCGTTTTACCTGCTTTGCTATTGACATATCCGACTGAACTACAAACTTTCCAGCCTTGTCTGTGAAAAAGGGATGTGTGCTTGAAATGCTTGTGTGACTGTGCCACTGCACGTTCAATTCATTCCGCGTTTCGTTTATCAGTTTGTGCACAGCAGCTATATAGGCGTAAATATTTAATTTGTTTAACATTCTATTGTTAATATATTTGCTTCATAGACATTATATATCCATTCTATTATATATCCATACTGCTCACTGTTTGCTCTGTTGTCAGTTTTTCTTTGTCACAAGCACTGTACTGTACACGTTGCATGGTATCAGTTGTTGGTATCTGAGTGTTTTGATGAGTATGATTACAATTTTGATGAGTATGATGAGTACAAAAGCACAGTATCTGTGCATCCCTATAAATAAAAAGAAAATAAATTACTTCAAAATACATCTAAAGGTATGTTTATATGACGATGTGTTTCGTTTTTCTTTAGTTTTTCCAACATTATCAAAACAATCCTTGTTCGCACAGATTCAAGAAAACAAGTAAAAGTGCTGTATTATTCATGCCAGGCCAGTAGTTGGCGATGTCACTTTGTAAAGAAATACCATGTACTTATAGATTGAACACAATACGCGTGCGCATGATGTCTCCATTTTTACGAATTTGTATTTTTGTTGTTTACACAGAGCTGATAATTGTACTGTTTTCAAAAGTTGCCCCCTCAGTAATCATAACCTCTACTAGGGTTCAGCAAGGTTTGAAACTGTGACCATATGATCCTGAAATTCAATGTGTGCAACCTCAAAATTGAGAGCATTTGTGCAAGTGCAAATAATTGTTGTGTGCTCCTAATTTTTTTAAATAGTGCTCCTAACTTTTTGAATTTAGAAGTACCAGTGCTACTAAGTAAAAAAAAAAAAAAAAAAAGTTAATTTCAAGCCCTGTTCAGTTTAAGGTGTGTTTACACAACACTGTTTTTGACTGAAAACTTTTTGTGTTTTGGCCGATCATTTACACAACAAAGTTTTGGGGGGCCTGAAACGATGAGAGCACGGATAAATTATTTATAATACAGTAGGTACGGAAAGTATTCAGACCCCCTTAAATTTTTCACTCTTTGTTATATTGCAGCCATTTGCTAAAATCATTTAAGTTCATTTTTTTCCTCATTAATGTACACACAGCACCCCATATTGACAGAAAAACACAGAATTGTTGACATTTTTGCAGATTTATTAAAAAAGAAAAACTGAAATATCACATGGTCCTAAGTATTCAGACCCTTTGCTGTGACACTCATATATTTAACTCGGGTGCTGTCCATTTCTTCTGATCATCCTTGAGATGGTTCTACACCATCATTTGAGTCCAGCTGTGTTTGATTATACTGATTGGACTTGATTAGGAAAGCCACACACCTGTCTATATAAGACCTTACAGCTCACAGTGCATGTCAGAGCAAATGAGAATCATGAGGTCAAAGGAACTGCCTGAAGAGCTCAGAGACAGAATTGTGGCAAGGCACAGATCTGGCCAAGGTTACAAAAAAAATTCTGCTGCACTTAAGGTTCCTAAGAGCACAGTGGCCTCCATAATCCTTAAATGGATGACGTTTGGGACGACCAGAACCCTTCCTAGAGCTGGCCGTCCGGCCAAACTGAGCTATCGGGGGAGAAGAGCCTTGGTGAGAGAGGTAAAGAAGAACCCAAAGATCACTGCGACTGAGCTCCAGAGATGCAGTCGGGAGATGGAAGAAAGTTGTAGAAAGTCAACCATCACTGCAGCCCTCCACCAGTCGGGGCTTTATGGCAGAGTGGCCCGACGGAAGCCTCTCCTCAGTGCAAGACACATGAAAACCCGCATGGAGTTTGCTAAAGATGGTGAGAAATAAGATTATCTGGTCTGGTGAGACCAAGATAGAACTTTTTGGCCTTAATTCTAAGCGGTATGTGTGGAGAAAACCAGGCACTGCTCATCACCTGTCCAATACAGTCCCAACAGTGAAGCATGGTGGTGGCAGCATCATGCTGTGGGGGTGTTTTTCAGCTGCAGGGACAGGACAACTGGTTGCAATCGAGGGAAAGATGAATGCGGCCAAGTACAGGGATATCCTGGACGAAAACCTTCTCCAGAGTGCTCAGGACCTCAGACTGGGCTGAAGGTTTACCTTCCAACAAGACAATGACCCTAAGCACACAGATAAAATAATGAAGGAGTGGCTTCACAACAACTCCGTGACTGTTCTTGAATGGCCCAGCCAGAGCCCTGACTTAAACCCAATTGAGCATCTCTGGAGAGACCTAAAAATGGCTGTCCACCAACGTTTACCATCCAACCTGACAGAACTGGAGAGGATCTGGAAGGAGGAATGGCAGAGGATCCCCAAATCCAGGTGTGAAAAACTTGTTGCATCTTTCCCAAAAAGACTCATGGCTGTATTAGATCAAAAGGGTGCTTCTACTAAATACTGAGCAAAGGGTCTGAATACTTAGGACCATGTGATATTTCAGTTTTTCTTTTTTAATAAATCTGCAAAAATGTCAACAATTCTGTTTTTCTGTCAATATGGGGTGCTGTGTGTACATTAATGAGGAAAAAAATTGAACTTAAATGATTTTAGCAAATGGCTGCAATATAACAGAGTGAAAAATTTAAGGGGGTCTGAATACTTTCCGTACCCACTGTAAGTCAGTTCATGTGAGTACAGTGGTTCAATATTAATATTATAAAGCGATGAGAATATTTTTGGTGCACCTAGAAAACAAAAACAAATTGTATATTATAGGGAGATGAGAGGGTCTGTATTTCTAACTTAATCACGTGCAGCACCTCTCAGCCTATCGTGTAATGGCAGTGACATCAGTCACAACATTCCCTAGTCTGCCTTTTCTTAAAAAAATTACATTTTTATCAAGCTAAAATCTACATATAGTTCCTAACAAAAGTATTGTTTAATGTAAAACATGCTGAAGATTAGCAAACAGGCTGTCGATTAATTAAATGATTAGCTATTTCCCCACAGAAGCTGTTTAATCAGCAATAGTGAAACCTCTCATCCATTGAGATCCATTTAAAGAACAGCCTCTGGTCTCCTTCCCTGCGTACCGCCAGAGGCGGAGCATTAGCATTAGCCATTACACTTTTTTGGCTAAAGGTTGCAGGCTTGCCTTCCAGTGGCTTTGCTTTAAGCCTGATACGAGAAATCATGTAGCTGAAAACTAATCTTCTTCCTCTGAAGTTTAATGGTGGTTGGCAAACAAACGGATGTGCCTTACTGCCGCCCACTGGACTGGAGTCGAGGAGGTAAATGATATGGAAAAAATACTTAGCGCGTGTACAAGGTGCACTGCATTTTTCCTTGAAGTATTTGCACAAAGAAATGAGAAGGACTTAAAATTATATACACTCGCATGGGATTCGAGCTATATTAATAGCCTAAGTGAGTGAGGATTAGATGCAAGGATGCAAACAGGTAAAGGGGAAAAAGGTGAGAACATTGCGTGGGGTGGGGGATGCTCCGCATCATTCCGTGGGGTGAGACGCTGCGTCCAAAGCGCTAGGGGAACACCTCCGTGGGAACCGGTGTCTGAAACAAATATCCAGTCTCGGCAATATCATATTGACCGGCAACAGCCCATGACATCATAACAATGCGACCGTGTATATAAGGGGCGCCCAAGTAACATGTCATCTGCTTATAGTCTGAAGGGACTGTAAGCAGGCGGGCCCCGAGGCATGGCTAAGAGGCGCAGCGTCTCGTTCCCTGTTCTCAGGGAACCATGGTTACATGAGCAACCTGAGACGTTCCCTTTCAAAAGGGAACTCGCGCTGCGTCGAAAGCGCTAGGGGAATGATATACGATATATCGAAGCTTCATGAAGCAGTGTTTTGAAATTGCACATCACTGATTTGCATGTATTTAAATTTTGTGTTCTCCACTATTAATTGAAACAGAAAATATGTGTACTACACACTGTGTAAAAGTTCCTATGTTTTCATTGTTTAGTTTCTGTCTTCTGTCTTCCCTATGCCTGTCATTTGACCCAGTTTCCCAGTGTCTAATTAGTCATTATATTCACCTGTTCTGCATTTTGTTAGTTCTCCTGATTATTTAAGCTCTTCTCCTTAGTTTTTTGTCCATTCTCGTCTATGTATCGTGGTTGTGTTTTTCCCTGAGCTTCTCCTGTGCATTATTATAGTAAAGACTGTTTCCTTTTGAGCCATTTGTCTTTGTGTGTTATTTCACTACAGCCACCCATGATAACACTGAATAATCAGAATAAAAGACAAAATTAACATAAACTGGTCAATTTTCAGTTGAAAATATAACAGTCTCTCAAGTAGGTTTGAATATGAGCTTCTGGTGAATGTGCCTTTCATTTTGCTGTCTGTGCAACAGAAAAACTAATGCAGATAATCCCTACAAAGTGAGCATGCAAAGATTAAGTCAAACGCCTTTTATAAAAGAAAAAAGAAAAAAAAGGGGGAAAACAACGGTATCAGACGTCATGTGTGACCTTTCTAACTTAATGCGTGTGTGGCAGGAGGGGTGATTGTTGCTTACGTCACGGTGCTGTTTTAGCTTATTGGCAGTGTCGCTGGGCTATAAACACAGGAACATGCGCATTACCTGGGATGCGTCACTTGGTGAACTGTTGCTTCGTTATCGCGCTTCCGTCACTTCCCGGAACTGGATGCGAGCGCTTGAGACGGTAAGAACTAGAGCTAGTTGTTTTGTTGGCTATGGCATGTGTTTACGAGAGGTGCACTCTCTGTCTAATGTGTTTTAGAGACGGCGACTTGGTTGGAGAGCACTTCTGCCTGACTCGACGAGTTTTGCTGCAATGTCGTTTATTATCGTTTACATATATTGGGTATAGACATCGAAGAAGGTAGGTCGAATGCTCTGCTAATTCCTTGTTAACTGCGTTAAGCGACGTCTACATTCAGGAGCCGCCGGTCGAATTGAGTACATTGCTAACTTAATCCCTTTCTTAGCTGTGAGAACCTGACGCAGTTGCTGGATCGCTGTTTTCCGTACTGGCCTTTGCTGGAAAAGATTCAGTTTGTTGGCTCTTCATAAAACATTAATTCCTTCAATTGGTAGGTATTTATGCACGCACACGTTAGGATGGGAGAGTATATCTAACAGTCTCGCTTTATTTATAGGTGTTGTGATGGCACGTAATTCCAGACGGGGTGCGCTGCGTTCGTTTATGGCTGCAGTGCTGTCCTGTTTCCAATTTCTTTTTTTTTTTTTTTTTTTTTTGTTCTATCTTGACTGTTTTATATCGTTTTGTTTGCTCTTTTTAGTTGTATCAAATATTATTTGTTTCTGAATTATTTCATTTTCAAATTTAATTATATCTTTGTGATTTAGTTGTTTCAGTTTCTTCAGTTTCTTCAGTTGCATTAGATTTCCGTATTGTTTCTGGAGTTTGAATTGTCTTTGTTTCCAATTTTGATTATATTTCTGTTGTTTGTTGTTATTATTATTTGATTTGCTTTCTCTCCCGTTGCATTAGATTTTGTTTTTGTGACTTATAATTTATAAAGTCTATTTTTTTTTTTTTTTTTTTTTTTTTGTTATATTTATTTGTATTTTGTTGAAATTGTGAATATAATTATTTTTTTTTTATTTTTTTTTTTTGTGTTGGTTTCAAGCAACTATTCATTTGTTGAAAAAATTCTATTTATTTGTGTTCTTGACTGGTTGAGTTGCACGACCCAGTTTCCAAAGTGACTGTGTACTTGATTAATATTATTATTATTTTTTATTTTTTATTTTTTATTTTTTGTCTCGGCAGGGCCTGAGCACCAGGGGCAGAGGACTGGTTTTTAGGTGGTGGTATATTCCTCACAAGTGTGCAGTGACCACCTCACTGTGTGTTTGCGTGTACACAGTGAAGTGCAGTGATTCACCTACAAGTGGTGTGGTCTGATTATGCGCTTCTTTTTACTGGTAAGCTCTAGTCCCTGGCCCTCAACTTGGGACAAGCTGGGACAAATGTTTAATTATATATTTTAATATTGTTTTAATGAAGATGTCAATAAAGAAGAAATTTTGTACAGTTACCCTTGTCTCTGACTCTAATGACACGAACCTGTGTATGCCACTGTAGGTGGCCTATTCTAGTTCTTTGGGTGAAACTCCCAAAGTGGCGTAGTCGGAGTGAGATTGATATCTTGTTAGTTTCCCACTGTATTTAAAGTAAAAGTCCTTATTGCCCTCAAACCCCCGCCACACGTGGTTGGATCGAGCAGTGCAAGATAAGCATTTGTGCTTAAAGTATATAATTTTATTTTTGTAGAAAATGACCTATTGTTTCACTATAAGACCCTTATTCCTCATCTGGGAGCACATTGAAGCTGCGCTGAAACTGCAATTTGGACCTTCAATCTGTTGTACCCCACTGAAGTCCACTATATAGAGAAAAATCTATGTTTTCCTCAAAGACCTTAGTTTCTTTTCGACAGAAGAAAGACAGACATGAACATCTTGGATGACATGGGGGCGAGTAAACTATCAGGAAATTGTAATTCTGAAGTGAACCAATCCTTTAAAGGGTTAGTTCATACAATTTAAATTCTGTCATTAATTACTCCGTAAATAATTACTCCGTTGCTGTCCATAAACGGCAATATAATCAACACTTTCAAGGTCCAGGAAGGTACTAAAGACATTGTTAAAACAGTTGATGTGACTGCAGTGATGCACAGGTGATGCAGTAAGCACAGTGAAGGCTTTCATGTTTAGATCCGAATGCCGGCTCAGTATTGGCCAAAGCTGATCACATGCAGGAGTGCATTAGGGTAACCAAAAGCCCATGGGCTACAGCATTACAGGCCCCCCTCCCCAAGATTAAAAAGAAAATTTAGCTTCCAGCCAATTATTTATGTAGAAATTTATATTGTCGTTAAAATTTAACACTAGAACCGCCACGGCACGTCTGATGGTGGTGAGATCAGTGATGTGTCCTGGGTCGACTCAGCATCTGACGGCTCATCTGATGTACTGAATAAAACCATTTTTTGATTACCTGAAGTTTTCTGGTGGTGGTGTTATTCAAATTATAATTCGTATAACTAAACAAATTAATAATTAATTAGGTGAAGCTGTGCGCTTGAATTTGTCATCGCATCATACATCCTGCAGTGTGGTGAATTATTATTGTTCATTAATGTCTATAGGCTATTTTAGTAATTTAAATAACATGGGTTATCTTAATATATGATTAATTATAATATTACGCCACCCAAATATTACTTCCTTCTAATTCTCGTTGTCAGCGCAGACTTGTTTAGCTTATATTGACCGTTATGAAAAGTGATTAGTGTAGCCTGCATAAAAAAGCCTTGAAAATTAAACAACAGGACAAAAATATAGTTGATGACTAGACATAATCATTTCATGACTCTAGACACTTCTTTGTGAAGACAGTGACATAATACAGTGAAATAATGTTTTTTAGCCATATAAAAACAGGTGTAATGTGCGCGGGTAAAATTTACCCGCATGGCAGTTTTAGGTATACAGCGACCCCTGGCGGTTCTAGTGTTAACATTTACAACACTGTATGTATGCTGCGTAAAAAATATGGCTCAAATAAGTAAGGAATAATTGATTCCGGGCCATTGAATTCTTAGAAAATAATGCACACCCGAGGTGGTAATGCACCTTAGGTGTGCATTATTTTTTAAGAATTCAATGGCCCGGAGTCAATTTTTCCACTTATAGTAGTGTTATATACTAGTCAAGACCACCTAAAAGACCAAGTCGAGACCAAGACAAGACCTTCAAAAAATGGTCTTAAGACTGGTCTCAAGACCAAGACCGGTCTTGAGTACCACAACATATAATTTTCGCACAGCCAATAGGCCCCTCCCCAGTGTAGGCCCCTGGGCTTCAGCCCATGGAAGCCTGTGCGTTAATGCGCCCCTGGAGGCATGTGTGTGAGGCTGACGCAGGAGCTGGCCAATAATGAGTCGGCGATCTGAATTAGAACCTTGAAGCGCTGGATGTAAACAGCGTAGGAGAATGACACAGAAAAGAAGGTATTGAATGTTGAATAAAGTCATTAATTTTTTGTTGTTGTTTTTCAAAAAGTATTCTCATCACTCATCACTTCATTTAATGTAGGTTAATGTTAATGCTTAATATAAGAGTACAAAATTAGTCTTCACTCTCAGCTTGCTGGTTTCTGAGAAGATAATATTTCGCAGACAGATCAAACAGTCACAGTGCAGGATAAATGTGGAAGAGTGTTTTTCATTTCTGTATCTGAGAAACAGCAGAATCAGGTGCAGACAGAGTCTCCATTTCATGAGTCTCGGATATATTCTGTTCAAAACAAGAAATTATTTTATGGCATCTTCACAACTGAACCCTTCATTGATTATCAAACTGTATACTTTAGATCAGCTGATACATCCTAACATGATGATTACCACATTATTACCTTGATAGGAGGTCTGAGTGTTTTGAGACAGTTCCTTTGATTGCCTTTAGATCTGTATTTGAAACCAGAATGAGAAAAAGAAAAGCAATTACAAATTTAATATTTTATATTATGCAGAATTAGAGCTGGTAAAGAATAAAAATGAACTCACTCAGTTGTAACATTTTTCCCTAAATGTGACAGGAGGAATTAAAGAGTGATTATTTACATGACATGTTATGTTTGCATTCATGTAAATGTTTAACATTAATCAACTTTTAGGATGTTTGTTAGATTGAGCAAAATAAGCAGAAACAAAGCGAGTAAATCAGGCTGTGTATTTATACTGTAGGTCCTGGCACACAATTCATATTCTTTGACATGAATCCAGTTTTGGCCCACTTGTATCCTCTGGTAAATAAATATTTATTTTTGGATAAAACATTTTTTAATGGTTATTTTTAAAATTCTATTTAACATGTATACACATTCAGTATCCTTTTTTACATAAAGAAAACAAGAATAACATGTACTGAATGTGTATAAAGTGGCATCTGTATCTACACATACAAATACAATTAGAGTGTATTGTGTAAAATTTATTCTATTCTATTCACTTTGGCTCATTTTTTTTGTATTTATTGGACGGATGTTTTAGACTTGACTGTATTTAGTGATTTGAGAACCTGTTTGCTTCCTGTTTTACTTGAACTGATAAGTAAACTGATATTTGGATTTTGGCCACTGCCTGTTTGTTACTCATTTTCAGTACAAAACGTTTAATACAAAAATCCAAATAAATAAATAATGAAATAAAATCAGTTGGGTCTCCTTAATAAAAGATTTTAAAAGATACTTACAGAAAGCATGTATTTGTAAAAGCAGCCAATACAAGGCAAAAACACATTCAGAGGGGAAGACAATGACTCTCAGATCCTTCATGAAACGCTCACCATCTCCTTGTAAATTAAAATTAAACAGGACAATAAAGGATTAGGACATTTGAAAACAAAATATATATATATATATATATATATATATATATATTTCAGCCAAAATAGGTTTTTATTTAAATTTAGTGATGTGCACGTTTCTGTGATGGGTAGGCTTAGGAGTAGGGGTTTGTTTGTGTGTGTGTGTGTGTGTAATTACATACACTTACGTGCTTTCAGGATCAGTTCTGCTGTCAGTGTAACGGAGCTCAACAAAACAAGACCAACTGCTCCAAACATGTACATGATTTCATTACAGAGATTCACTATAACAGACACACACAAAACGAATAAAAAAATGCACCAATTCAAAAAAACTGTTGTTACCACTGAAAACTTCACATATTCACAAATTGTCTAAACTGTACATTTGTTCTACTGCATTAGTCCATTAGTCTTTTTATACAAATACTGAGTATAAAGACAATGAAAGATAACTGAAAGATAACAAATTAACAAGATTAAAATATTAATACTGATTAACCTAAAAGATTAATATTGTCATCAGTCATTAATTACATGCATTTAATCCTTGTTGGTTTGTTTGTTGTTGTCGTCTCTGGACTCCTGAACGTTCTGCCTCTGTGTTAGAACAAAACTGAAATCTGATTCAAAAGTCAAAAGGATGAAAAGAGCTAATCCTAAACTTAATCCTAAGCTCAGAACACACATCTATTCTGGTAATAAAATTTACTGACTAAATAGAATTAAAAGAATCACAGTCAAAGAATTAATTATTAATCACTGCCATGCTGATATCAGTTCAACGGCATTCTTGCTCATGTGATTTTGCATAAATAAGTTTAAAGGGTGTATTTGCTTTATATAAACTAGTGTCAATTCCTTGCAAACAGAATTTAAAATAGAATTAGAATTTAAAATTAATTTATTTTGATATTTTGTATACAATTTGTTATGTGTATCACAGTTATCTAATGTTTATGCTCTTTTATAAATGGGGTAATAAGGGCATGTATAAGTCAGTAATGGATAATACCAAAATCTCGGTCTTCAAAGGCCACCTTAATTCTCAGAACTTCGAGAAATGCAATTACACAGATCCATTCCAAGTAATCTGTAATAATAATAATAATAATAATAGTAAAGAACAAATAAAAATCAGAGAAGTGCTTATTTCTCAGCAGTACAACATATTTAACAAGCCATATTTAAAAAAAAAAAAAAAAAAAAAAAAAACATATTCCAGGTAATGAGTTTAGTAAAAAATATCAAATACAAATTTCACTAAAAATATTTGGCATTGCATAAGCTGTGTTACATGACAAATATAATTTCTGATTTTAAGACTCACATTATTTAAATTAAAATGGAGTCTATTTATTATGACATCTATATATAGCATACCTTTAAGCTTTTCCAGTATGCATAGATGAACATAGATCACTAGGGCAATATCCAAGAGTGGTAATGTTATTATCCACAATAATATTGTCCATCTCCTGCAGAGGTCTGTGGATGAATGAATGAACTTTCACACACAAAATATGACTGACCAACTAATTGAAATCACAAAAACAAATACAGTAACATGCACTTACATTTACATGGCATGCACATAAGCAGTATTGCATGAACTATTGGCACAGGTAGGAACCCTAAAATAAGAGAATAATGTTGTTTTTTTTCTTTCAAATAAGATAAATGTACATACTGTCTCATGAAAATACTTTCTGATTGCTCAGAAGTTCTTAAACATAAATGTTGAAATTATTCAAATAATGAGTCTACATACGAAGGGATCTATATTCAGGTGCAAGTTACCTGGACTGGGAAGTCCTTGTGAGGTAATCAGTAGAAAGAATTGTGCCAAAGACAGAAAATATAAACCAATCCACTTTATGTGCATCCTGCTAAAACCTTAAGGGGGGGAAAGCATATTACATGACTAAACTAAAGAAACCTTTTCTTGTCCTATTCTGATGTTCATTTTGAAATACTTAAACTGCTATTTTGTGAAAGCCCAACTAGTTGTCCAGTACAATTCTATTTACACAGCAGAGGTTTACTGAAAATGCAGCTGAGAGTCTTGAAAACCTAAGGGAGCCAGTTCTATTTTAAAATATAGCACTTTTGTTAAAAATCAGGTGGTGTAAAAAGAACATTATTTATTGATAATAACCAAGTGTCCAGCTGCCTTATATTTCATTAATTCCAATCAGTAAATTTAATCAAACAAATACAAAGAAAAAAAAAATCAACAATAGGAACCATTTATTTACGCTTTGGCTGAATTACTTTAGTAGTCTTAATAAGCATTAGTGTTGGTAAGCCTTAAAAAATAAACTGTATAGCCTGATTATCATTCTTGGTAATTAAGAAATCGCTATAATTCATCAAATGAATAAAACAATGTGCTTACAACACGAGGAAAGCTTTTGACTTAGCCTGCCACTCAGCTATAATAACTTACAGAAATAAATGATTCAGAAACACTTACCTCTACTCAGAGTGAAACAGAACAGCAAAACATATCCAAATAACATTCCAAAAATTATGCGAAATGCAGTGTTCCTATCATGTGCACTCTTTTTCCAGGTATCTATAAAAAAAACTGGCAGAGAAACAGACAAAAAATGAAATGACACACAAAGTAAATGTTATTTACAAGAAAATTCTAGAACTGAAGCTGAAGTGAACAATATGGTGTTTTTTTTCCCAAACAATTTGTTGTCACAAAAACAAAGGTTTTTGTACATTTCTGTACAGTTTTGTACAGTAATTCCTTCTGATGTATTTGTAAACACTTAAGTAATTACTAATGAGTTACCATGATCTTCACTATAGAATACTGATCCAAATGATTAGTAGTTCCTTTAGAAGGATGTAGTAAAACTTGAATAATTACTAGTGGGTTACCATGATCTTCACTTTAGAATACTGATCCAAATAAGTAGTAGTTCCTTTAGAATTATGTAGTAACTGTAGAGTCTGGAGCAATCAAACACACAATTGTAAAAGACAATCACCCATGCAGGCTCCGTAATGTCTGGGTTCCCCACTGAGCTCTATCACCCCTTCTGCATCATTTGCTCTCCACATACACTTCAAAGACACTTATGAGACAGGCCACTAGACTCATACATTGTCTATAAAAATGGATTCTTTGACATTAATTCATTGACAACTTTGTCTAAATGAACAAACATGCATCTCCCCAGTACATTTTGTGCATTATATATGTTTGTATATTGTAAAGTGTTATAAATGTATGTGATGATACTTCTTGATATTGCAGTCCATCTATGTGGTGTTTAATATCAAATTACTCCTTGTTTAATGACTTTCATTTTGGTGGACATCACAATATCATAGAACGCATTTTATGTTTGTTATATTTATCAAAGTATAAATGGACACAAACTTACTAGTTAACTCCCCCATCCAAATTAACTCACTTTCAAACAAAGGAAATCCCCCGCCAGAGAATTGTACCTTTCTCATTGGTCAGGCCAAGACTCGAAAGTGTAAACTTTCTGTAGAAGTTAAATACCTCTGAGCAGATCAGAGTTTAGTTCTTCTGGTTCTACTTTTTGTTCCTGCTGATACTACGGATTGCGTCACGTAAGATCCAATCCGGCTTCCGAGCCGGGCTGGTAGGCCTCACTCACTTCAAGCCATGCAGATCACACTGCCATGCACAACTTCCTCGACCACAAAAGAGTCAAATTAACAGCACAAAGTTTGGCGTCATTTTCTTCATTCAACGCAGAAGATATTGATCACGACTTCAGCACCATTGGACCGAACCATCAAGGTTCCCTTGGGAACTCGTGCAAAAGGGAACTCGTGCTGCATCAAGCGCTTTGGGAAATTGCGTCTGCGTGATTCATGATTCACATGTGAAATCTGTCCAATGGGGTGAAGGAACGTCATAGGCGGGTGACGTCATGACCAGGAAACTATAAAGCACACCCGAACCAAACAGAGTCAGCTTCTGTGTCTTCAGTAAGCGCTCTCTGTGAAACTGTCTGTCTTATTTATTGTTGTTTGTCTCTCAAGTTATTCAAGCACATTTATCTAAGACATTACTATGGCGACACAAGTGCAGCAATTCAGGCCGTGTGCGTCTCCTTGTCCTCGCTACATCCCGGTGGGAGATGCACATGAGCTTTGTGTTGTTTGCCTGAGAGTGGAGCATGCCCAGTCAGCTCTCGAGGGAGCTGGCTGTGTGCATTGCGAGCAGATGTCTATGAAGACGCTCCGCTCCCGCCGGGCGCTTTTCGAGGAAAGCGGTTCAGCTCGCGCTCCCCGCGGCTCGGGTCCTGCTGTTGCCAAGGCACAGCGAAGGCTTGTGTCGTGGGGTTCACAAATGGATCTTGCAGAGGGGTTAGAGACCGGCCCCGCCCTTTCTCTGCCTTTACCTGCAGGATCCAGTGCTTCATTTCAGGAGGTAGAAGCACACTCTGCGGTTTCTTCTGCCCCTGGTGCGCTCTATTTCTGAGGAACTGGACGTTGTCAGCATCGATCAGTGTGAAGAGTCGCCACCCCACACAAAAGCATATGAGGAGCTCATGGAGGTTGTAACTAGAGCAGTGGCCAGATTGAACATAAGCTGGCCGGCCGAGAAACAGGAAGCCCGTCAAGCAAGTTTATTAGACGAGCGCTTTCTTCCTTCTCGCGCACAACCTGGGGCAACGCCGGGGCTTGCCTTTTTTTCCCAACATGGAATAGACCTGCGTCTTTTCGGGTCTATAGTCCTCAAACATCCAATTATAGTAATATTATGGGACTAAAAAGGCATGGTTATGGGGAGATGCCTCAGGTGGAAGAGACGCTCGCGAGCTATCTCTCCCCCGAGTCGGCAGCTTCCCTCAAAGCCCCGAAGTTACCCACTAAGCCCCTAAATACATCATCTGCTTTAATGGGTAAAGCGTACTCAGCAGCAGGTCAGGCGGCGGCGTGCTTACACACTATGGCCGTCCTCCAAGCCTATCAAGCCGAACTGCTGAAAGACCTTGTTGAGGGTGGGGAAGTCAGTCGCGAGGCGTTCTCTGAGCTAAGAAAAGCAATAGATCTTTCTCTCCGTGCTACCAAGGAGACCGCCAGATCTATTGGGTGGTCTATGGCAGCCCTGGTGGCCACAGAGAGACACCTCTGGCTCAACCTCGCCGACATGAAAGACCCAGATAGATCTTTTCTTCTCGATGCTCCGCTTACACCGCCTGGCCTCTTTGGCGACTCCGTCAATACAGTCGTCGGGAGGTTCTAGGAAGCCAAGAAACAGGCAGCGGCTTTCTCGAAGTTTCTTCCCTGCCGGTCTCAGGTCTCTGGGACTGCTGGTCAAAAGGAGCAGTCCCAGCCGAGTACAAGCTCCTCACATAGGGCGCAACAAAAAGTGAGCGTTGCTTCCCGCACACCCCCGCAGAAAGACTGGGGGTCGGGTCAGCGCTCACAACCGACGTCAACTCAAGGGTAAGACGGATCTGAGGACCGTCATTATCCAGCGAAGGGCTTCGGGAAAAAAGTCCTGACGCCAGTGGTGTCAGGCTTCTGAGGGCAGTCCCCTCCGAGGCGAGTCGGTGTCCACCTCAGTGCACGGTGCCCGCCTCCCCTCGGTGCCCTCAGGGGGCCGTTCTGCCAACCCTGCCACCTCGTGTGCTTCAGGGCGCAGCGGCTCTCAGCAAACGTATATCCCAGTGTCCACACGGCAACGTAGTGGCGCTGGGGTGTTCGCTCCATCCAAGGAGGGATCAAAAATGGCCAGTTCGGTTGCTTCCTGCCGGTTCACCGCTTCAGGACACTGGGCTGGTCATACATCAAACACCAGAGGTCAGTCTCGAGAGACTCATTCCCTTAGTAGATTCTTTGGCAGCGTGGAAACTTCTGTCAAACATATCTTGATGGGTCCTGCGCACAGTAGAATTTGGGTACAGAATTCAGTTCGGGTTGCGACCGCCCAGGTTCAACGGGGTGCTATTTACCGAGGTGAACCCCGAGCAGGCTCTGGTTATGGAACAAGAAGTACAGACTCTCTTGCGAAAAGAAGCTATAGAAAGGGTTCCTTCTCCCAGCAGGGAGTCAGGGTTTTACAGCCGGTACTTCATAGTTCCAAAGAAGGATGGAGGGTTGCGTCCCATTCTAGATCTGCGCCTATTAAATTGCTCCGTCAAGAAACTCAAGTTCAGAATGCTAACTCTGAAGCAAATCGTGTCACAAATCAAGTCCGAGGACTGGTTTGTCACGATAGATCTGAAAGACGCATACTTTCATATATCCATCCTTCCTCAACACAGGAAGTTCCTGAGGTTCGCTTTCGGGGGCGAAGCGTACCAATATCGGGTTCTTCCCTTCCGCCTAGCTTTATCTCCCCGCACCTTCACAAAATGCATGGATGCAGCTCTGGCTCCTCTACGACTCCAGGGCATCCGCGTGTTGAATTACACAGACGACTGGTTGATTCTAGCTCAGTCAGAAGAATTGGTGGTTTGGCATCGAGATGCTGTTCTCGTCCATATGAAGAGTCTGGGGTTATGGCTAAATGCGAAGAAGAGTGTGCTTTCTCCAGCTCAGAGAACCTCTTTTCTAGGCGTAGTTTGGGATTCAGTGTCAATGCATGCACGTCTGTCGCCAGCTCGCATAGAGGCCATTCTCACAGCCATAAACAAGCTGAAGCTAAGTCAGTCACTCACTGTGAAACAGTTTCAGAGACTGTTAGGTCTGATGGCAGCTGCGTCCAACGTGATACCTTTTGGCCTGCTGTACATGAGACCTTTGCAGTGGTGGCTCAAAACCAAGGGGTTTTCCCAGAAGGGAAATCCGTTTCGCATGATCAAGATCACGCGGCGATGCCTTCGTGCTTGTGTCATGTGGAAAAAACTCTAAAGACTCTTTTGCTCCTCGCTATCTCGTCGTTAAAGAGAATTGGTGACCTACAAGCCCTTTCGGTCTCTCCCTCTTGCTTGGACTTCGTGCCAGGCATGGTCAAAGCCTTCCTCTTTCCTCGGGAAGGTTATGTTCCTAAGGTCCCCACTAATGTGGCGGGCCCTATTATGTTGCAGGCCTTTTGTCCTCCTCCATTTCTGGATCCAGACCAGGAAAGACTTAATTTGCTGTGCCCTGTTAGGGCTTTGGATGCCTACGTCTACAGAGCTGCCCTGTGGCGTAAGACGGATCAACTGTTCGTGTGTTTTGGGGCCCCACGTAAGGGACACCCAGCATCCAAGCAAACGTTGAGTAAGTGGGTAGTTGAGGCTATCTCATTTGCATATGAGTCTGCCGGATATCCTTCACCACTTAAGGTCCGTGCTCACTCTACACGGAGTATGGCGGCCTCTTTGGCCTTATTGTCTGGAGTGTCCCTCCAAGAAGTTTGTGATGCAGCGGGGTGGTCCTCGCTGCACTCTTTTGTTAGGTTTTATAACCTAGATGTGGCCTCGACCCCGGGGTCAAGAGTGCTGGTGTCTTAGTGTGTGCTTAACAGTTTCACACAGACAGGCACTCGGTCTTATGGCGGCGTGGGTATCTCATTCCCAAAGCGCTTGACGCAGCGCAAGTTCCCTTGAAAGGGAACGTCTCAGGTTACGTATGTAACCATGGTTCCCTGAGAGGGAACAAGATGCTGCATAACATTGCAATACTCCCTGCATGCCTGTGATCGACTTACTTCCACTTTTCAGAAGCTGACTCTGTTTGGTTCGGGTGTGCTTTATAGTTTCCTGGTCATGACGTCACCCGTCTATGACGTTCCTTCATGCCATTGGACAGATTTCACATGTGCTTCACGACGCAATCACGCAGAGGCGTTCCCAAAGCGCTTGACACAGTGTCTCGTTCCCTCTCAGGGAACCATGGTTACATACGTAACCTGAACCATTTTATTATTGAAATAATAATAATAAATGCCTGCAAATTTTGTGACCAAAAAAAAAAAAACAATAATACAATAAAATACCCTTTGAAAAAAATGCAATTGATGACTTAGCATATCATTTTCACTACAATCTTGAGGCAAGTTCACAGTTAGAATCTCATAATGAAGTTGGGCTTCTGAGATGAAAACACTGTTTTCGTATTATAGCGTGGACTGTAAAAATGAAAATGAATGTTTAGTCATGTGACACATACTGTACTTATAGATATACGAGGCTATCTTTGCCCTAATTCCCAGACCGAGATTGCTCTAAGGCTCTGCAGTTGGGTACCATACTGACTTAAAGTAGTCAAATCGGCAATATTGCATACAGCATATGAAATGTCAGACTGCTGTGTACAATTTGGATTTACCTACCAGAAAAAACAACAACTGTGAAAGCAGCCAATTCTTGTTTTAAACTTGAAAACCTGATCCATGTCCATGATCCAATGCTGTCTATAAAAAAAAAAAAGAGTTGAATACACCAAATTAATGTTTTAAAAAGCAGTAATGGACAGCCAAAATATTAATATGAATTTAATCAAATATATTTGTATTTTTATGTTTCCCATTAGCATATTTATTTCCATAATTTTGCTCACAAGATTCACTGCACTGCATATTATATCTACATATCTGTTCCACTGTATACATCTGGGTAGTGTTAAATTTTTTTTCACCAATCAGTACAAATTTCAAAAATTAAAATAGACAATATTCTGAGACTGGGTTTGTGGACAAACTTTCTCCCTTTATGCCCTTATATGGCTAGTGGATGATGCATGGGGCTCATGGTGTTTATGTCTGCTTCAATATTTGACACCTTAATGCAGGAGTCCCCAAACTACAGCCCGCGGGCCGAATACAGCCCACCTCCACATTTGGACCAGCCCTCTGAACAATGCCAAAGACATATTTTGAAAATTAAATTTTAAAATTTTAATCATATCTGTATTTGATTATAAAGGTTGGCTTTCAAACTAAAATTTCCCTTAGTTGTTAACTATTACAATTTCCCTTAGTTATTAACTAAATATTAACATAGCGTAGCTGTTACAATCACAGAAGGGCAGAGACACTGGATGTATAAAGTAAGGTGTTTTATTTTCACAACCAGGAGAACAACACTTTAGCAGGTAAGTGAATGGTAAATCTTCAGGTGAATAGTGATAAACAGAGTGGTAATACTGTCCTTTGTTTTGTAGGTGCAGGTGGATAGCTGAATGCTGGTTTCCAGACACAACAACGAAGCTGGACTTCACACATGAAGATGAAGCACACAGGAGGAGAACAGGAGACAGACTGGAGACAGGTAAGTAATCCAACGGAGTCCTTGAGGTGAGCATACAGGTAAGATGCTAACGAGACTGGACAATGTGTGTGAAAGAGAGTCCTTTATACTGCCGGTGATGAGTGTGCTGATGACGTGCAGGTGTGTGTGGTTAGTATTCTGGTGACAGGGTGCGCTGTGATTGGGTGACGGTGGAGCCTGGCGTTTCTGTGACAGTACCCCCCCCCCCCCCCCCCCCCCCCCCCCCTCCACGGCCGAGGACCCCGGCGTCGTGGTGGTCGGCCTCTTCGACGCGATGCAGGTCTGTCAGGATGGTTAGCGTGGAATGTGTCGAGCAAGTCGAGTATGTCGTTTCTAGGGACCCATGAACGTTCCTCAGGGCCGTAACCTTCCCAGTCCACCAGATACTCCAGAAGACCACCACGACGCCGGGAGTCCAAGATGTCTTGCACTTGGTAGGCAGCGCCGTCTTTGAGGATGAGAGGAAGGAGGGGCTCCGCGTCATCGCCGGGCTTTGTGGAAACAGAAACAGAGGGGTGGTGAGGTTTGAGGAGTGAAACATGGAAGGTAGGATGAATCCTGTACTCAGGGGGGAGCTGGAGTTGATAAATGACAGGATTGATCTGCTTCACAATTGTAAAGGGGCCAATGAATCTGGGACTTAACTTCCTGCATGGCAGACGCAGCCTGATGTCCCTGGTGGACAGCCAGACCTACTGTCCTGGCTGGTAGTTGGGAGTGTTGGAACGACGAAGGTCGGCTGTCATCCTGCGTCTGCGCAGTGCCTGTTGGAGTTGGTGATGAGCAGAGTCCCAGACCCTCTCGCTCTCTCGGAACCAGTAGTCGACAGCAGGAACGTCCGATGGTTCCCCTGACCAGGGGAACAGTGGGGGTTGGTAACCGAGTACGCATTGGAAGGGTGTGAGACCAGTGGTGGGTTGCCGCAGGGAATTCTGTGCGTACTCGGCCCGACCCAGGAACTGGTTCCAAGAGTCCTGGTGGCCGTGACAGAAGGTACGGAAGAAGCGGCCAATCTCCTGGATCTTCCGCTCCGTCTGCCCGTTCGTCTGAGGATGGTATCCAAACGAGAGGCTTACGGTCACACCTAGGAGAGAGAAGGCGGCTTTCCATACTCTGGAGATGAATTGGGGCCCTCTATCTGACACAATGTCCTCCGGGATTCCGTAGTACCCTAAGATATGGTTGAACATGAGCTCAGCAGTCTCCATGGCAGTGGGTAGTCCCTTTAAAGGAATCAGATGCACAGATTTAGAGAATCTGTCAACAACCACAAGTACACAGGTACAGTCATTGGAAACAGGTAAGTCAGTGATAAAATCCACTCCTAGGTGTGACCAGGGTCTGTTGGGAACGGGCAGAGGATGGAGTTTTCCAGAGGGAAGATGACGGGGGCTTTTGGAGATGGCGCATTCCTTACATCCCTGCACGTACCTTCTGACATCAGATGCCATGTTCGGCCACCAGAAGCACTCTTTTAGCAGTGAGAAGGTTTCATTGACCCCAGAGTGGCCAGTGCCCAGTGACGTGTGGCTGGAGTGGATGAAGGGAGTGCGCCGTGTCTGAGTGATGTAAAGCAAACCTGGTGGGCAACCCGGCGGAGTGTTGGCGGAGGCATTGGAGGAGGGTAAGGTCTCTTCGGTCCAGGTTATGGGACTTACTATGAGTTTCTCGGGTAGGATGGGCTCATGTTCTTCAGTGTTTTCTTCGGGACTGTACAGACGGGATAGAGCATCAGCCTTGACATTTTTCAGACCGGGACGATAGGAGATGTCTTGGGTTGAGTCTTTTTGCATCACGGAGATATTCTCGGTTCTTATGATCAGTCAACACAAGGAATGGATGTTGAGCACCCTCCAACCAATGCCTCCACTCTTTCAGGGCCAGCTTGATGGCTAGGAGTTCCCTGTTGCCGATGTCATAATTAACCTCCCCCGGGTTGAGTTTGCGGGAGAAGAAGGCACATGGATGGAGTCTACTTGGGTTCCCCTGCTGCTGAGACAGTACTGCTCCAACTCCGGTGGTAAAGGCGTCCGCTTCCACAACGAATGGTTTGTCTGGATCGGAGTGAACGAGGAGAGGAGCAGTGGTGAAGGCTTTCTTCAAGGTCTCGAAGGCGTTTGTGGCAGCTGGGTTCCAGGACAGAGACTTGGGTGGATGTAACCTTGCTCCAAAGCCTCCTTGATGTATTCCTCCATGGCCTTCTCCTCCGGTAGTGACAGAGGCTAGATCTTCCCTCGGGGCACTGGCTCACCCGGAAGCAGATCGATGGCACAGTCCCACGGCCGATGTGGAGGCAGCTTCGAGGCTCTTTTCGGGCAGAAGACGTCACTGTAGTGGGCGTAGAACGGTGGAATGTCCACAGATTGCTTCTCAACAGGGCTCTCGATGGAGGTGGCACAGAGGGAGAGATGTCTGGAGCATGGAGAAGATGGTTGAGGTAGGGTCGAGAAGCAGGTCGGGAAGCAGCTGTCGCCCCACTTCAGGATCTCGCCGGTTTTCCAAGAGATTACGGGATTATGCTGCTCCAACCATGGACGCCCTAGAATCACGTCAGCGGTGGACTCCTCCAGAACCAGCAGATGGAATTGTTCCACGTGTAGGATACCAACTTGAAGTTGAATGGGTCCAACCACATGATTGACTTTTCTTCGACAGAGGAGTTTTCCAGTTATTGAGTGGATCTGGTAGCTGGACGGCGTGTTAGCTGTCTTGAGCTTGAGCTGGCGGCAGAGGGCGCCAGAGATGAAATTGCTAGCTGACCCTGAGTTGAGGAATAGAAACATCAACAGTAGTAAGGTTTACAACAATGGTGAGTGGCTTCATGGAATTCATAGGAGGCAGAATGGCACTCACCATGGGACGAGGAGGAGCATGCCGAGAGTAAATGCTGAGAAACCAGTGGCCCCATTCCCAACTGAAAAGTCCACGTAAGCGCTGGAAATGCTGAAGGCGGAGTTTGATATGCGATTCTGTGAGCTACACATCCACGCTAAAGAAATCTGCCTTTTCCAGAACCCCTTTGCTGCCGACATTGACGAAGTCCTGCCTTCTTACCAGTTTGAGTTGGTTGAGTTACAGAACTGTGATGTTCTGAAAGATGCATTTAAGCCCAACAGTCTCATTGAATTCTATGCTGCCTTCCCTAACGAGACATACCCAAACATCAAAAGGCATGCAATGAAGATGTGCACACTTTTTGGCTGCACGTATATCTGTGAGCAAACCTTTTCTCTTATGAAACTGTTGAAAACTCAGATGAGATCAAGATTCACTGATGAACATTTGCATCAGACTTTGAGAATGGCTGTGACAGGAATGGAACCTGACATTGAACTTCTCACCGGCCATAAGCAAGCACACAGTTCACACTGATTAATAATAGGCTATACATAAGTAAGTAAATGTTTTGATTTCAATAGCAATGAATATGAAACATTTTTATTATGATAATAATTATGCTTTTTTAAAAGGCTATATATCCCTTGTAAAGTAATACTCATTTGTCTGTATGGTGCATAACAAAATAATAAACTAAGCATTAGGAGGCATAATAAATACATTTAAAATCATAATAAAAGCTCCACAATAATAGTCACTCTGGCTCATGTAATTTTCTGTGACCGACCTGGCCCCCCATTAAAGAAAGGAACAATAATGTGGCCCTCACAGAAAAAAGTTTGGGGACCCCTGCCTTAATGTATCTAACTGCAATATAATTATTTGCTAAGAATACAGTTAGGCCTATGCTAAGTTTTAATGTCATCATCATACTTTTAATAATCTCTCTGAAAAATGAAAAATCTAAAACATGCCTTTAAGATACTTAACCAACATAAAAGGTCTCAGAATATGAAGAGCACAGCAAGTGATGGTCTCACTCTGAAATCCTAAAAAAGAACATTAAAATGTTTGAGAAAAATCTGTGCAACATTACAACAAAACTAATCAAATCTGCCATATTCTTAACATTGTGTTTTAGTAGTTCTAACAGTCTTTAAAAACATCTTGGTTACACATGTAACCCTCATTCCATGAAGAAGAGAATGGAGATGTCACGTCGTGATTGACGAATTGGGATCTCGCCAGAGAGACCAATCTACTTTGAGTGTAAACTAAACATGCCAATGCACATTGGCATGCGATATTTGCATCTGGCTACCATGCTTAGCCATGTGGGTATAAATGAGCAGCAGGTGCAAGCGCATATCAGGTTTTCGCTGAGGAGCCGAGTCAGTGACCCGGCCGCCTCAGCGGTGGTACAGCAACTGTAGTGACGGGACGTGACGTTTCCATTCCCTTCTTCAGGCAACGAGGGTTACACGTGTAACTGTCACATCGTGACCGATGAATTGGGATCCCTACCAAAGTGCTACAGGTGCCCTGAGTAAGCCTGCTGATCCCTCTTTGAAGATGGGACAGGGCTTATGCAGAGGAGGCGATCACTGCCCACTTGGTGATCTTGGATAACACTGGGAAAGCGTGCCCTTTCCATAAGAAAAGGAATGCTGCGGAAGCCACATGAGGTTCTAAGTGGAGTATACACATATGGACTAACTACATAGGGCCTTCCTGCATATGGAAGTCTCTGAGGTGGCTCTTGCCAAGTTTGGGAAGTAATGCTTGGCACTAAAGCTCTAAAGATATCTGTCAGCGAGGCACCATGTGTCAGCGCCCAGGAGGATGCAACACTTCTAGTAGAATGAGCTAGCAATCTGAGTGGGCAGGGCACGCCTTGTGCTTGGTAAGCCAAGGCGGTGGCATCCACACCAGTGGGCCATCCTCTGCTTGGAGACAGCCTTTTCTTTATGCTGGCCTCCGTAACAGACAAAGAGCTGCTCTGAGGTCCTGAAGCTTTGTGTTTTGTCCACATACAGGCACAAAGCATGGACGGGACAGAGCAAAGGTAGGGCTGGGTCTCACTCCCCCAGGGGCAGCGCTTGCAGGTTCACCACCTGGTCCTTGAAAGTAGTGGTTGGAACCTTGGGTACATAGCCAGGCCAGGGTCTCAGTACCACGTGGGCATCACCTGGCCCAAACTCTAGGCATGATTCATCAACCAATGCAACCAGCAGCAAAGTCTTCATAGACAGAATCTTTAGATCTGCTGACTGCAAGGGGGACTGGGACATTCTGAAAAGCTCTAAGCACCAAACTCAGATCCCAAGAAGATATAGAGGGTGGCTGAGGAGGATTTAACATTCCGGCCCTCCTAAGGAATGGGACAAACAGGTCGTGCTTCCCTACCAACCTGCCTCCTATGGGGTTGTGATATGTAGAGACAGCATACACTTTGAGGGTGAAGAACACCACTCAACAAACAGATTCCACTTCAAGGTGTAAGCGTGTCTCGCACCGAAGTGATGGTGTCTATTACTTCCTGGGGTTGGTCACCTAGAACCTCCACGAACATCCAGGGACCAGACATGGAGTTTCCAGAGATCTGGACACGGGTGCCATAGGGTGCCCTGTCTCTGAGAAAGTCAATCCTTCCTTGGCCAGTAGGGCACAACTAGCAAGACCCACTCCTCATCCTTATTGACTTTGCACAGGGTGTAAGTGAGTAGGCTCAATGGGGGGAATGCATATTTGTGCAGGCCCCGGGCCAGCCATGTGCCAGTGCGTCTGTGCCGAGTGTTCCCTCTGTCAGGGAGTAAAACAACTGGCAGTGAGAGATTTCTGGAGAGGCAAACAGGTCTAACTGAGCAGCTCCGAAACATCTCCAAATCAGCTGAACCACCTGGGGATGGAGTCTCCATTCTCCCGGAATGAAGTGACCTCTTAAAGTGAACTGGATGCCTCTGAACTTGGGGGGGACGCTGGGCGAACTGAATAGCATAGCCGAGCCTGATGGTCCAAATGAGTCAGCGAGATGGACTGGGGAGCCCTAGTAAGGCACGCAGAGCCTGTGCAATTGGGACCAAAGGGACCACAGGCTTACCTGCAGTGGGGCAGCGAGGTGGAACACAGGGACCATGCTTGGGAGGCTCTTTCTTCAAGGCGGCCTGCAGCGAGGTCTGATTGTGCAGTGCAACACCTAGCTGGTTCCACAGTTTAACAGAGGGTGCGTGAGATGGCTTGGTTGCATCCTCAAACCACCCACTGCTGCCCGCTGGCGATAGAAGAGGGGGATGAGAGTGGTCTTGTTCGGCACCGTCCACTGCTCTCCATTCCCTCTTGGGACCCAGAGATAAGGGAAACTGCTCTTTCTTTAAGAATTTGGGTACTGCTGGCTGTGGGACCAGCGGCAGAAAAAAAAAAATAGAATGAAACAAACGATTATCCACCCGGCCCTTTTCCGGGGGAGGGAGTGGTGCGGTCACAATCTCCTGAAAAGCTGTCCCCTCCATCTGAGGGTTGCCTGTCTCAGGGCCTCTGTTTACCCTTTTGTTTGCCACCTTGCTTGGCGGAGACCTGGACAGGCTGGGCATCCTGCCCACGAACGGCCCCTCTACGTTGCTTCAATGGAGGCTGCTGCTGATGATGCGTGGGAGCGAGGACAGACGCAGGGGAGCACCGGCATCCCGCATATCCACCAGTTCTTCTTAATTGCACAATGTATATTTCTTAATATTAAACATGAAATGTGTTTAATTTAAACATGAAATGTGTTTAATATCACTATTAGTAAGAATAGTATAATCACTGTATAATTTGAATACAAGATATATAAAGTGTACCTAAAGTATACTTGCAATAGTTCTACTTTAGCACAATCAAATATACTTAAGTATATCTTTAGTTGGATCTAAACACAAAAGTACTTGTTCCAGTTTAGACTTTAAGTGTACCAATTTAGTACACTAAAAGTACAATTGCAGGGTATTTATATTAAGTACATAAATATGTAAATGCAATTGTAGTATACTTAGCTTAAAATAAATGTATTTCAAGTATATTTTAGTATATTTATTTTTCACTAGGGGAGTTAAGGCATAGTTTGTTTTACATAAATGAAAGGTTAGAATTTTTTGAATGAAAGATCAAAAGGATAAACAATGCAGATTTATTTTCACAGCCACCTTTGCTCATATTTACCAAGGGTACCAATATTTGTGGAGGGCACTGTATAACCTCAGATGAACAACAACACATGACATATTACACTGTGTCATCATTTATTTACCAAAAACTAGGCCAAAAAGAAGCCATGGGTGACAAACTAAGGACACCCAAATTTCCACTTGTGGACAATAAAGTGACTAACTGACTAACAGTTTGCTGGTCTGGAGCCTTCAGATGTGTGTTAACACAATGCCAAGGAGGAAAGACATCAGCAATGGTCTTAGAGAAGCAATTGTTGCTGCATTCAATCTAGCAAGTGTTATACAACCATTCCAAACAATTTGAAGTTCATCATTCTACAGTGAGGATGATCATTCACAAGTGGAAAATATTCAAAACAGTTGCCAATCTTCCCAGGAGTGGAAGTCCCAGCAAATTCACCCAAAAATCAGACAGTGCTCAGATGCTCAGAAAATGCTCAGAAATTGCAAAGCACCAAAGAACTACACCTCAGACTCTACAGGCCTCAGTTAACATGTTAAATTTTAAAGTTCATTGCAGTGCAATTCGAAAAAGACTGAACAAGTATGGCTTGTTAGGAAAGGTTGCCAGGAGAAAGCCTATACAGTTATACAAAAGAACATACCGTTAAAGTTTGCCAAAGTTGCATCTGAACAAACCACAAGACTTCTGGAACAATGTCCTTTGGACAGCCAAGACCAAAGTGGAGATGATTTGGGCTTGTTTTGCAGCCACAGGACCTGGGCACCTTGCAGTCATTTAGTTGACCATGAACTCCTCTGTATACCAAAGTATTCTACAGTCAAATGTGAGACGATCTGTCCAAGAGCTAAAGCTTGTCATGAAACAGGACAATGATCACAAGAACACAACAGAATGGCTGAAAAAGAAAAGAATCAAGATTTTGCACTGGCCCAGTCAAAGTCCAGACCTCATCCCGACTGAAATGTTGCAGCGGGACCTTAAGAGAGCTGTGCATAAACAAATGCCCACAAACCTCAATGAACTGAAGCAATGTTTTTCTTCCACAATGATGTGAGAGAGTGATAAAGTCACACAGAAAATGATTACTTCAAATTGCTGCTAAAAGTGGCTCTACAAGCAATTGAATCATGGGGTGTACTTAGTTTTTCCACACATTGCTTCTCCATTGTGGCTTTATTTTTGTTAAATAAACAATGACACTGTGTAATATGTTATATCATGTTGTTGTTGTTTTCTGAGACTGTATTTACTAAATGATTTTTTTATTATGTCCTGATATGTAAAACTATAGAATTAGTGTACTTAAACAATTCTTATTCACTAAATCCCAAACAACTGGAAAAGTCATGTTATTTAATTGAGTAAAACAAGCTGGATCCCTGATGAATATTTAGCTCTTGAAACGTCTTAAATGTAATTATTTTAATTGTAATTATAATTATTTTAGTTAATTATTTTAATCTATGGGCACTTATAGTTTCTATATTTTTATTTTTACTTTTTTTTTTTTAAATGGGTTTTTACAATGGGCCCTTAGAGTCAAAAAAGCTCAGAAACACTTTACTACACTCACCTTCAGTAAGACCCCAGAAGATGAAGGCAAAGAACATACAGATGTTTGGATAAATAACATAAGATTCTTGAACATTCCAGACTGTGCGAATGGGGACTGAAGGGAAGATACAGAATAAATGAGCAAGAAACTTGTAGTGGCACATACAGATTTCATTACAGGAAATAAGAAGATTTCATTCCAAACACACCTGCATTTGTTAATCTCCAGTAGATCAGACAGCAGAGCAGAAGTACAGCTCCAAATCCAGCAACAAAACACAAAATCAATACGATTATGTGCAAAGTAGAGAAACCTGTGAAACACAAGCATCAGTTACGACATTTACAACTGGACTGAAATAACATTTAGTCATTGTTTTCTAATAGTGTGAAAATTAGAAAAACAAATGCAAAAAATAACCATTCCATTAAATGATTCAGAATCATATATGAAAGGCAACTAGTGACAACAACATCAGCAGCAGAAATTAAGCCAGTGCAGTGAAGCAATTATCACAATGCCTGTTTACAATTTCAGACAAATAATAATTTTTTGGACAAAAAGTAATTTTTATTAACAACATGTTTAGAATAGTTTTGTTTCGAGTTACAACGTAATAAATTAACTCCCACTACTAAACAGGCAAATTGATTTGTAAACTGAGTGAGAAAACACAAAGGCTATTTTCTCTTATACAATGATAATACGTACCATCAGCGATCATCTGAGGAACTGACATAAATATACATTCCATCATGTATTAAAAAAATAGACAGAAATATTATAAATATCATAAATTATCATGTAACAGAGCTTTTTGTCTGTGGACTTGCACAAGATTACATGTCCGAATATGTCCTTTTAGTTTCGCTTTTTTATTATGCCCGCATCAAGACTTATCACAGATTCTGTTGTGACAATTTCATCCCCCCCCATTGTATAGCTGACAGAGTAAACAAGTTGATTTCCATTTACAATGAAAAGCCTTTCGTTTATACTCACGCACATCCACAGCTCCTGTTGTCTAGAGTTTTTTATCCCCTGAAATTTCTTGAAAATATATTTTTGCATTAAGTCAGCAGAACAATAGAAAAACATAGCAGTACAACCCACGTCTATCCCTTTCAAATCTGTCATGACCAGGGGCAGCAGACAAAAATGGTCTACAATTTGGTTCTTTCAGCTTGTTAGATCATGCCAAAATGATGGATCTCCAAGTCTGAATTTGACCCCGGATGCCGAATAACTGCCAGAAGATATCAGCTTGAGAGTTTAGACAGGGAAGAGCAGAAGCAGGATATGAAGTGATGATAATAAAATAATATGAATAAAACGTGTCGTCTAATTATAATGGAAAGGGTTGTTATTTCCGCTTCTATACATCATTGTGTATTATACAACATCTAAATATATTGTTTTGTTAGTACTCATGTGTATTTAAATGTCTGAAACCTAAAATAAACATTATTTGGTTGAAAACACTGCATATATATATATATATATATATATATATATATATATATACATAGTCTCTGGTTTAGCGCCAGCCAAAGCGCGCAAGCACATTTGAATTTGGCATTGGCAGTTGATCACGTGAGGCGCTGAATATTCTAATCACACTGGTGTGATCGTACGCATCAAAGGGTTAAAAGATATAAATCAAATAATAATAACATGACTAAATGATAAAATGAATAATACATAAATGATTATTAAATTAATATAAAAACAAAGAAAATAAAACAACAATGGTTGCTTCCTAAAAGTAAAACATGGGTTGTTATTGAAAACCCTTAGATCCTTCAAGCTATAACATATAGTAAACTTTCTTTAGAGCAAAATCCCCAGTGTTAAATTAACACTCTCAGGCTTGGTTTCACAGACAGGACTTAGATTAAGCCAGGATTAGGCATTAGTTCAATTATTAAAACATTTAAGTATAAATAAAAAAAATAAAAGAAAAAAAATAAAAGAAAAATTACTGGTGTGCATCTTGAGACAAAACAATGGCAGTGACATATATTAAGATAAGAATTTAAAAAAAAAAAAAAAAAAAAAGATCGGGAGGAACATGTTCAAATGATCTATCCAATCAACACAAAAGGAGGCCTAAATATACATAGCCAACTCACCTATGTTTCTCGACAGTTTTCAGCATCCCTCCATCACCACAACTCCTCACTCTTGGCTGGTTCCAGCCAGCAATACGGGGGAATACTTTTGATTTGGGCCAAAATACTGAGCTCAGAGCCCTCTCCTCAGACAGCACGCCAAATATGCATACTTATTTTATCTCAGTGGTTCTCAAACCTGTCCTGGACTAGCACCAGCCCTGCACATTTTGTATATCTCCTTCATCTATGATCTCATCTTATGAAGGATTTTTTAAACACACACACACACACACACACACACACACACACACAAAACAGTTAGGCCTACAGCATAATTTATAAACACACAGACATAAAAAATCAGCACATCAATCTAAACTATGGTGACACTAAAAAAAAAAAAAAAAAAAAAAATGAAAAAAGGACAATCTGGCTGCATAATTAATTCATTCTGCAGTGCATGCTGTGAGTTTTGTACCATGCTGGCACCCAGCATGCACTGTTACACAAAACTTTTGATTGTCACCATTGTTGAGATTCACATGCTGATTGTTGATTTCTGTGTGTGTCTAAGTGATGCAGGAGTTCAAAATGTGTAATGCACTGTATGATTTTAATATCCTTTAAAATAACTGATTTCTGAAACATTGCTGGATCTCATGCTGTAGAAATGAATATAAATATATAAACTAAAATAATAAATATAAAACTAAAAGACACTGGATGAGACCAGTGAATCAGACAAGTCTATGATGATAATGGCATCATCACAACACATCCAAAAATACCTAATCAAATTCCTGGCTTTTTCTTGCTATAACAAATGTGCTTTATAAACACAGAGTTACAGCAACCAGAAAAAAAAAAGGTCATAAAGGCAAGGGCCCAACTAAAACAAACACATAAATATGACTATAAACTTTATTGTTTTCAATAAAAACATGTAAACTCTGTTAATTCCAAACAATAACATCTGTACATGCCTGAAAGAAACTGGTTTGTGACTTGCTTTCACACTTCGTGTAAAAAGGGTTTAATGCTGTGGCTTTAATGCTGTTAGTCAGTTGTAGTTCTTATGTTTATGCTCATCTCTTCTCTATTTCTGTTCTTGTTTCTCGATCCTTCCATGATTCTGCTTGTCAGGTGTTTATCAGTGTCTAAATTAAAGGCTTTAAAGCATTTGCATTTTTGCAATGCAAAAGTTGGTGTGCGCACCTAAAGTCTCCCTTGTGTCGTGGCCTTAAAGGTACAATATGTAATAATTTTGTCCGCTAGAGGTCGCTAGAAGCCTATTCCAAACAAAGGCGTAGCTCGATGACGCCAAGTTTTAGAGCGGAATCTTGGGACATGTGGTCTTCACCTCAACGGACGGTGCAAAAGAATAGGGAGGACTCGGGAAGAAATCATGTTCATGGATGCGATTATTAACGTTACTGTAGTATGAAGCAGAGCAGGACCGTGTGTTGTGGGAGCTGAACGAGGACGCTGGAGCGTTTGCGCAACACACGCCGTGAGCAGCGGAACTTTATTATGCCACAGTCACCGGCGCCACTTCTGCTTTTCCGGTCATGAGTATGAGGTAACGCAGCTCTGTTTATCATATTAGATACATTTGAGTGTGTTGAAAATTATGTTTTAAAGTTACTCTGAGCGTTCGCTCGGCGGCTGCTATGAGACACTGTTGCACACTGCAGTAAGATAGATCGATTTTAGAATATCATATTAAATACTGGGTGGCTTGTGTTGATGAATGGCATGCAGTTAATTTTAAAACGTATTGTATGATGGAGAAAAGTCTGTATTACTGTTACTAAAAATAAAGCTGCATCTGATTATGCTATGTTAGCTACTTGACAAAATAGTGTTTTTCTCTGAGGCGTGGTAAAGCATGGTACTCGCAAAAAAATCAAGAAAATTGATTTAAACTAAGTCTAAACGTGTTGAGCTATATAACAACAATTAGTTTTCTGTCAAATATATCAAAACAGATGTTCCCTTGTCTATTAAAACGTGTAATATATTAAAGCGTCTTTAGTGCAAAATAAAACCGGAAACCGAGGCAGACCAAGGGTTAACAAGGGTATATTGTAATTTTCTCATGTTGGAAACATTTGGGATATTGTAAGTACTCAAGTGAACAAAATATATAACACAAGCCTAGTGGTTTTTGGATATTTTACTGCAAAAATATTACATATTGCACCTTTAAAGAGACGGTTTTGCCTTAAAAAAAAAAAAAAATTAAAGCGGCAAGCAGCATTTAGCGGGGTTCAAGCATTTAAGGCCTTTAAGCACATATGCATAAGAAGATATTTCATTTAGCAAGCATGTAACCACTTAATTCATAGAAGGAACGTCTATGCAATGTGCTTAAACACAGAGAAAGAAAAGACTTACACAATGATACTTGATACATACTAAGCATGCTTTTACAGACACACATATTTTCTTGTAGATTCAGTATTTAAATACATGATGGGTAACAATGTTTTCTGTAAATCTCAGTATAACACCATTTTCAGGTTTCATTTTACTCATGTGGCACAACCGTCAAAACTAATCTTCGAAAGGAGCTGAAGTGATGGATTTTACCAAAAAAGTGATAGTAAATGTTAAAATAGCGATTTTATATAATCTAAATATGAATTATGGAACATATTAGTGAGTATTATGACAAAATTACTTTTAAACAGCAGGTGTCAGCAGAGGACCACTTACTGGCTCACTTTCATTAAGTGTTCTTTGTTTCAAGTATATTTTCCATGTTAACTCCATTAATTTAATATGCTTACACACAAATTTTGTTGCATATATGGATATTTGAGATCATTGATTAGGTAAGAAAATGCTTATTCCAGGTTTCCCCTTTAAATATCATTATTTTTAGGTCTAAATGTAATTGTAATGTTATATTATTGCAAAAACATACAACAAATGAACAAATGAAGTGGTAAACCTTGACAAAATGTGATTTGTAATGTTATTATAAGGATTTATGTAGTTTAAAAGGGATTTTAAATGACAAAACCTTGAGAACTTGAAAGCTTGAACTATATTAGTGGTCTTCTACTGCCATCTGGTGACAGAAAATGACAGTTTCAGGCAATTTACAGAGGCAAAATATGGTTTTTAAAGCCTTTATGACAGTTATAGCACCATCTATTGCCTGACCTCCACCATTTTTTGGGGGTGTCCTCAGAATGTATCCATACATATGTGTGCCAATTTTGGTGAAAATATCTCATTTCCTTTTGAAGTTATAGACGCTTATATATATGAGAGCATAAAAAATGACCCATGAAAGATTTTGATTGGATTTTTTTGCCATTTCCTATCAAAATTTTGACATTTGGGCTCTAACATTTAGTAAACCAACTTAAATTCCGTGTTTCCTACGCTGGTTTCGTCTCGATCGGACTAACGATTTCGAAGATATTCGCAAAAGTTTTTTAAGCACTAAATCACAACATGGCACAAACCATAAGGCGATACCTACCATGTTTGGTATCGTTGGATTTGGCAAGGATTCAGGAGTCCAAAGACATGACTCCCGTGAAAATAAGTCGACTGCATCCAAAGTTATATATATTTTCATCTAAAACCATTAAAAACATACGTTTTTTTTTAAAGTTTTTTCACAATTATAGCGACACCTATGGTCCAATCTACACAAAAATTGGCATGCTTCTTTAGAGTCATATGCTACATGAGCTCACCTATTTTCATGACGTTCTGAGTTTTCTTTTAGGCTTTATAGGCCTAATTCTTTCAAAATTCTTACAGACCTCTAGGACCATGAGTCGAACATGTCCACCGAGTTTCGTTCCGACCGGCCTCCCTTAACCTTGTCTAATAGGTGCTCAAACTTAATTGGCCATGTTTTTTTCAAGTTATTGCGCCACCTAGTGTCCAATCGATGCAATTTTTTTATCGTGACCAAAGATTGAGCCCATACACGTGTTCCAAGTTTTGTGCAAATATCTCATTTCGTTCTCGAGTTATAGCCATTTTAGTAAAAGTGGCTCCTCCCATTACAGAGATTTTTACGCCCCCTAGTGACCGTGAATCAAAATTTCAACTTTTTTTTGATAACTTTTCATATTCAGACTCCAGAGAACATTTCTGCACTGGTTTGGTTTCGATAGGGCGAAAAACCTAGGACTAGTTCGCAAAAGTAGGTTTTTGACAAAATTCAAAATGGCGGAAAAATTTGAAATCGGAGATATTTGTTCGTCAAGGACTCAGCTTTCCAATGATATAAGACAATTGAGTCTGTGACAAACGGTTTAGGAGTTATGAGCCATTTCGCGCTTTTGATCGCTGTAGCGCCACTTATTGGCCGATTTGGGTCATACTTTGTCAACCTCTCCTCGATTTTTGTACTATCATCTGACAAAGTTTCAAGTCTCTAGGCCTTACGGTTTGGGCTGCACGATCAGTTTTATGGCAGAAGAAAAATAATAATAAAAATCAGTACAATTACAATAGGGTTTCAGCACTTCGTGCTTGAACCCCTAAAAAAACAATTGGTCAAAATAGGCAGGAAAAGACAAACGGCAAAGAGTGATGGCCATTCGGCGATTGGCCACACCCTCTAGGAGCTCTGGCCATCACTGGATGCGACCGTTTAAAAGTGAAAGTTAAGGTAATATGCCGACATTTCAGAATCCTTTACCAAAAATGTATGTTTGTGACATTTTGTTTAATTTTGCATATTTGAAGATGCAGCCACCGAACTGTGTTTTTATGTCAATACTGCTGATGATTACGGAAGCCCTAAACGGCCATGGATTATTATTTTTTTCTATCTTGTTTTGTCGTGATCACGACTTAATTCCAGCCGGCATTTCAACGTTGATTCACCGGTGAATCAACGTCGGGTACCATGGTTGAATCAACGTTGGATTACCTTTCGGTTTTGCAAATTGGATCAACGTTAATATTGTGACGTTGTTTCATCGTTGAAATTACGACGTTGTTTCACCGTTGATATCGCGTCGTGCTTTCACCGTCTTATGGTTGAATTAATGTTGGATTACCTTTCGATTTTGCAAATTGGATCAACGTTGAAAATGCGACGTTGTTTCACCCTCTTACCTTCAACATGGATGAATACACTATTTTACATGAAATTACAATCTAGTTTGCGTTTGTACTAACATGACAATACTAAATAATTACTGTACATGCACTAATAAATACTAAAAATACTGTATAAAACAAATAAACATCTCAACTTTGCAATGTTTAGAGGTAATATTAAAAACCTGTAGCATACAATATGAAAATGAAAGGGTTATTCTTCTACAATTACAGCACAAACCTTAAATCAAGGCTTTTCTAGCTCAAAATGATGCAGAAGTAAAATCTGTATTATGTACCCACATTCATGTGTACTATACCTTCAACTAGATTTAAAAAAAAAAACTCTTTACAAGCACAAATTCTTAAATATTTTAATTATTTTTTTATTTTATTTTGAGAACATCATATGCAGTGTCTTTTTGTAAGACCGATAGACCTCAGTCCGTCTAGAGAGGGATTGCACTCCATAAGAAAACTGTCAATTTTAAAGATAAATCAAGAAATGCAGTATTCATCTTCTTACAAAGATGGTTGATGCTGTGGACCAGGGACCTTGACTTGCGTTGACTGTGGTGGTTGTGAATGTGATGACTGGCGAAGGATGTCGAAGAGGGAGGGTACCGATATTTCTGACCTGGAACTGCCCTTTGTGCAGTGGAGGTGCGTGGAACAGTTTGAGAATGGACACGGGCCAGGAGCCTGCAACAGAACTGTGTTGGTGGAAAAGGGGTATGGGAGCATGTGACTGCCTGCCTGAGTTTTGTTAATAGCTGGAGACAGCATTAGATTTGACAGAGGCAGCCACCTAGTAATTCACTATGCAGGAAAAATAAAACCCTGCCTTAAATTAAATACATTTAATATTTAAGGAGAAAAGCCTTGTTCAGTGCTTGGATACATAGTGTAGTTGTGGTTTGGGTGATCCAAGACAGTCGTAAGCTCAAGATCCTTTCTGATGCCGTCCCCTCCACTCTCTTCACTTGTCCACTGTCTTTACTGCTGTGTATATTAAAAACAAACATACATCAAAACATATTATAATTTTTAATACTTACACTTTACAGTTCATTCAGTTGCATCTACCAATGCAGGTTTATATTGTTTCCTCTGGGGGCTCCATATATTACTAATTATATGGAGAAACATTACACAAAGTAATCGAAAATCACAAAATGTTAATAAATCAATTAGAAAAAGAAGTGACAGTGATATAGACAACAATCTCTTACCAAATTGGCAGTAATCAGCCAGATGTTTGGTGAATCTACAAAAAGGAAAGAAATGGTTCACTGAAAAGTCCTTAAAATCAGGAATTAAATTTTTACTATAGACCTTTTCATATTTCCGGGTTTCTCAGAAGTGGAAGTCGTTATAGTTGGGTAAAAGTCTGCGGTGAATGAGGGAATAAATTAAATATATTTTTTGTGTTCCAGTTTTCTCAAATAGCAAAAGAAAAACTAAACAGTGTTTTCACAACTTTCAAAAAGATGAAAAAATAGAGAGATTGATAACGGCAGTCAGTAGAGAGAAAGATGTCAACTTTACCGTCACTCCCATAGCTGCTACAGGAAATCGTATTGGCTATAAGTGAAATACACTAGAAAGTCTTTCAACAAACAAAGGTGGATCTTTAATTTCTTTATAATGTAAATGTATGTTTCAGAATGGGGCATTTGTATGATTTGTACATATAAATAACCCAGTCTGTCTAACTGCATCACTATATACAGACATTACAGCTCAAACCATTCTGATGTTCTTTTTATCTAAATAAACAACATATTATATGACTCTTAAAGGGTTAGTGCACCCAAAAATGAAATTTCTGTCATTAATTACTCACCCTCATGTCATTCCAAACCCATAAGACATTAAGTAAGTTCATATAATAAGTTCATCTACAGAACACAAATGAAGATATTTTTGCAGGCCCAGAAAGATAGTAAAGACATTGTTAAAATAGCCCATGTGACTACAGTGGTTCAACCTTAATGTTATAAAGCGACCACAATACTTTTTGTGTGCAAAAAATAAAGCCGTTTTTTTTTCTGCACACAAAAAGTATTCTCATCGCTTCATAACATTAAGGTTGAACCCCTGTAGTCACGTAGACTATTTTAATGAAGTCTTTACTACCTTTCTGGGCCATAAAAAGGTAATAACGTTGCAGTCTATGGAGGGTTAGAAAGCGCTCAGATTTCATCAAAAATATCTTCATTTGTGTTCCGAAGATGAACGAAGGTCTTACGAGTTTGGAACAACATGATTAATTAATTAATGACAGAAAGTTTTGGGTGAAACTAACCCTTTAAGATACATGGCATAAAAAAAATCAGTGTTATATTTCATATACCTCAACGGAATTGAGGTAATTTGTTTTATTTGTTCTTATTTTATTAATGTCTGTTTACTTGTCTTTTTTGTAAATTCAATTCAGTTTGAAATCAAGCTTTCTTGTGCTGCATGTGAGCTATTGCAACAAAGTTACCCTATTGTAAAGACACAAATACACAGAGTGAGCAAATATTTAAGTGAGAATGGTAATTGTAATTGAGCAATGTTTAAATATGTAAACAAAAGCCTATATTAAAATCTGTTCATCATATAAAGCGGACGTGTCTCTTCAGAAGACTTGAATTAAACCGCTCCATTCAAATTGATTACTATACTATAATTCATGCACTTCATAAATAAGGTGAAAGTGCTTTATTGAAAGTAGCAATTTTCTACTTAGATCTATGATTTGATTGAATATTGTTTGGTAATTCATTAAATATCGCCGGCTAAAAAGTAATTAGTAATTTGTAATTTGAGTAGTTTTTGAGAAGAGTAATTTGTACTTTTTACTCGAGTACTTTTTGACACCAGTACTCTTACTTGTAATTGAGTATTATTTCAGCAATGTAAAAGTACTTGTACTTAAGTACACATTTTCAGTACCCTTTCCACCACTGAAAGTCTCTAACGATAGACATTTTAATTCATGGTAATGATATATAATGTTATATCGCCCAGTCCTAAGCAATAATAAATGTCCAAGCTTATCGATACTGTGGCATTTCATAATTTAGCCCCAGGGCCCATTTAATAACAGGTTTTGGTACCCTCCCTACATATAAGTATATAAAGGATGAAAGCCTGTTGTGTCAGTCTCTTGATTTGTGACTGTGCTATTGTGAAACTCACCATCTTCATGTACTGAGTGTGAATGGCATCAAGGCCTTGTCCTGAAGAATCTCAGCACCAAACGCTAGAGATTACTGGTAACATCTGGTAACAAGAGTAAACATAATTTTAAGAACTCTAATGATATCTTTACCCCCTGATATTGCATTGGTGATATAATTCAAACATATCAGAGGCAAAGAGTATGAGCAATGAGTAAGCGGGCCAAATTTCTGTCGAAAATAACTTACATGCTTAAAGTTGTCAACCCCCTGAACCACAGTCAGCATCTATAAGTAAAAAGTATTTAAGTAACAAATAAAAAATACATACATGTATACAAACAAATAAATAAATATCTTTGAGTGGAACAGTATGACATCTGTCTCACTAGCAAACATAACTACAAACAGACATAGAGAAATACAATAAAATAGATTAATGACCATGATATCCTGTTATATTAGTTAAATAAATGATTATAACTACAAGCATTATAACATTTTATTTGTCACCAATGTTCCCTGATTTAGCTGATTGTTTAGCCTACAGGCCTTTCAAAGACAATCTCACTGAAACAACCTGGGGTTAATGATTTTAAAATGTGAGACTTCTTTCAAAAACATGTAAAAATCGTACAGACCCACAACTTTTCAACAGTAGTGTACTGTATGTTTGAGGTTTTGCTTACTATAGTCATCTGGTTCATAGGCTTTGACAGGAGGTCGCTCAGCTCTGCTGGGGTGCAGGAGGCCATCAGCATGGAAGGATCTAGAAACATAACATGCAATTTGTCACAGAGCCAACATTATTTAGTATAAAATGCCAGGTTTATTACAAGGAACCAATCTAGAGCAGAGGTGGAATGCAGAAAAGAGAAATAATAATATACATAATATTAAAAAAATATATATATATTACTTAAGATAACAACATTTATATTTTTAGTTTTAGAATTCAGTATCGTACATGTAGTGTGACTTACATTTGGATGTCAAAGACTTCTTAACTAATAAGAAAATTGTAGATGCATGGTGATATAGGTTAGATATACTGTGAAATAAATGCATTTTAATGTATTTAATGAGCTTTCTCAGTTCACCTGTGTTTCCTCCTCCTCTGTCAGCTTCCCCTTTGTTGTAGAGGGGGTTTTCTGTCGCCCCTGAAATTGCAGAACATTTTTTATCCATATTTGTTTACCATTAGAGATCAAAACGTGTTTGAAATAGTTTTCGCGCTCCATGTAAGTGACGTCACCGATTAACGGTACAGCAACTTTAACATTAAATAAATTAGTTTACTATCATCCATTAACAATTTGCCAGCAAAACCTTTACAAAACTATTATAACATCTCATCTACACATAAAGATGCGATTAAAAGCCCAAACTTTCATTAAACAAGAACTCAAAATACAGAGTTAGTAGCCAACCGCTTCTGAAAACGGTTGAGATGCTAACGGACTTTTTCGAAGACACTAAATAATTTCTTTGAAGTAAATATTCAACAGAAGTGTATCAATTACACGTAAGAAAGGAATCAGGAACAGTTATATATATTATTTGTGTGATTTTATGGACTAAACTTACCTAAAATCAGTGAAAACAACAGCGAGACGGAGTCTTGCTGCTTGACGTTTCCCCGTTTCCATGGTAACTCAGATCCGCTCCAGGCTCTGGCGTTTGCTATCTAGGTAGTCTCGTGTAATCTCGCGATATCTCTTCAGACCGCAAAAAATGAAAATGAGCATATAATTTCTATTTTCTGAAATATCGACGTACCAACAAATTTACACAGAAGTGGCAAAATAGGCCTGAATCGACACATTTTTATTTAATATACATAACTATTATTTTATTATTATTATTATTATTATTATTATATAATATGGTTAAACACTTGTTTTTTTTAAGGTATAGTCTGAGCTTATTTCAGCATTGATTTATAAGTGATTTTCTTAACCTATTTCAACCATTTTACATTTAATAATTGTTTCACTGTTGAAACATCAACTGACATTACTTCAACCATATTTCAACGTTGAATTTCGGTCATGTGTTGACTGGGCTTCAACCGTTTAGCATTCAATGTTGTACCAACGTTGTTTCACCGTTGAAACATCAACTGACCTTATTTCAACCACATTTCAACGTTGAAGGTCGGTCATATTGTGGATATTTCAGCAAAATGTTTACTTCACTTAATAATAAAGTTTACAATAAATAAATAGCCTACATATAGGCTAATCAACCACTGTTCAATAAATGTACGCTAAACATTTTATTTGTGTAATTAACATGTTTAATAATCAACAGAGCATTCAACATCTCAAGCGCAGCCAGAGTGCCTTCAGAAAGATGCCAGATTATTCTATAATTCTATAAATTATTCGATTAAACCCACTTTATTTTCCTCATTCGTTTGAAATAAAATTATATTACATAATGTGTTTGTTATTTTTATTCGTCATGTAGGATAGGCTGTGATATCATTAAACTGTCTTCCTCCAGTTTCCATTAAAAAGAGGTGCAATACTCCAGATTTACAAAAAACAAAACTTTAATCCAGTTGATATAGGCTAAAACAATCTTGGGATGCTGTTTGAGAAGAGTGTTTATGTGTATGTGTGTTGTTTCCAACATCACTGAATTAAATGACATAGGCTATAAATTATATTTCTTATCAATATACATTGAGTGACATAGTGAAACTGCGATGATTAAAATGGCGTCTTAAAGATACACAATAGGTGCAAACAGAATACTATACAGTGACATCAAAATTAGTTTTAATAAGCAATAAGTTTAGTATCACACTATTGCGGTCGTGAAACTGTGGTGAGTCATGCAGAACGTAACGATAACAGATTCACTTTCAAGCAAAATAACCATATTCAAGCATTTAACAGTTAAGTTAATCACTTAACACACACAATACTGTCCGAAACTCGTACAATCTGGGCCAATATGAACTAATACAGTAAAGTGGAAATTTACCGCACATCATCAGTTATATTTGGTAATATTCTGACACCTGTTGGCACATTTGTGTAATTTACAGCAGAGATTAAGTCGTGATCACGAGAAAACAACTTTTGTTATCTCGAGATCACGAGAAAATAAGTCGTGATCACGACAAAACAAGACAGAAAAAAATAATAATCCACGACTTATTTTCTCGTGATCTCGAGATAACAAAAGTTGTTTTCTCGTGATCACGACTTAAAAGTTCTTTTTACAGTGATTGATTCTGAAACACACTGTACCCGGATTCTACTGTTGCTATAGTAACGAACACAACTTTCACGCGCATCTGATCGACGGATAAATCATGTGCTCTTATATCTTGTGGATATTTCAGCAAAATGTTTACTTCGCTTAATAATAAAGTTTATAATAAATAACTACATATAGGCTAATCAACCACTGTTCAATAAATGTACGCTAAACATTTTATTTGTGTAATTAACATGTTTAATGATCAACAGAGCATTCAACATCTCAAGCGCAGCCAGAGTGCCTTCAGAAAGATGCCAGATTATTCTATAATTCTATAAATTATGCGATTAAGCCCACTTTATTTTCCTCATTCGTTTGAAATAAAATTATTTTACATAATGTGTTTGTTATTTTTATTCGTCATGTAGAATAGGCTGATATCATTAAACTGTCTTCCTCCAGCTTCCATTAAAAAGAGGTGCAATACTCCAAATTTCCAAAAAACAAAACTTTAATCCAGTTGATATAGGCTAAAACAATCTTGGGATGCTGTTTGAGAATAGTGTTTATGTATGTGTGTTGTTTCCAACAAAGAAATGTAGAAAATACAACAGGTCACACACTATCACTGAATTAAATGACATAGGCTATAAATCATATTTCTTATCAATATACATTGAGTGACATAGTGAAACTGCGATGATTAAAATGGCGTCTTAAAGATACACAATAAGGTGCAAACAGAATACTATACAGTGACATCAAAATTAGTTTTAATAAGCAATAAGTTTAGTATCACACTATTGCGGTCGTGAAACTGTGGTGAGTCATGCACTAGTCAGAACGATAACAGATTCACTTTCAAGCAAAATAATCATTCAAGCATTTAACAGTTAAGTTAATTACTTAACGCACACAATACTGCACAAAATAAAGCGATTACGAAGACTCTCTCTGTCCGAAACTCGTACAATCTGGGCCAATATGAACTAATACAGTAAAGTGGATATTTACCGCACATCATCAGTTATATTTGGTAATATACTGCCACCTGTTGGCACATTTGTGTAATTTACAGCAGAGATTAAGTCGTGATCACAAGAAAACAACTTTTGTTATCTCGAGATCACGAGAAAATAAGTCGTGATCACGACAAAACAAGATAGAAAAAAATAATAATCCATGGCCGTTTAGGGCTTCCGTACAGTGCTGAATCTTCACGAAAGTTTATAATTTGCTCGTGTATAAAGCCTTGCAAAAAGCAGCGCGCACACATCTCAAACAGTGTCTGTTAGATCACAGCACTGGAGAATAAAGCGCTATGAATCGCTCTTCACAAACACAGTAAACATAAATTTAAAACTGTTAAAAGAACATGCTCAATAAACTGCTGCGTAGGAGCGCTGTGACTCTGCGTTGCTTCAAGCGCATCATTCTGCACACGGGACGCGCATAAGTAATACTTTCGCACAATGAAAGAATATTAATAGCCTGTCTTGTTCTGTCCTACCTATAATATGTTGTTGCTTCATTAAAAAGCTGCGCTATACATTTAAAGGAAATGTCTTTTAATTTTATAGAATATAGGTGTAATGATGGGTCGAAAGCGTGAGGATCCATTTGCAGCTTCCCCTTCCGGAAGGCGCGTCCTCGCGACGTAAATGGCACAGATAGGGAGGGGGGGTGGGTACATTGGAGACCTGTTGGCAGACGGGAACGGGGTCTCCAATGCAGGTCCAGGAACTTGGGCAGCCACGGCGGGTCAGGTGCCACGGGCGGCCACGGCGGGTCAGGTGCCACGGGCGGCCACGGCGGGTCAGGTGCCACGGGCGGCCACGGCGGGTCAGGTGCCACGGGCGGCCACGGCGGGTCAGGTGCCACGGGCGGCCACGGCGGATCAGGTGCCACGGGCGGCCACGGCGGGTCAGGAGTGTCGGGAGGCCACGGCGGGTCAGGTGGCTTGGGCGCCCACGGCGGGTCAGGTGGCTTGGGCGCCCACGGCGGGTCAGGTGGCTTGGGCGCCCACGGCGGGTCAGGTGGCTTGGGCGCCCACGGCGGGTCAGGTGGCTTGGGCGCCCACGGCAGGTCAGGTGGCTTGGGCAACCACGGCAGGTCAGGTGGCTTGGGCAACCACGGCAGGTCAGGGTCCGTAGCTGGCCACAGCAGTTCACAGGCGGTTGAAGGCCGTGGGCGTGTAAGGTCCCCACCCGCAAGCTCAAGCAATTCGGAGGCCGCTGATGATCGCGGCCGTGCAGGGTCCCCACCCACAGGCTCCCCACCCTCAGGTATATGGCCCCCCCCAAAAAAGTTCTTGGGGAATTCAACGGAGGCCGTGGCGGTTTCGTGGGTAAGGAGCTCGGGTGGCGCCGGCAGGGCGAGGAGCTCGGGTGGCGCCGGCAGGGCGAGGAGCTCGGGTGGCGCCGGCAGGGCGAGGAGCTCGGTGCCGGCCTCCGTGGCTGTATCAGGAAGAGCGGATTGCTCTGGGACGACAGCGGACTGCTCAGGGACGGCAGCGGGCTGCTCTGGGACGGCAGCGGGCTGCTCTGGGACGGCAGCGGGCTGCTCTGGGACGGCCTCCGGGCCTACAGCGGGCTCTGGGAAGGCCTCCGGGCCTTGAGGGCTGGAGGAAGCCTTCTTCCTCCTCCTCCTCCGTTTGAATGGTTGAGGCGGTGGCTCTGTGCCTACCTCCTCGGTGGGCGCTGCAGCGGGCTCATGGGTTGAAGCAGACTCACGGGCTGGAGCTGGTTCTGGAGTGGACTCACTGGCTGGAACGACCCCTGTGTTGCCAGACACTGGCGGGGCGGCCATCTTGCCCGTGGGCACTGGCAAAGCGGCCATCTTGTCCATAGCATCCAGAGAGTTTGAGTGCGTAGCAACCGGCGAGCTTGAGTGCGTAGCAACCGGCGAGCTTGAGTGCGTAGCAACCGGCGAGCTTGAGTGCGTAGCAACCGGCGAGCTTGAGTGCGTAGCAACCGGCGAGCTTGAGTGCGTAGCAACCGGCGAGCTTGAGTGTGAAGCGGCCGGCGGAGGCTTAGGAATGCCGTACTGAAGTCAGCGCTGGATCAGCCACACTGGAACGCAACCCACTCCGCTCCCAAACAGATCCAGAGACGTGATGTAATTCTAGAAGATCAACGGAGACTTGACTTGGCTCTGGAAGATCAGCGGAGACATGATGTGATGATGTTGTGGCCGCCATTTTGTGAATGCTCTCTTTAGAGGCAGCCATTACATGGGGGGACGAGGTGTCGCGTTCCTCCGCGACACCCACAGTAAAAAGTGAACCAACAGTAAGCAGGGCAAAGTCCAGAAATTCCACGAACGACCCTCGGGGACCATTAATAAGTAAGTAGTCCTTCAATGGTTTGTTTAATCCATAGCCAAAGAAGTCAATGAGGGCACAGTCAGGCAGGTCAGAGAAATAGGCGATGTCTAGAAACTTCTGAATGTGGTCCTCGAGTGTACAATTACCTTGCCGAAGGCGGACGAGACGTATTGCTGGGTCCATGCTAAGGCTGGAAGCGCTCGTAGAAGCTGCTGGATCGTTTGATGGCGAAGTCTTCTGTAATGATGGGTCGAAAGCGTGAGGATCCATTTGCAGCTTTATTACGATAAACACCAAAGCAGACAGGGGCAAAGGCAGAGACACAAACAGGGACAGGCAATGGTCGAGGCAGGCGGCAGACAAGCAGAGTAAAGTCACAGGCAATGGTCAGGGCAGGCGGCAAACAAACACAGTCCAAATAACAGGCAAGGATCAGGGCAGGCGGCAAACAAACACAGTCCAATAAACAGTCCAACGGTAACAGAAAAACAATCCACAAGAAAACGCTCAGTAGTGATCACCGGGGCAAATCAAGACTTCGCAATGAGGTGGTGTGTGTGTGAGTCCTTTATAGTCCAGGTAGTGTGCTAAGCTGTATGTGGCAGCTGGTGATTGGTGTGGAGTGTGCATGTGATTGGCAAGGAGGATTATGGGAAATGGAGTCCAGGAACTGACAGGAACAGACAGCGATCGTGACAATAGGCCTATATATAATATACAAATATATGCCTACAATATTTCCTTGTTTATCAGTTTTTTGACATTACACAGAAGCCTAAAATACTTTCTGACTGTTGTCATGTCATAAGCTGTCATTAGATTACTGTGTGAATTTTTTATTTGTTGTTTTATTTTTTATTTGTTTTGATGATGATGATAATTTGATGATAGTTTATAAACCTTTTTCCTGTGTAATAAAAGATTGTAATCGAAACACAGTCCATATAATGGATTTCATTGACTGTTTGAAAAATAGAACCCTAACAATGTAAATGAATAAGACTAGGCAAGCCTAGTTTAGCTGGACTAATTAAAGGAAAATTTATAAGGGAGTGTTTTGAATTGTTTTGAAATACTGTAATTTTGTTTTCCAGGAATGAGTCTTAGTGGAGCTGAGATAGCAAGGAGATATAGGGAATGTCGTGATGCTGACCCAGAGAGAAGAAGAAAGTACCTTGAGAAAGAGAGAGAAAAATGGAGAAAAGACAGAGAGACTGGAAAGAAGAAGGGTATTAATGAGCTAAGTGAGAGAGAGAAAAGGGCAAAAAGAAAGAAATGGAGGGAGGCAAAAAGGGAAGCCAGGGCCAGAGCCAGAGCCAGTGCTTTGCTACAGTCAGAGACACCACCCAACTCTCCTAATATTCCTGAAGCTCCTGAAAATCAGCCTGAGCCAGGCCCCTCCAGGTTAGAACATGGAAGTTTAGATAAAATCTTGCTAAAAATCCTAACAAATATTTTGTGTTTTAGGCAAAGGCGTCAAGGGGAACGGATTCAAAGGAATTTGAAGAGAAAACTAAAAAAAAGACTGAAAAATTGGAGACACTTCTGGCAAATGCGAAAGCTAAAACTGAGAAATATAGAAAGTGTTTCCATAGGGCCAGTAAAGAAAGTTCATCCATATCGCCATGTACAAAAGTCAATGCTATGTTGAATGATCAAAAAGTGAATTCTCCCATCAAAAGAGCTCTTCTTTTCCATACATCCCTGATTGAAGGTATCAGAAGAAAATACAAAAATGCAAAGACAAACAAAGATAAGCAGATGATTGTCACTGGAAATATAGTGAAGAAGTACAAGCTCCAGAAGTATGCCCTGACAGCGTTTGGCTACTCTAAGAAGAGAACAAAGTACCCTGTGGATCTTACCTACTGTGGGAGGAAATGTGTCAGTCGAACTGAAATCAAAAAGAAAGTTACATCCTTTTTTCTTTGAGATGATGTCAGTCGAATGACCACTGGTCGCAAACAAACAGTCACTCGGCTGAAGACAAAGGTGCCGAAGAGGTTACTTAGTGGAGAGCAGGGACGAAAGTACCATTTTTCACAAAAATGTCATTTTAAAAGATAATGTTTTAGACAGCAATATATTTTTGCTGTGGTCAATAACTCACAGGTGTGGTCTATCAATACCAGGTGGTATTTTGTACAAATGTAGAACGGCTTCAGTATAATTTCACTTTGAACATAAATTGCACATTGTTACTTTTGACCCCATCAGGTGGGACGAAAGTAACACACAGGTGGGTCAAAAGTAACAACAATACAAGCTAGATTTTTTTGTGTTAGTCTTGTTTTTATTAAATATACCTGACTATGACCTTGTTAATAAGTAACTGCAAACATATTTTGTCCTTTATCTTTGAAAAAAAATTATTTAAATTACATTTTCATTTTAAATTGAGAATTTCAGTTTCATCAAATGTTTCAAAAGTAACCCGACAGTACAAACTTGAATTGTTTAGAATATTTTTTGGGGGGCAATGTCAATTTATTTTATAAAACATTTTTTCAACAGTTTGAACAATATGAAAATTAAATTAAATTAGCATAATATGAATTTTCAACATAATGTAGCAGTAGTCATGTTTCCAATCCAGCTGTTTTTATGCATAAATTCAAAATATGCATAAAAACATCTAAATAGAAACACTGCAAATACATAGGTGGGTGTGGAAAAGCTAAGGTATGGCTACAAACTAAATGTGACTGGTAAATGTAAACAGATTGAGTGAATAAATGGTGACATACAGAAATCAGCAACAGATATGTCCAGAAACGTCCTCTCATAAACATCTGGCTGAATCAGACCTCTGTCTGTCTTTCTGACCCTCACTCTTGGCATATTCTGCTAGTACAATACAACATGAACATGTTTAATAAATGCTGCAACGCAGAGAAAGCCACCACATTAGCAGTGGGACAAAATAAACTCTTGTTGCCACTGCAGCGGGACGAAAGTAACAAGTGTTACTTTCGTCCCGACAGGAACATCTGACATTTAAACCCGATTTACTTTCATACTGAAAAATACTGACAAGTCAAACTTCAGGATGTGTTACAGTACTAAATAACCTGTAGACTGATCATTTTTGTGACACATGAAACGAGAAACACAACTTGTAATTAGAAAAAAAATTACCGCTTCAGCAATTTATTTACCGTACTCGAAAACTGTTTTCCGGACCAAACTGCGGGAAACGATGACGAAATCACATGATATTTGGCAGCTCCGTCAAGGGTTGTGTGCTGAACATGCTGTCAGAACTTGAAATGCAAATAGTCAGAGCTCTGAAAAAATCGCTTTGTTACTTTCGGCCCGCGTTACTTCCGTCCCGCTGAACGTTCAAATCACACCGGTGTGAACGTATGCTCCATTTAACATTTTTGTATTCATGTAATGGTAATTTGTGTAATTTTTATCAACTTCAACAGTTTTAAGTAATACATGAGAGTATTTTATTTTCTCTTCTGAGAAACCCAGAGATGTGAAAAGGGTCTATTCATAATGTAAAGACGTGGCCACTGGCACCATTGTGCATGATGGACAATCTGAGAGCTGAATATGAAGGAAAATGCGTATGTAAAGTTTACAAGATTCAAGTGCAATGTTGGTGATATAAAAGGTGTTGGTGAATAAAACCACATTAGTTCTGGCAGAAATGTAAATACTTCATGAAACTATCTGAACTTCTGTGTTGATATTTCACTGTAATTTTTTTTTCAGAGCATTTGTTTAAATTTTTCAGAGCATCAGGATCAAATCACTGCATATCTGCATATTATGTCAACTGTCAACTGTACTGAACAACTAACAATACAAACAGTAACAAGATGATTGATGAAGGTTTGTTCAGATGTTAAATGAGTAACGAGAAAGTATTTATTGTGTGTCCTTACCACAGAGTAATTGTGAATTTTAAAATACATTAATATATATATATATATATATATATATATATATATATATATATATATTGTTGAATATATGTATACTAGGTGCTAAAAGTCAAAACTAATGTATCAGACCTTGATAGCTGCCAGTTATCAATATTAGCAAAAATGTCATTTCTGCAACATTTCTTTACTGCAGCATCTTTAGGCTGATCATATTACACTGATCAGGCACAACATTAAAACCACTGACAGATGGAGTATCATTAAATATATCATTAAAATGGCCCCTGTCAAGAGGTGGGATATATTATGCAGCAAGTTCTTCAGTCAGTTCTTGAATTTCATGTGTTGGAAGCAGAAAAAATTACCAAGTGAAAAGATCTGAGTGACTTTGACAAGGGCCAAATTGTGATGGCTAGACAACTGGTTCAGAGCATCTCCAAAACTCAAAGTCTTGTGGGTTGTTTACGTTATGCAGTGGTTAGTGCCTACCAAAAGTGGTGCAAGAAAGGACAACCGCTGATCCGGCATCAGAGTCATGGGCGCAAGGCTCATTCATGTACATCGGAAGAGAAAGCTAACCTGTCTGATCAGATCACATAGAAGAGCTGTAGCTCAAAATATTGTTGAAAAACTTAATACTGCCCATGATGTGACACATACCACCTACCCAAAGATTATTAGGAATTGTTTGCTGTTTTGCCAATATCTATAATGCTGATTTGTAACAGCTGCAAACAATGGTGGTTTGATGCTGGTAAAATGAGAATCTACATCAAATCTACATTTGCACATACAGTTCCATATGCAAATATATTAATGTAAACAAACTGTAATGTAAACAGTGTCTAAATTTCTAGTTTATTTGTGTGTAGTCCAATAAAAATAAATGTTGAGAGAATTATTTTTATTAAAGTCTTCAAGCTCATCAGTTATGGGTGAAAAAAAAAAAAAAAAACGTTCTGCTTGACAAGAGTGTCCAGTTCTCCATAGCTATTCTGGTCTATTTCATAAGAGACCGTTTAGGACTATTTCTATTATTTTGCTAGTTGCTGCTCATTTAGAAGATTGTCTTCTAGAAGTACGTCTGACCCATTTTAAGACATTTAAGAAGAAAACGTTGACATTTTTTCACATTGATATTTCTGTCTTTGTTTCTCACTGATATTTTACCCTGAAAAGCTGCTCTGCTGTCTGACCTGGCACATGTTCAAAAGGTTCAACATTGACGTGGTGAGAGAGGACACAGAGGATTTACTTTAAATATTATTTTGTATTTTATGTAATTATGTGACTGATCTTTAACAAGCATACTATGTGCTATGCACACATAGTATTTAACAATAGCCTACATCTTCCTCTGGCTGAAGATAATATCCTCAAAATTATTTCCCTTCCTCTCGACGCTTCACACTCCAGTCCAGTGGGTGGCGGTAAGGTACATACGTTTGTTTGCCAACCACCATTAAACCTCAGAGGAAGAAGATTAGCATGATCTCTGGTATTGTGTTGTTGTTAACAAACTGTTAAAATATACTTTTAGTATATAGAAAGATACAATCAGGTCAATAAAAACATTCCCATGCACATAGACGTGACTAAGTTTTGAAGCAAGCAGGAATATCTGGAGGAGTATCAACTGAACTGAGATCTGCTGCTGTGAAGATGGTGTTTGTTAAAGAGGAGAGTGAGGACATGAGTGAACCAGAACCCTGGAGAATAAAACATGAGGAACAAGGAGGTTGGTGTCTATTCTTCATTCATCTTTAACTGTTGTGCTACATTAAGCTAACAAAGATTTAGACATTGAGTGTACGCGGATCCTTAAAAAGTCTTAAATTCCTTAATGTAAAAAAAAAAAAAAAAAAGTTTATTTTCGTTCTTTACTTTTTGGAAAAGCAAAACTATGTTGAACTCGGAGCGTGTGCGATTCTTCATGCACACACAATTTACAGCTCAAACATTTGTGTGGGCAGTTTTCCGTTTAAATAATGCCCCAAAATCTATGTATTAAGTAATAAATAAATTACTGTTGTTAAATTACTATTTGTAGCCTACCCCCAAACTAAAATGTATGATTATATATTTTTATTCTTCAAAAATAGATAGGCTATTACCCTGGCTCTAAATTACAAAATGTAATAATATTGTTGAGGCAGCAATGATACATTTTACATCTTTTTTTCTCTTCTGACTGCCAAAATTCATCTCTGTATTTTTTCCTCTCTTGAAATGTCTTTTTTTTTTTCACTGTCGGAGCAAATAGTAATGCAAAAATGTATATTTGGTATAATCTCCCATATGTCTAGACATTTACCCTGCTATAGTTTACTTCAACTCAGAAATGTAAAAAAGGTCCATTGTTTAAATGCTTCCTTTTCCTGTTATCACTGTAAAGCTGCTTTGAAACACTATATAAGCACCATGTAAATAAAGGTGATCTGTTGAGCGGGTGATTTAGTGTGTTTGCATAGAAGCTGGTGTAATCATGTTGTAATTTGATGTATATGCATGAACACAATACATTTATAGCTCATGTAATTGCAGGGCTCTACGCTAACATTTTTCTTAGAAAAAAAATTTAGGAGCACAGTCAAATTTAGGAGCACTTTCTGATCAATATTAACTTTAACATTACAGGGCTATATTTTCCCCTTAATTAATTGCCAGAGGCATTTTTACCATTATAAGACCAGAAAATTTGTTTTTACATGTTAAACAATAAATTCAGTTTGAACAATAAGATCATCAAAAATGAATCTTTGCACTGCAGAAGTGGCACAGAAGCTCCATCTGAAGCTGTATTATTTAGACACATATACTGCTTAATGCAACTCATTGGTAAATTATGTTGTACGAATGTTTTTAAATACAATGTTTTGAATTTAGAAATATGTAAAAAAAAAACTTAAAAGTTTGATATTTGAAGTAAAAACTATGTAAAGTGTAAAAATGAAAATAAATGTAAACTCATTAATGAAATGAAAATAAAAACGCCAGTAGGTGGCGGTAAATCTTAATGTGCGAGTCATTCATTCAGACGTTGAAAATGCAGGAGTTCGATTGCACCTCACTCTTCTGGATGACAAGACGATGGATGAAGATTTGGTTGAAAAGCGAAATGTAAAAGCACATATTTAAGCGAGTTTGTCATTGCACTGTTTTGTTGTTGTGTTTTTCATTAATAATAATAATGAACCCACCAATCATTAAAGCGATTGCTGGCTCCGAATCGCCGCTACTTCAAAAGTGAAAGTAATATGCGCAGTTTTGCACATTAGCATTCACTCGCACTGGTGCGCCTAAATATTTTTTCAAACTCGCACACAGTTATTTTCAGTTGCAAATGTGAGTGAAATGGTCGCAGTGTAGAGCCCTGAATCGTGTAGTGTAGTGTGATTGAAGTTTTTTTTTTTTTTTGGGAAAGGTCTTGAAAGTGGTATTAAACTTGAAGTGCTGATAACTGCAGATTCCCTGTAGACAGCTCATCAGATTCAGTGGTGGTCGTTATAAAATCATAAGAGCTGTGAAATAATGTGGATTAGACAAGTAAATAAATAGGATGCACCGATACCACTTTTTCCAGTACTAGGCCGATACCAATACTTTCATTTTTGGTACTCTCCGATACTAATACCTGTTCTTTGCATTTGTAATTTTTGAAATATGTTAGGTAGAGAAAACAAAAGAATAATAATGAATCAAATTTGTTGATTTAAAGGGTTAGTTCACCCAAAAATTAAAATTGTCATTTATTACTCACCCTCATGTCGTTCCACACCCGTAAGACCTTCGTTCATCTTCAGAACACAAATTAAGATATTTTTGATAAAATTCGATGGCTCAGTGAGGCCTGCATTGAGAGCAAGTTAACTTAGTCTTTCCAATGCCCAGAAAGCTACTAAAAATATATTTAAAACAGTTCATGTGATTACAATGGTTCAACCTTAATGTTATGAAGCAAAGAGAATACTTTTTGTGCGACAAAAAAAAAAAGAAAGAAAAAGACTTTATTCAACAATATCTCACACTTGTCACTGAAGCTTTACAAATCTTTTGTTTCGAACCAGTGGTTCAGAGCGTGTATCAAACTAACTCAAACTGCCAAAGTCACGTGATTTCAGTAAACAAGGCTTCATTGTGTCATAGGTGTTTTGTGTTCAATGGTTCACATGACTTTGGCCGTGCTCCGAACTGCTGATTTGAAACAAAAGTTTGTAAAGCTTTGAAGCTTCATGAAGCAGTGTTTAGTTCAGTGACGAGTGCTAGATATTGTTGAATAAAGTCATTATTTTGATTTTCTTGGCACACAAAAAGTATTCTCGTCGCTTCATAACATTAAGGTTGAACCACTGTAGTCACATGAACTGTTTTAAATATATTTTTAGTACCTTTCTGGGCATTTGAAAGTGTCGGTGTGTCGGTGTCTCATAATTATTAATGAGACTGAGTTTTCTTTTCCCAGGAGAATACACCGTCTCTTAATTATTCAGGACAACACGTGGCACTTTTAAATGACAGACATGTCAAACTGTAAGATCGCGCAGTGGATGAGAGAGACGTTCATGGTTCATGGTCCCATGAACGTGGTGTAAAAGTTCGGGTGTGTTGCATGGCTTTCCCCGCGATGCTTCCAGGGCTAGACTGGCAGCGTGCGGTTCGTTGGACATCAGCTACCGACACATTGAAACTGTGTGGCAAGCATTTTTACAAGAACTGGAGACAGGTGGACTTCTGCCTTATTCATCCTCTGACAGGCACTTCAAACAGTGAGATTGCATACAATTAGCTAGAGATGCATTAATGTATCAAAAACGAGTGCTTGTGTTTGCTTTGTAAGAGTTTCTGCGTCGCACAAGTTCTCTTCAATATCTGTGTCTTCAACACAAACATGATTCATCAACACTGTGTGTAAACAGTCTTTATGGCTCTTTAACCGATCAAATGGCTTATAAAAATGCCGCAAAATAGTTCTCAAAAGTTATCAAAGATGCAACAGAGTGTTTGTATTCAATGCAGAGAACAAAATGCGAATGGCTGCGTGTATTAAATTATAGCAAATACCATGTATATTGTGCTGGATATATTTGCAGCGTGCATTTACGGGAAGATTTTTTTGTTTTATGCTTTTAATGAGAGCGAAATAAAACTGTCTGAATCAGAAGCCGTTGCTGTGTTGTCAGGCTCCCCTCCCTCATCCCCCTCTATTGCGCAGCTTAATCACGCCCATTTCTGTATCATTTTTCAAAACTGTGGTGAGAATTGACTGCTGCTGAAATGGGGTTTCATGACCCTTTAATTTGTGTTCCGAAGATGAACAAAGGTCTTCGGGTGTGGAACGACATGAGGGTGAGTAATTAATGACAGAATTTTCATTTTTGGGTGAAATAACCCTTTAATTTTTTATTATATATAAATTTTTTTTCCCAAATTTGATTTCATCAAAAATATCTTAATTTGTGTTCCGAAGATGAACGAATGTCTTACGGGTGTGGAACGACATGAGGATGAGTAATTAATGACAGAAATGTAATTTTTGGGTGAACTAACCCCTTAACATTAGTAATATGTGCCTCGTTTTACCTGCTTTGCTATTGACATATCCGACTGAACTACAAACTTTCCAGCCTTGTCTGTGAAAAAGGGATGTGTGCTTGAAATGCTTGTGTGACTGTGCCGCTGCACGTTCAATTCATTCCGTGTTTCGTTTATCAGCTTGTGCACAGCAGCTATATAGGCGTAAATATTTAATTTGTTTAACATTCTATTGTTAATATAAAGACATCCTTCTATTATATATCCATTCTGCTCACTGTTTGCTCTGTTGTCAGTTTTTCTTTGTCACAAGCACTGTACTGTACACGTTGCATCAGTTATCAGTTGTTGGTATCTGAGTGTTTTGATGAGTATGATTACAATTTTGATGAGTATGATGAGTACAAAAGCACAGTGTCTGTGCATCCCTATAAATAAAAAGAAAATAAATTACTTCAAAATACATCTAAAGGTATGTTTATATGACGATGTGTTTCCTTTTTCTTTAGTTTTTCCAACATTATCAAAACAATCCTTGTTCACACAGATTCAAGAAAACAAGTAAAAGTGCTGTATTATTCATGCCAGGCCAGTAGTTGGCGATGTCACTTTGTAAAGAAACACCATGTACTTATAGATTGAACACATAATACGCATGCGCATGATGTCTCCATTTTTACAAATTTGTATTTTTGTAGTTTACACAGAGCTAATAATTGTACTGTTTTCAAAAGTTGCCCCCTCAATAATCATAACCTCTACCAGGGTTCAGCAAGGTTCGAAATTGCGACCATATGATCCTGAAATTCAATGTGTGCAACCTCAAAATTGAGAGCATTTGTGCAAGTGCAAATAATTGTCGTGTGCTCCTAATTTTTTTAAATAGTGCTCCTAACTTTTTGAATTTGGAAGTACCAGTGCTACTAAGTAAAAAAAAAAAAGTTAATTTCGAGCCCTGTTCAGTTTAAGGTGTGTTTACACAACACTGTTTTTGACTAAAAACTTTTTGTGTTTTGGCCGATCATTTACACAACAATGTTTTGGGGGGCCTGAAACGATGAGAGCACGGATAAATTATTTATAATAAATACTACAGTATTCCATAAAAAAAATAAGAATTGTCAGTTTTGTTTTCATGGCATCTTTAAAGCCTTTTGACAATCCCTCAACATGCATGGACTGTTTTATTATGCCCTTGTGTACAAGAGAGCCTCTGTCAAGGAAGGTCATGGTTATGCGGATGTGTAGCTCTCCGCTGGTGGAGGTGTGGAATAAACATGGCAAGAGGCAGCATGCTGGGTCTAGTATGCCATCGACAGCTGGTGTCAACAGATGCATCTCAGCTAGGCTGGGGGGCAGTCCATGCAGGTTGGGGCATCAAGGGATGCTGGAACAGTCCCTGGGCAAGTCAGCACATCAGTGTGCTAGAATTAAAGGCAGTGCATCTCGCACTTCAACATTTCAGGCCACGCCTTTGGGGGTGTCGTACTATTTCAGACTGTACAGTAGTGGCAGCATATATCAACAGACAAGGGGGCCTCAGCTCTCCTACATTGTGGATTGGCCTCAAGTCATCTTCATTTATATAGCACTTTTCACAATACATATTGTTTCAAAGCAGCTTCACAGTGACAATAGGAAAATTATTATCGAGCTAAAGTTGGGCTCAGAAGTAGTTCCTGTCACTGAAGGCATGTGCCTGGGTCCACAAACATTGTCAGCGGATCAGCTGTCCAGGGGTATCAAGTAGAGTGGTCCAGGGGTGGACAGCTGCCCAGGGGAGTGGAGACTGCACCCCAAGGTGGTCATGCAGACCTGTGCAGGTTCAGTCCAGCAGTAGCAGACCTGTTCACCTCCAGGGAATCAAAACATTGTCCCCTGTTATTTTCCTTGGGGAGGGACAATTCCTCTCTCTGAATAGATGCCCTGGCACATCAGTGGCCTCAGGGCGAGCTTTATGCATTTCCAACATTCCAACAGCCAACAGCCTTCTTCAACCTCTTCTTCAGAGAATGAAGAGGGAGAAGGTGATACTAATTTTGGTGGTCCCAAATTGGCCTCATATGATATGGTTCTCAAACATTCCACCCCTCCTTCATGGGACACCATTTGAACTCCCAATCAGGAAGGATCTACTATCTCAGGCACAGGGCAAGTTGTTTCACCCCTTTCCTCAGGGTCTCAAGCTCTGGGCCTGGCCCCTGAGAGGGCTAGTTGCTATGGGACTGTCAGACAGTGGTTTAGACCCTAGAAGGAGCTTGTGCTCCCTTCAACAGAGGCAGCCTATTAATTTAGGTGGGGTATGTTTAAGTCTTAGTGTGAAGGATACAAGATAAAAACTTTAACATCTACAGACTGTGATATTCTACAGTTTTTGCAGGAACAATTGGACGCAGGCTAATCCACTTCCATTTTCAGAGATATGGTGGATGTAATTAAGGCTGTTCAAGTGGGTGACTGCAAATTATCAGAGCATTGTGTTAGCCTGATTTCTCAATTCCTCAAAGGTGCTCTAAGATGTATAGCACACAGTACTAGACATTTTAGTCTCTGTTACGTGTTAAGATTGTTGTCCCCTCCCCTTTTGTTATTTGTTATTGGTTTCTTTCTGTTTTTCCGCTCTCTGCTGTCTCTCTCTGTTCTAGGTGCTGTGATTGGTCAAGTAATCTGTCCATCATGATGAGTCATCTCATAGAACATCCGATCATTAACAGGTTCAGGATAAAAGACGCCGTGGAGAACGGAAGGGGAGGGAGCTTGGAGTGTTCGTTGGCTGTGCCATTGTTTAATGCTGCTGTTTAGTGGTGGTTCGCTTGCTTGCTTGTTTGATTGTTATGGAGTTTGATACCGAGAACGTCTTACCTGAACTAAAAACTTTCTCAGCCCGGAGTTAAAGAAAAGGAAAGTATGTCACGTGACTTACATCTTACACACACGCAGGATTGACTCTGTTTAGACACATTAGGGAAGGAGCGGGCGCAACCTTGTGTAAGTTTTGTTCTGGTAGTTAGTGAAGCTTTAGTTATGGCGTGAACGCCGAAGATTCCTTTATTTTCTGGTTTTGTTTTCAGTTAGTTTAGAGGGCGGGAATTAGTTAGTGAATGTTTTGTTTTTGTTTTTTTGTTTATTTAGCGCCGCTCATTTTCTTTCTCTCTGTGGCTTGTTTTAATTTATTATAATTTCTTTTTTTTGTATATAGCTGTAAATAGGGATTTTTGGTTGGTGTTTTCCTTTGTGTAAATTTATTCTTTTGGTGAATAAAGCGAACCACTTTTTGTCATGTTGTTTGTCCGTGTGTCACTCACCCACAGTACTCCCCCAGAGACCAAGATTATAGGTTGTGTTTAAACTTTATTATGTGCGTCTTCCTCATACCTCTATGCCACCAGGGGACGTAACAGTCTCTAAAGACTGCCTTCCTCCTGACAATAACCTCTGCCAAAAGGATTGGGGATTGGGGAAGTTTCTTGTACATGTGGAATATAACGCAGTTGAGAGAGTTTGTTCTCTAATCGAAGAGACTCTCCACCTTGAGGCCGCTCTGGGACATGTTCCAATCAAAGGGCAGCAATGAATGCACACCACTATGAGTGTCTAATAGGGCAGTAATTAGGGCGTGACCGGCACAGCCGGATTGCCTTAATCCACGTCACCAGATATGGAGGATCAATTTCCCGTACATATGGAATATGTAACGTAGTGGAGAGATGGTCTCTTCACTCATAGAACAAAGGTTACATCTTAACCGAACATTGACATGTATAATACAGCATTTGTAGTCATTGTGAAAGGGGATCGTTTTGACAAAGTATGTACGTGAAACTTTTCAAAAACTCAAAGGAAAATCTTTTAATATTTAATATTATAAATGTACCCTAATTCTTTGTTATTTTATTGTCCCAATTGATTTTCATAATTTTAATGTTTTCATTTTAGGCCTGATGAAAGTGAAAGAGGAAAGGCAAGATCTAAATGAAGTGGAGGAGAAACCTCAGCATCAGAAAGCTCATGATGTCACCACTGGAGAAAAACTATTGAGTTGCTCCAAAACTGAAAACAGTTGCTCACAAAGCATTCAAGTAACAGAAGTCACAAGACCTTTCAGCTGCTCTCAGTGTGGAAACACTTTCAAACATAAAGGAAGCCTTAAGAGGCACATGTTAATTCATACTGGAAAAAGGCCTTTCATCTGCTCGCAGTGTGGAAAGAGTTTTATACAGAAAGGACACTTTAATGAGCATGTGCGAATTCACACTTCAGAAAAGGCTTTCACCTGCCCTCAGTGTGGAAAGACTTTCACACGCAAAGGAAGCCTGAAGAGGCACATATCAATTCATACTGGAAAAAATCCTTTCACCTGCTCTAAGTGTGGAAAGCGTTTTACATGTAAAGGTAATCTTAATTATCATTTGGAAACTCACACTGAAGAAAAGGCTTTCACCTGCCCTCAGTGTGGAAAGACTTTCAGGTGCAAAGAAACCCTTGAGAATCACAAGTTAATTCATGCTGGAATAAAGCCTTTTACCTGCACTCAGTGTGGAAAGACTTTCAGGTGTAAAGAAACCCTTGAGAATCACATGTTAATTCATGCTGGAATAAAGCCTTTCAGCTGCTCTCAGTGTGGAAAGAGTTTTACACATAAAGGAAGCCTTAAGAGTCACATGTTAATTCATTCTGGAACAAGGCCTTTCAGCTGCTCCCAGTGTGGAAACCGTTTCAAACATAAAGGAAGCCTTAAGGTTCACATGTTAATTCATATTGGAAAAAGGCCTTTCATCTGCTCCCATTGTGGAAAGCGTTTTACACAGAAAGGACAACTTAATGAGCATGTGCGAATTCACGCTTCAGAAAAGCCTTTCACCTGCCCTCAGTGTGGAAAGACTTTCTCACGTAAAAGAAGCTTGAAGAAGCACATGTCAATTCATACTGGAATAAAGCCTTTCTCCTGCTCTCAGTGTGGAAAGAGTTTTACATGTAAAGGAAGTCTTGATTATCATTTGATAACTCACACTAAAGAAAAGGCTTTCAGCTGCTCTCAGTGTGGAAAGACTTTCAGGTGTAAAGAAACCCTTGAAAATCACATGTTAATTCATGCTGGAATAAAGCCTTTCAGCTGCTCTCAGTGTGGAAACACGTTCAAACATAAAGGAAGCCTTAAGACTCACATGTTAATTCATACTGGAACAAGGCCTTTCATTTGCTCCCATTGTGGAAAGCGTTTTACACAGAAAGGACAACTTAATGAGCATGTGCGAATTCACACTTCAGAAAAGCCTTTCAGCTGCCCTCAGTGTGGAAAGACTTTCACACGTAAAGGAAGCCTGAAGTTGCACATGTCAGTTCATACTGGAATAAAGCCTTTCACCTGCTCTCAGTGTGGAAAGAGTTTTACATGTAAAGGAAATCTTAATTATCATTTGGTAAATCACACTGAAGAAAAGACTTTCACCTGCCTTCAGTGTGGAAAGACTTTCAGGTGTAAAGAAACCCTTGAGAATCACATTTTAATTCATGCTGGAATAAAGCCTTTCACCTGTCCTCAGTGTGGAAACACTTTCAAACATAAAGGAAGCCTTAAGAGTCACATGTTAATTCATACTGGAAAAAAGCCTTTCATCTGCTCTCAGTGTGGAAAGTGTTTTACACATAAAGGACACCTTAATGAGCATGAGATAATTCATGCTTCAGAAAAGCCTTTCACTTGCCCTCAGTGTGGAACCAGTTTCACACGTAAAGGAAGCCTGAAGAAGCACATGTCCATTCATACTGGAATGAAGCCTTTGGTGTGCTCCCAGTGTGGAAAGAGTTTTACACATGAAGGACACCTTAATGATCATTTGGCAACTCACACTGACGGAAAGTCTTTCACCTGCTCTCATTGTGGAAAGACTTTCACGTGTAAAGAAACCCTTGAGAATCACATGTTAATTCATGCTGGAATAAAGCCTTTCAGCTGCTCTCAGTGTGGAAACACTTTCAAACATAAAGGAAGTCTTAAGAGACACATGTTAATTCACACTGGAACAAGGGCTTTCGCCTGCTCCCAGTGTGGAAAGAGTTTTACACATAAAGGACACCTTAATGAGCACGTGCTAATTCATGCTTCAGAAAAGCCTTTTACCTGCTCTCAGTGTGGAAACTCTTTCACACGTAAAGGAAGCCTTAAGAAACACATGTTAATTCATACTGGAATAAGGCCTTTCACCTGCTCTCAATAGCACAAAGTTCATCTGCACCACTCTCACTCTGCCGTAAGGCAATTTAACTGATCACTGCAGTAAAGCATTTGCTTTGCCGTCATTACTGAAGAACCACCAGAAAGTTCATACAAATGAGAAACTGTACGCCTGTCCTATTTGTGGAAGAGATTTCCAAGGATTGACTCCCTGAAAAGACACCAGAAAATAATACATGATAGCTTGATAAATTGTGTGCTGTGTGGGAAAAGCTTTAATACAGAAGATCTCCCATGCCAAAGCACCCATAAGGGAGAGAAACCATACAAGTGTTGAAATATGAAAAAAAAAAAAGACAGTTAATCAACAGTTACCACTAAAATATAATAAAATAGAAAAAATCTCTGGGACTTTCTCTTCTGTTGACATTCATTCAAAAAAGCCAACCTGTTCTCATTTCAAAGGCGAACGATAATGATAATGAAAACCATGCCCAAAATCCCCATGCCCTTCACGTCAGTATCGACAGCAACTGTTTCTCATTGAAAGCCTTAAACTTACCTGCGCGTATAAAGACGCTTTTTGGGCAAAAGTCTTGAACAAACATGCAGCATTTATGAGAACGGATTGGAGTGTTAACCGGTTGCACACCGGACGGGAAGAGCCGCGCCTCGGACGTCTCATAGTAGGCCTATCGAACACTGGTCCAGTCTTTCTGTACTCGCGTTCTCAAGTTCAAGGTGGCAGTTTAAAACAGTGAATCAAATCACCGTACGTACATAAAGTTCACTTCAAGAATTAATTCAAGTGGCGTCAGTATAAGGAAAAAAACTGCATAAACAGAGAGAGTGTGATTATTGTTTCTCTGCACTATTTAAGGCACAGAAACAAATCTGTTGTTAAAATGCACAACACACAGTCTTGCAGACTAGGGTAAAGTCAGAATGTACACATATCCATCCCAAATAGTTGTATTTTAGAAATCTGAATGGCAAACTGTGGTCCGGAATGATTTTGAACAGCTGTTGGGTGTAGATGCGAGTTTGCGGTCATAGCCTATTCTATCTTCTAATTTTAAAGACGCGGTGCTTCACTTCTCTCAGTTTGCGACCTGTTTAGCTTTGTTTTGCTAATGTTTGAGTTAAGTTCTCCTTTTAGGGGAAGGGCTCTGATAGCGATGGCATGCAAAATGGTAGAACATAATTTATGAACCCGCCAAATTGGCTTGTGAATTGATGTGCGTTACCCGCCAAGATCGATTTTCACCCGCATTTGTCTATGTGTAAGAAAAGTGTAAAAATAGAAATTCAAATAGGGCTGCCCCCTAATAGACAACTAAGTGTTAGTAGACTAGAAGAGGCTTGATCGACCAAGATTTTATTAATTAGTTTGCAAAAAAAATCACAGGAAGTGGTGAAAATATTTAGTCGGGGGCAGCCATACATGCAAATGTGAATTTTCTGTTTACATGTACACATTGCTACATAATACTTACTGTTGAAATCTTGATGTAACTAAGTGCAAAGTGATGTCATCAAAATTGTTGATACATATTGGTGGAAGTTTTGAATGCTGTCAATAGATTGTCGCGATTAATCACACACTTACCGTGAAATTAAGCATACACCATTTATCTTGTTTAACACATCCATTTTGCCATCATTGCCTATATCCAGCAAAGTAAACCAACAGATTGAAGTGTGATTCTCACAAAACTGTATTTTTCAGCTTTTTTCAAGGTAAATTTAATGTCTTTCCAAAAAGGACACCAAATAACCAAATATTTTTTCATATAATTCATACATTTATGTACACCAAAGCACCCATAAAAAAAATAAAAGCAAAAAAACGTTTCAGAATTGAGTGTATAGTATGTGCAACAGCAAAGAGCTTGTTTGCATTTTGTTTGCACATCAATATAACAGATTCACGTGTGCTTCTGTACGTTATCGCAATCGTCTTTACTTTGATTGCAATCCTTATCCATCAAAACTTTCATAGCAAGAAGCTGATTTGCTTTATCCAGCAGAGAAACATAGTTTTCATATCATCTGGCCATACAGCGGTGGGATGGCTCGACGTTCCGTTCAGACAGGAACAGCGTGATGCGGGAGGGCTCGTGCTCTTCAGATACAATGACACAATATGACAGAGTTCGTGTTTTAAAGCGAAACAGACACTGGAATGAATAATTCTCTTTGCCATCTCTGATATAATCAGCATGGACTTTAAGATCATCTAACTGTGTGACATAAATTAACTTATGATGCAATTTCACATGCTTCTGTGTGTAATATATATATATATATATATATAACAGTTTGGGGGCTCGTCCGGGATATTCCCAAGAAACACGGGACTGACAGGTCATCCTTCATCACAGGTAAGTTGTTTGAAGTGATTTCCTGTGGTGGTAGGATTGATTGATCTCATCCAGTTAGTCCAGGAAGATTTGTCTGTAAGGGTACCGTTTAAACGCACAGCTACCTGACAAATATTTTTTTGGCTTCATGCATATTACAATCCTTACAGGGAATGATTAAAGGGGCTCTATGTAGGAATGACACCCAGTGGTCGAGATAGGTACTACAGTCCAAATTCAAAATATTGTTTGCCCCGCCCCCTCCTTCAAGACGCAGGTTGCCAGCTTGAGGACACGCAACAAGAGGGAGCGCAATTGACAATGAAAGGTGAGGAGACTTACACACTGTAAGCTGATGAGTTGATTTATCTGGCGTTCATAGAGATTTTTAGATAGATGCAGAGGCTTTTTAGGTCAGGTAGAATCTGCGATTCTGTGACCCAGTTTGTTTGCTGGTTTCCATGGCTGCAATACGCAGTGTTTTCCGCCAGCTGGCAACCTGCAATGTTGAAATACTATTGGATAAACTGGCAGCACACAGTTTTGCACAGACCAAAACAAAGATAGACATTCTGACACGGAACGCACATTTCAAAGTAGAATGTCTGGCTGTAGCAATGGTTTTCTGAGAAACAAGTAGGTGAACTTAGCATGTTTCCTAAATATCTGCAAACATATTGGGGTATTTTTATGCTTTATTAAAGTGAAAATCTTACATATAGCTCCTTTAAGACAAGTCTTGGAATAGTCTATAGATCACAGTATTAGATTATGATTGTGTTTAGATTTTGCTTGCTATTATTTGAAAAAAACAGCTTTAGCAATTTCCTTTAAAGTGAAGCACTAAATCATAAATGATTTAAAGTGGCCATTGTTAAATTTCTTATTTCTTGGGCTTCACTTTTTGACTTTCTTTGTGTCTTGCGATTTTTCCATTGTGCACATCATGTACCTACCTGGACAAAACAAGAAGTAGTAGTCCTTGGACACACTGACATTCTCACAGGCAACTAGAAGTTGAAGACACACACATTTACGCACATACATTTCTTATTTGTTATTATATTTCTTGAAATGCCACACATGGTAAGGTTTCTTAAGTTGTGATTGGATGATCAAGCCATCCTGTTGATTGTTGTTCAACCTATGTCTATAAATATGACCCTTCTTCCTGAATAAATCTGAGAATGCTTTGTACCACACTTGATCTGTGTCTGCTTGGTTATTCTCCCGAGATCTCACGCTGCTGCTGCCACACATCATGGGTTGAGGCGCCTGTTTCTAAACTGATGACTGAGACTACATATATTCTACCTATGATTGAGATTTTAATCTCTAAATAGCTACTCTTCTGCTGTTGGGCCAAATTTGGGCATGCTAGTGGCTGGCTTGATAAACTGCTAAACACTTTATTACATTTCACAGATAAAGTCTCCCTTTCATTACTGCCATAACCAGTATCGCTCTGGAGATATATATAATGATATAGATAAAGTCTAAGCTTTTCCGATATAGGTCTGAGGAATGTCTTGATTGTCCCATTCCTTGCAACTCTTAGTTCAATCCCACTTTTTTTGTCACTGCTGGGGAAAATCTTGGTTACAAGAGCCATAGGCCATTCATTGCTCTTGGCTTCAGCATCCTTAAAGGGTTAGTTCACCCGAAAATGAAAATAATGTCATTTATTACTCACCCTCATGCCATTCCACACTCGTAAGTCCTTCATTAATCTTCGGAACACAAATTAAGATATTTCTGTTGAAATCCGATGGCTCAGTGAGGCCTCCATAGCCAGCAATGACATTTCCTCTCTCAAGATCCATAAAGGTACTAAAAACATATTTAAATCAGTTCATGTGAGTACAGTGGTTCAATATTAATATTATAAAGCGACGAGAATATTTTTGGTGAGCCAAAAAAACAGAATAACGACTTATAGTGATGGCCGAGTTCAAAACACTTCTTCAGGAAGCTTCGGAGCGTTATGAATCAGCGTATCGAATCATGATTCGGATCGCGTGTCAAACCGCCAAACTGCTGAAATCACGTGACTTTGGCGCTCCGAACCGCTGATTCGACACGCTGATTCATAATGCTCCGAAGCTTCCTGAAGCAGTGTTTTGAAATCGGCCATCACTATATACCCCTTTGAGTTAGGAGCATAGCTGGTGTCAACAAGAAAGGTGAGACTGGGTCTGTATAAATAGGAGCAAGTGGTCTTGAATCAACAATTCCTGTAACCTCTGCAACACAACACTTCATCACTTCATGCTGATCTGTTGGAGCATGGAATCCAGTATGCGCCTGGAGATTCCTATCATCCGCTCCCAGGCTCCTCCCATATGGGATGAATGAGGTGGACTGAAGACCCATGTACAATGTTCTCCACCCAGGTACTTCTTCTCGTTAGGCTCTTGAGAGTCAGCTAGCACAATTTCCAGCTCCTTGCAGGCTCCTACTAAATTAAAGTCCATACAGTCAATCAGCTCGATGTGTATGGCGTGAGTACTCAATTGCCTGTGATGCATCAAGTGATGTAAACGATATTGTACAGAGGTGATGAACCTTGTCACTCAGATAGTAAATAAAATAATGGCAAAATGGTTAAACCACAGACAGTTATGTTCATTAAGTCAAAAGTGAATATTTGGATCTCCTGCTGCATAACAAAGTCCGGTGGCTGTCCAGGTGAGAGGTGTGGAAACTGTTTGCTGCGTCTCTGGAACATGTGAAAACTTTCCTGGAAAGCAAAGGACTGGCCTAGCCAGATTGGCTGGAAAAGCTGCTACTCATGATAGATATGACAGCGCACCTTACCATGCTGAATAAAGGTCTTCAGGGAAAAAGAAGCACAGCCCTTCAGATGCTGGAGGAAGTTTTGACATTCGAGCGCAAGATGACAGCATGTGCCAGAAATGTACAAAGAGGTACGCTTTCTCACTTTCCCTCTTTAAGAGAGTTCAAAGAAGCACACAATCAGATAAATTATGGCTTTAAATTATAAATTTTACTGCCCGGGCAATAGGCAGGTCCATGGCAGGAATGGTGTCAGTTTAGTGCCATCTTTGGCTTATTCCAACTGACATCAAAGAAAAGGACAAAACTTTTCTTTTAGATTCAAGGACAGCCTGTTTGGAGTTTCAGTTACTGCTGTGGTGGAAAAAATTTTGGGTAGCGAAGCAGCAGTCTACTGCTTTTCGCCAGCTCATCCCAAGCAGGTCTAGGGAAGTCGAGCGGCAACCACCTGCAGTTCGTTCATGCTCGTCTTCTTTACAGTGCCCCTGTGAAGTGCAGCGAAGTGAGCCATCACCTATGGAACCCACTCATAGGGACTGGGGTCCTAAGACTCGCCCACCGGTTCGCTCGCGGCAATGCAAAGGATAGATCTGAGTTTGGCGGCCAAGGCCTCTCGTTCTCAGGGCCCCAGCAGCAATTCCTGTTTCCTTCACTCGTCTTCAGAGGGCAGGCCCTCCTTTAGAGAGTTTGCGTATTTGCCTCTCTCATTGTGGCCTTCCGGCTCCGAACTTTATTGTCGCGCTGCATATTGTGCCTCGGGTGATTTTAGGCCAAGCCCTCGCGGCAAGCACTGCCTCAGATATTCCGCACCTTCCAGCCATCGGGGTTCGGGGAAAAGACCTAGAGTCATACGCGCAGGCCCAGTTATGATGTCATTCGAAGCCGCCACTGTCAATGTGGTGGGTCAGCCCTATCAGGCGATCGGACAGCTTCCTGTTTTAGAGGTTCCCAGCACTCATTTGCCTCATGGCCCTATGCAGGGAGATTTGTCTATAGCAACGAATTTGTTGAGTACAGTCACTCCACATGCGCTTCCTGTTTTCACAGACGCCAATGGCCGCCTGCCTGAGATCTTGCAATGGGTACTAAATACCATTTGGCATGGTTACACAATTCAATTCCGGAAAGGATCACCTCACTTCAGCGAGATTGTGCATCCATGGGAGGTCTCAGCTTTGAGTCAGGAGATTTTGTCACTCCTAGAGAAAGGGGCTATAGAGGAAATACCCCCCACTTAGGCTTCCGAAAAAGGATGGTGGCTTGCCTCCAGTTTTAGACTTGCATCATCTGAATCTTGCTCTGGGCGAGTTCTTTCGTGGAATTTCTATTGTCTATTGTTCTATTATCTATTGTCCTTGAAGGTTTAGAAGGTCATTTATTTGAGCCATTGGAGTCAGTGTCAGATAAGTTTCTGACCTTGAAGACAGTCCTTTTGGTGGCCCTATCCTCTCTTAAGAGAGGATAGGAGACTTGCAGACTCTTTCTATCAGCCCTTCTTGTATGGACTTTGCCCCGGGGCTGGTTAAAGTTATGCTGTGACATAGGCCTGGGTATGTTCCTAAGATTGCATCAACCCCATTTTGCTTCCAGCAGGTGGACTTAGAGGCTTTTTTTTAGAGGCTCTAAATGTGCCTGCTTATTCCACCACGGGAATGGTTTCCTCTCAAGCTCTTCATTGGAAGATATCTGTGTCACGGCAGGATGGTCCTCAAGGCGATGTCCTATTTCTTTTGAGATCTTCTCTCCAGATGAGTTTTATTGCTTTATTGCAGGGTGCTTGATTTCAGCTTTTGTCTTAGCAGGAAAATCAAGTCTTACAAGCTGTTTTGAAACAATATGCATTGTAAAAAAGCCCAATAAAAATGAAATAAATTGCACAATTATTGCTTTTCTCTTCAGTTCTGTCATTCTCAGAGTATAACTATAATGTGTTCACAGAACTTATTGCACAAATATTTTGCAAAAGAACATGACAAAAATGCAATGACAGTTATGTCAAAAGTACAATACACAATCTTACTGTTAAACAGTATTTTTTTAACATTATCCTTCCTTGTCACTCCCCTGAACATCGATCTATCCCTGTTGAACATGGCTGCATTGCACCGTATTATTACAAAGTAAAGCAACTGTTTTCTATGTGAATAGCATCATTACTCCAGTCTTCAGTGTCACATGATCCTTCAGAAATAATTGTAATATGCTGATTTTAATATCAAACATTTATGTAATGTTGTAAACAGTTGTGCTGCTTCATATTTTTGTGGAAACTGTGATACACTACCATTCAAAAGACTGAAGTAGTATTTAAAAAATAAAGAAATAATACTTTTATTGAGCATGAAGTTGATCAACCGTGACAGTAACGATGTTTAGAATATTACAAAATATTTCTATTTCAAATAAATGCTGTTCTTTTGAATCCTGAAATATAACATTTATCATGGTTTTGACAAAAATATGAAGCTGTTTTCAGCTGTGGATGCTTCAACTCTTTTCAACTTCACCTTTTTTTTTTTTTTTTTTCTTTTTTTTTTTTTAACAAAACCATAATGTCTTATATATACTGTTTTTTTTTTGTTTGTTTGTTTGTTTTTGTTAATATTGATGGACACCTGAGCTTACACTTTGGATTTTTTAGAAAATATTACTGACAGTGCCAATTCTCTGATTAAGCTTCATCATTTGGTAGTTATAAACAATATTCATTTATGAGGAAGTGTTGTAAGTGCCCATTAAAGTGTAATTTTCCCTGAGGATGAATATACGTCACTGTGGCAATCATGCAACCAGCCTTGCGCTGTTCTCACGGCCCTCAGCCTGGTCCTGTTATCATTATCATTGCCACAGTTATCATTAAACACTTTAGGGTGTTGCATAAAATAACCCCTTAGCATTTTTATTGGTTAAATGTCAAAGATTTTTCCTCAAGTCTTCAGCGCTCAGATAACAGATGATGAGAAAACTCAACATTCTGAAAGAAATGAAAATGAAAGCAAAAAATGTCTTCCTCTTTTTTTTTTAAACAAAAGTTTTTTTTTTTTTTTTTTTTATGATCTCATACCAACGCATGAACAACAGAATACAGTAAATTACCCCTAAATGAGCAGATTGCCATACCATAATATGTAAAGTACAGTTTGAATGTCCCATTTTCAAATGAGACAAAATGGTCCAGTTGTATAAATTGCTTAAGCACAGACATACATTTTGTATATATATAAAAGTGGAGAAGTGGTGTAGAGAATAAATGGATGGATGGATGTTCACACCTTAGCATCAAAATGGTAATTTACTGGAAATGTTACAACTTCTCATCTCAGAGATCTGTAAGGACTGATTAAAACTGTAATTTACTTTTAATATTCCATAAATCTAAAAAATTCTAAAGACATATCTTTTTCGTCAGCACTTGACCCAGTAATAGTAGCACTTACCTTGATTTCTATTCTTCCATCTATGTGTAATTATTATTAAAAAAAATAAATAAATCCTTGCTATGAGCACTTTACTGACGTAACTGTGACTTCACACAGCACTTACATACTGTTGTTCTCATGTGGTTTTGATTGATTCTGCTATTCTAATTTGTAAGTCGCTTTGGAGAAAAGCGTCTGCTAAATGACTAAATGTAAATGTAAATCCCCTGTTGACACAGAGAGACTAAACACCCACGCCTTGAGTCTGAGAATCAAAGCAAACACTAAAGTTTCGATATATGAGGTTGAATTATGGCCCTTTCAATTCCATATTTTGAGCATGAATTCCTCAAGTTTTTCCAAGCGAACAACGTGTCTACACCAGACACGACCGTTGTAGCATGGCATCGCGCCACAACAGCTAAAAGCTGTCTACACTGAACGTGATAAACCGTTGCAAAGTGTTTGGATTACGTCAGAAATAGAACGGAGAATCTATTTACTGTCGAGAATTTGTTGTTGCGCCGTGCCACGCCGCATCCAGTGTAGACAATATCACTTATTATAATTGGTACTATTGTCTTTTGCTGCATCGCGTCGCACTGCTCACGCCCGGTGTAGACACGGTGGGAAATCTGAGTTCAGAGAGGAAAAAAGCATATTATTCTTCCTTGTTACCCCCCTGAACATCAATGTCGAACATGGCTGCATTACAGCCATAAGACAAACTAATCTTGAAATTGAACTGGCCGACATAGCTGATAAAGACGCATAGTGTCTAAGTTCAAAAGCCTGACAGCTGAAGATGTTGCTCGCCTGTTTACAGGTGCCAGTGTTTTTTCTTTGTTTCTATTCATTTCTACTTTTATTTGGTGGGATAAGGGCCAAAATGGCTCTTTTGAGGTTGAAGGTTGCAAACCCCTGCCATAGAAGAACCATTTTTGGTTTCCCAAAGAACTTTAAAGAACATTTTAAATATCTAAAGAAGCTGGACATGGAATCTTTTGATTCCACAAAAGGGTCTTTATAGTGGAAAAAGTTTCTTTAGATTTTTTTAAAATGTTCTTCACACTAAGAAAAAAAAAAAATTAAGAACTGAAGACTGAAAGGTTATTTGGGGAATCCAAAAATTGTGGTTCAGATTACACAGTAATCTGTTTCATTTTTGGAAGGTGCAATGATGGGAATATGCGTGTCATCAATGCATCCAATCACATTGGAAATTGTAATTATTAGGTTACTTAGAGTTCGCAGTAAGATGTTGTAAATGTCATTTATCAGATTAGCATTTAAACTGATTCTGCACCATTGACCTGCAATCCTGTGAAACTCCTCTCTTTGAAGTCTCTCACGGGATTGTTACACACACTTTCCTTAATTCCTTACCACTCTTACAAAGGCCTTATTAATGTATCACTCAAATAAATATGCATGTGGTTATGGCAAAAAAATGTAAATATAACTCCCTATGAATTAATGCAGGATCATCATCTACAAGATCCTGTATAAAAAGATATGCCATTTTTGTCACTTTGACAGTCTCTGCATGAGGAAAATATGCACAATAAATGAATGTACTGCACTGAAAAAAAAAAATGCATTTCTTGATTTTTAAATCAAGATGCTTTTTTTTTTTTTTTACATAAGAAAAATGACAAGGTATTTTGTTTTGTTTCCTGGGGGGGGGGTGAAACTAATTTAAGTTAATTTTTTTCTTATTCCAATGGGTAAAGAAAAATAGAAGACCAAAAAAAAGTCAAAAATCTAAAAAAACAATGAAAATCCTGCACACTATCAATACTTGCAGAACTATCAAAAATATTTGCCTGATGAAGGTTGTGAGACCGAAACGAAGCTAATAAAATATTTTTGATATGTTTTGCAAGCATTGATAGTGTGCAGGATTTTCTTTGTTTTTTAGATATTTGTACTTGAAATAATACAAAAATACACAGTAAGAAGAGCATTTTTGCAGCATGAATGAATGAATGAAGTACTTAAACATCGCTTATGCTTTACAAAGTTGGAGGAGCCAGAAAGAAACTCTAGGTTTACCAAAAAAAACCCTGCTCCTGACAAGGTTAGGTTCATAGAGTAAATTACAATGGCAACTGACTCTGAATACAAGTTACCTCTCTTTCAGAAACGGGCTTGACTTACCCTGAGTTTCCCTCATTTCAGGGTTAATATACTCAGAGTTTCACTTAACATCCTTTCTGAAAAGGGCCCCTGGCCTAACATGCAGAATACAGGGATGACTTTGACAAAATTCTCATCTGTATGCATGCAGAGAATAAATGGATGGATGGATGTTTGTATACCATATAGCATCAAAATGGTAATTTACTGGTAATGTTGCAACTTCTCATCCCAGAAAATTGCAACGACTGATTAAAACTGCAGTTTACTGGAAACATTCCATAAATCTCCTATTGACACAGAGAGACTATACACCACACATTGAGTCTGGGAATCAAAGTAAACGCTGAAGTTTCGAGATGAACTGGCCTTTTCAAGATTTTGCAGGACATCCTCTTTCAAGTAAAGAAGAGCATGTGACTTCTGCCAACACACACTAAAAATAGAGTGGTAGTACTTTACAAGATGGGTGCACTAATATGCATTAATTCATGCTTAACTAATGCTCAGATAATCATGTTTTAATGTATGACTCATGAAGAACTAAACCATTAATTAATGATTACTGCATCAGTAACTAATAAAGAGTCTATATGATTAATAGATGAAGTAATATATAAATTGTTATTAATTAAATGTGTCATAATGTATTAATTCCTTAATAACATATTTTATTAACTAAAAGTGTAAATTAATGTGTTAATTACCACAATGGGTTGAAGCCATGTACTTCAACTTCCAGTTGTCTGCTTTAATTAATCATTAACTAATGATTTGTAAATGTATTATTATGTTATGACTTTACTTGTTGAGGTACATGACTATTAACTAATTGCTTATTAGTGCATTCGTATTGTAAAGTGTTACCAATAAAGCTTCCACATATTTTTTTTTTTTTTTTGATTGAATGGAAAGGTTTCATGGATGTTGGAATAAAATTTTCTTCATGGAACCATTGGTGCAAATGAAGAATTTTTAAGAGTGTGTTTGTGTTGGATTTTTCGTTAAAGGGTGATCAAACGAGGCTATTTTTTGGACAGTATATGATGTCATGCTGTATGGCTTCTGTTGTAATAAATAACAGACATATTATAACAAATAATATAAGTCATAGTTTATGTGTTCATCATACAACACTTCTGTTTGTACAATTCTTTTAAGAGACATATGGGTTCAAAAGTGATCAAGGGCTTGGGCAGTTCCAGTAAAACCCACTGCTGGACTTCTCACTTTTGGATTTCACTTTCAGTTGTTGCCCTGCTCTGTGTATATATATAGGGTGCAGACCGAGACACAATGACACTCCACCAAAGAGACTGAGAACTTGTGAGACATTAAAATGTCCGAAAGACTGCAGTTGAGCCACCATGGACATGGTGAAAATGGTATGTGCATTTTAATATAAAGCTTGTTGTTTTTCTAAACATCTGTGTCTATTTACACTGCATTACAGCTTGTTTGTTTTATTTGCAGATGAAGACAATGTACCCAGTACAAAACATGGACATGGTGAAAATGGTAAGTGTAGTGCGATAGTTGGTCTGTATTTACTAACACTGACTCTACATAAACTCAAAATTTTGTGTTATTTGTTAGTTTGTGTATTTTATTTACTTCTTAATTTTCTCAGTGTAGTTTGTTCTGTGTTTCTGAATAGTCCTAAACACTGAAATAGGTCATTGCTTTCATATTCCTAAAACATCCGAAATTTGCCTTTATTCAATGAAAAATATATTATGTAAAAATATATTATTACTAACACACTATGAAGATGTAGGCAAACCAAATCTCAGACTGAATCACACCAAATACAGAAAGCTTGCAAGGTTGAGTAAAACCAACTTGTCACATTTACAGTGTTTTAATGTTCAGCACTAAACAGTGTACATTTAAATAGGAGTTTGTTGTTTTTCTAAACATCTGTGTCTATTTACACTGTTTCATTTGCAGATGAAGAAGCTGATATTCCTTCTACCAAACAGCAGCAGAACAGTGGCATAAATGAAATCGAAGAGGCTACTATAGAAAAGTCAACAGCGCAAAAAACCGCTTTAAGCGGCTTAATAAGCATGATTGACACATATGACAGACCAGCAAGTGCCACAGCAGAAGGCAGTTATGCAAAACAAAAAGCATACAAGGAAGCTTGTAAAGATGAGCCAAGTAAGAGAATTCCCAAGGCTGGATACATCGCAGAAGCAGGATTTGGACGAGCTCGTGTTGAAGCCAGTATATTTGAGGCTGAAGCCAGAGGCCCCAACGCCTCAGCTTGTGCTGAAGCCAATGCGCTTAAACTAGAAGCAATGGCTCGAGCTGAACTTGTCAGTGTATCAGCTAAAGCTGGTCCACTTGCTGGGAAATTGGGAGTTGGATTAGACACGGGTGCATCTGTTGGTTGGGATGGGGTGGAGGTCAAATTCCTGGGAACTGGAATCTCACTTGGTCCAAAAATGGGTGTATCTATTCTGGGTTCAGAAGCATCAGCATCATGTTCAGTCATGTAGTCATAGAGGTATTAATTATCTTTAAATATTTATGTGTAACATTCTACTTACAAACCATGAAGACAAAAACAAAAACCTTATATATATTTTTTAAACTTTAACCAGTTTTAATGCAGAATTAGTAACGCTATTGAGCTATAAATACACAGAACATACTTTAACAATATGAAAATAATGTTTTATTTTAGATTTTATACAAATGTTATGACTTTTGTCTTTTGAGAATGTCGTTTGTCATTTAAGAATAAATATTTGTGTTTGGTTATGTATGGATATGCTTATTGCTTTTCTCTTAAGTGCTGTCATTCCAAGCTTTTATGTTAAGCTGCAACTGTGTATAGTCTGGGATATAATGACTAGAAGATCGGGTTTAAACAGTTTGCCAGTCAAACTACAGGCAAACACAGGCAAACTACGTCCATAAAGAAAATGAAAGAGAAACAAAGCCAAAACGTGACACCTGATCATTCGTGGTGAAACTGTGGTTCAAATAAAACTTCTGATCCAATTCTGATCCATTTCAGAAGAATTCTTATTCCTTCAAAAACATAGTTGGAGATAAAAGACAACCTGAGCATTTTTTTTTTTTTTTTTTAAAAACATTAATAGTGTAGAATATTTGTATTTAAAACACAGTTTACCAAAAAGCCAAAAAGTGTCCCAATTTTGCTGACTTCACCTCCATTTGAATGCTGTAATGTCAGTCATTCTGCAAAATGTAGTTCATGATTACAAAGTGTTAAACATACTGTATTTAAAAATTAGGGAACATTCTGTGATTTTCACTGAAATATTTGACTGGAATAAATTTGGAATCTCTCGTTTCTCTTTTCTTATCCTCACTATAGGCCTTAATGCTTGTGTAGGCTATATATTTTAACAAATTTCCCAACGTCCTTTTCATTTCTTTGTGCACATCTTTTTAAAAGGAAAATAAACAAACGGTGCACCCCAGGTGAAAAAATACTATAGTAATTTATAGTAAATAGTATAGTGTTTTTGAACCATACATAGTAAAGTACTTGAATCTCTCGTTTCTCTTTTCTTCTCCTCACTCAAGCCTGTAGGTTAGTGATAGAACTCGAATAGGATAGGATAGGCTATATAATTTAAAAAAAATTCAAATTCCTTTTCATTTCTTTGTGCAAAACTTTTTTAAAGGAAAAGAAACGGTTATTCCATCCCATCCCATCCCAAATTATTTTCCCCCCTCTCGACGCTTCACACTCCAGTCCAGTGGGTGGCGGTAAGACACATGCGTGTGTTTGCCAACCACCATTAAACCTCAGAGGAAGAACATTAGTTTCAGCATGAGCTGTGGTATTGTGTTGTTATACTACTGGCTTAATACAAACTGTTAGAAGTGTACTTTTAGTTTAGAAAGATACATGTTGAATCAGGTCAATAAATACCTGTAATATTCCCATCCTCATAGACGTAAGTTTTGAATCAAGCAGGTATATCTGTAGGAGTATCAACTGAACTGAGATCTGCTGTTGTGAAGATGGTGTTTGTTAAAGAGGAGAGTGAGGAGGACATGAGTGAACCAGAACCCTGGAGAATAAAACACGAGGAACAAGGAGGTTGGTGTCTATTCTATAATTCATCTTTAATAACTGTTGTGCTACATTTAGTCTTAAATTTCCTTAATGTAAAAAAAAAAAAAATGCGTTAATTACAATTAAAATGTCTTAAATCCACGTTTCAAAGGTCTTAAAAATGCAACTGAACGGGCAGCGATACGAATTAGATTAGATAAATAACCTAGTCTAACTGCATCACATTACAGGTCAAACTCCTCTGAACAATTTATCTAAAAAAAAAAAAAAAAAATCGTTTTGTGTACACGTGTACTTGTTGGAATGTTAAAAATATCTTCTGATTTAAGATCATCTTATTTAGATTAGAGTCAGATCATCATTCCCTAAATATTTAAAATCTTCCGACTAAATATACCACCATTGTGATTTTCACATATTAGTTATAATATCGTAACATTATATTCTATTTATACTACAGGGCTGTTGAATGCTCGAATAAGGTGTGCGATTATTTTCAGGGAAATGAATGGCTAAAGTAGTTCTAGCAGGTCTTGGTTACATTGCAGTTCCATATTACTTCACCAAATGATTTCAGTTATTTCAATAGGTCATTAGATCCTACAACCGCAAAAGAAACAAAACCCACAACGACACCGACCAAGCAAATAAATTTGGTAAACAATAGGATAAAAGTGACACATTATTGTCATGGTTTTTGCCACAAAATGCATTTTATTATGTCCTGAAAGCGCATACTCTCTCTCTCTCTCTCTCTCTCTCTCTCTCTCAAACAGTTTAGCAACTTAAAAGCTACATGACATTGGTTCTTTGAGGTAGATAAACTTAGTTTCACAATTAGTAAAGACTCAGGTAGACTAATTCACATATGCAAATATCTTGAAATATAACATCTGAATAGTGTCTTGAGGTGTGGTAACCGTAGTATAATTGGAATAATTGACTCCAGACCATTGAATTATTAGAAAATAATGCACACTCGAGGTGTAACGGCCACGACACGAAGCACAACCCCACCTCGGGTGTGCATTAGGGCTGGGACAAAACATCGAATCTCAATTCACGATAGGGATGCAACGATTATAGATTTTGTTCGTACGATTATAATCTTAAGAATAATCACGGTTTAAAGATTATCACAATTATTATGCATTAATTAATTTCACAACACTACTAATGTATAAAATCACATTCACACTTTAGCTTTTAAAGTGTTATTTATTGCTGCCTTTTGAAACAGAAATAACACTGTAACCAAATAATACAGCAACAGAAAATAATAAAGACAAACAAAAGTCCACCTCTCCCTTTAGAATTAAAGAAAGGTGAAAAAAATCTAGCTGCCTTTTGAAACATAAATAATACTGTTCAATGAAAATAAATAAAAAGTAACAAGGTCCACATCTCTGGAATTAAATACGATCAAATTAAATACAATTAAATACAAAACAAGGAGTCAAAGGCTGCAGGACCAGCTACATCAGGGCCATTTTACATATTGCACACTTATTTCCAGTCCTTTCAGTTCATATTATAGTGCAGAAATGTGAGCATGTTCACATTCTCAGTGCTCGGTCTTGACCGCCGAGGAGACAAGATATGGCCACTTGTACTGAACACCCTTTCTGAGGGCACACTTGTTGCAGGGATACAGAGGTATTTTCTGGCCACTTTTGAAAACATTGGCATTTCTTCCACACATGCCTTCCACCAAGCCAGTGGGTCAGCACACACCCTCTGCCATCTGTTCCTCCACACTCGCTCGTACCTCGTTGTACATGGCTGGGATTTTGTTTGTGGAGAAGTAGCTACTTGTTGGAACTTTGCATTGTGGCACTGCCTTTTTCATCAGATGAAGAAACCCAGGTTTTTCCACAATCTGAAATGGCATCATATCTTTGGAGATGAAATGGGTCACTGCTTTATTTAAATCCCGGGCTTGTTTTGAAGTGGGAGCATAGGTCACATGTGATCATGCGTATGTAAAATAAAGCTATAATCAAACATTAAACAGCACATAAATCAAAACTGCCAAATGTTACTGAATGAAATGTAAATCCAGGAAGAGCTATAAGACTGTGCAAGCATTAGGGGTGTTGGACCCTATCTATTCCATCTGTGTTTTGATCATCGTTCTGAATATTATCCATATGTACTTTTTGACAAAAAACATGTTTTTCTCAGCTTTTTGCTCAAAATGTTGCTTTTTATGAAACTTACCCACATTCAAGTGTTGGTATAAAAAGAATGCATGAAGCTAGAATAAAACGGAATAAAAAATTACCTTTACTTGGGCGTGCAAAGCTGGGTGGTGATCTCGCAGGTGCTGCATCAAATTGGATGTGTTCGATCCTTTAGCAGCAACTTTTTAAGATAAGTTTTGCACACAGGTGATCCATCATTTTCAGTGATGCCCTGGTCATTCTTGGTGTACCCAAAATGCTCCCACACTGCCGACTTCAGCCGTTTCTTTGGAAACAGAGCTTCGCTGTTTGGCCCCTCTGCCATAGTTAATCTAGTGTGTGTATATAGTATCCTCTGAGTCTCTGATACGCATGTCACTTTAAGCTGGTGCACTGCTGGTGTAACTTTGTTTTGGTTTCGTGCAATTTGCGACAGTTTCGTTCCGTGCAACTGAAACGCGGTGTAGCAGAGCCTTCACGCTTAATTGCGTGGTTAATAGTGAAATCGGTTAATCGCTGCATCCCTAATTCATGATACGAAGAATCTTGAGCGATTCTGATATTTTCCGACGTAACACGATTCTCTCTTGAATCGATTCTGAGCTTAGATTTTAAACAGCAGATGGCACTACTATACATGCTTTAGAAACACTCATACACTGCCTTCTTCCAGTTCCTGTACACACACCACTTAAATGTAAAAATAATCATTCATAAAGTTCGAAATGTTTGAAGCGAATTACAAATCTTACATCATAAAAGCATTCTGAGCTGAGGTGCAAGTATATTTAACCACTTATATGACTCAGCCGAATGCACAAGCGCTGGCTAGCAGTCTTCTTCGTGAGCGTTTGAGTGTGTGGTTAAAAACTAGCCTAGAGTGCCATCTGCTGTTAAAACTAAGCTCAGAATCTATTAGACAGAGAAAATATCAGGATTGATCCAGATTCATTGTATCGATCGATAATCAATGTATCGTCCCAGCCCTAGTGTTTTCTAATAATTCAATGGCCTGTCGCCAATCATTCCTTGCGTATTTAATGCATTTACAGATAATGTAGTGACTTGTAACTGTCATATTCACTGATTTAGAGGAGAGTGTCATTAAATAGAGCTAATATGAAGTGGGTTTTAATGAAAAAAGTACAAGCAGCGATTCTAGTAGAGCATTTGTGATACCTTGTGCATCACATCTATTGTTACATTTCATGTTGATTTGATTGGAAACATAATTATTTATTACTGTCATTGTTCCAGTTGAATTTATCGCAATTAGTGTTGGGCGATATGCTCCATTTTCATATCGTCGCATCGTCAGCCTGTGTGATTAGCGATACACAATATTTTGCGGGGCGAGGGGGCATACTTGTTTGGTAATTTACCTTGCTTATTTATTTATTTATTTATTTAGACAATGGGTCTATCTGCAAATGGGTGTTGTACAGGGTAATGCAATATTTTATTAGCATCATAAAAGCCTTCTCTAAAAACTCGCATGACTTGGTCGGATAAAATGTTTAAAACTTCATAGTTTTAGAGAGAACATCCTCATATTTGAAATGTAGCCACAAGTCTGCTCATACAGTGTTTTTATTCGTTTTCGCGGATCTGTGTGAATGGGGATCGTTTTGACAATGTTGTCGTCTGTACTTGAAACTTTTTTAAAAAATGCAAAGGAAAAACTTTTTTTTTTTTTTACATTGTCGTGTAAATGTACCCTAATTTCCTTTTATTTTCCATTTGTCCCAATTGATTTTCATCCTTTTAATGTTTTTATTTTAGGCCTGATGAAAGTGAAAGAAGAAAAACCAGATCTGAATGAAGTGGAGGAGAAATATCAGCTTCAGAAAGCTCATGATGTCACCGCTGAAGAAAAACCATTAAGTTGCTCCAAAACTGAAAACAGTTGCTCACAAAGCAGCATTCAAATAACAGAAGTCACAAGACTTTTCACCTGCTCTGAGTGTGGAAAGACTTTCAAACATAAAAGAAGCCTTAAGACTCACATGATAATTCACACAGAAAAAAATCCTTTCACCTGCTCCCAGTGTGGAAAGAGTTTTACAAAGAAAGGACACCTTAATGATCATTTGTTAATTCACACTTTAGAAAAGCCTTTCACCTGCCCTCAGTGTGGAAAAACTTTCACACTTAAAGGAAACCTTAAGAGTCACATGTTGATTCATAGTGGAAAAAGGCCTTTCATCTGCTCTCAATGTGGAAAGAGTTTTACATGTAAAGGACAACTTAATGATCATTTGGTAATACACACTTCAGGAAAACCTTTCACCTGCCCGCAGTGTGGAAAAACTTTCACACGTAAAGGAAGCCTTAAGACTCACATATTGATTCATGTTGGAAAAAGGCCTTTCACCTGCTCTCAGTGTGGAAAGAGTTTTACATGTAAAGGACAACTTAATTATCATTTGGTAACTCACACTTCAGAAAAGCCTTTCACCTGCCCTAAGTGTGGAAACACTTTCACACGTAAAGAAAACCTTAAGAAGCACATGTTAATACATACCGGAATAAAGCCTTTCACCTGCTCTCAGTGTGGAAAGAGTTTTACACAGAAAGGACACCTTAAGGATCATTTGTTAATTCATACTTCAGAAAAGCCTTTTACCTGCTCTCAATGTGGAAAAAGTTTCACACGTAAAAAAAACCTTAAGATTCACATGTTAATTCATACTGGAAAAAAGCCTTTCAGCTGCTCACAGTGTGGAAAGAGTTTTACACAGAAAGTACACCTTAATGTTCATTTGGTAACTCACACTTCTGAAAAGCCTTTCACCTGCTCTCAGTGTGGAAACTCTTTCACACGTAAAGAAAACCTTAAGAATCAAATTGGTACGTATCATTTGTTAATTCACACTTCAGAAAAGCCTTTTACCTGCTCTCAATGTGGAAAGACTTTCACATGTAAAAGAAGCCTGAAGAAGCACATGTTGATTCATACTTGAAAAAGGCCTTTCACCTGCTCTCAGTGTGGAAACACTTTCCCACACGTTTTACCTGCTCTCAATGTGGAACGAATTCACACTGAAGAGATGCCTTCTGTGTGAGAAGAGTTTTAAATGGATCTTGAGTCTCAGATCTCATCTGCACTATTCTCACTCTGCAGAAAGGCAATTTCAAGGTACAGTAAGCAACGAGCTGCACGATTCTGGATATGAGAATTACGATTTTTCTGAATATACAACTAAACAAAATAACATGTAATTTACTAAAGGTAAAAATATTAATTGCTGGAAAATGTTTGAATGAATTTTTAAAAAATGGTTTTGAATGAATTCAATGACTCATTAATAAATACTTGTTTCATTACAGGATGAATCAGTGTTTTTGAACAAATCTTTTGAATGAATGATTCAATGACAAAGACATTTTTTAACAGTCACATGTCGCCACCTAGTGGCATGATGTAATTGATACAACCGTTATTTGACGCACCATGTTCGTTTCAAAAGGTGGGTTGCTCTCTATTTTGATCGCTATGGTAGACATTAGTGTTTATATACTAACTTTAAACTTTTATATCAGTACTTCTGTAATAAGTAACACAGAAATAACTACAGTGTGGTTCAAAACTGCTCTCTCTGTCTCTGGCAGCACGAACACCGATTTGAATTTTCCGGTATGATTTATTAAAGGTTTAAAAGACGCGGGCAAATCGTTTCATTAATAAAATAAGATCGCGTAGGTGCTTGAATCGAAATCGCAATCTTTTTATGATTAATCTTGCAGCTCTATTGAGTGATGTTATAAAAGAGAAAAGGTAACAGGAATATCACTGGGAAAGGAACAGTTATGATTCATTTACATGACAGTGGTGTTTTGGGGGTCTAAAAATGCAAACTTTTGAAAACAGGTTTCAAAGTGTACGTTTTTGAAAATGATTACTGTTATCTTCTCCATGTAAACTACAATAATGCAAATTTGTGAAAACGGTGATATCATGCGTATTAAGTGTTCAGTCTATTAAAGTGACCGCCAACAACTGGCCTGGCAGGAACAAAACAGTGTTTTTAGTTTTTTTCGCAGATGCGTGTGAACAGATTGTTTTGATAATGTCGTCGTTGTATGTACATCGTTGTGGTGTAATCATATACTTACCTTAACTTACTTCAGTTAATTTCCTGTTCACACCAGATTTGAATTTCTCATTAATTTAAAAGATTAGTTTACTTTCAAATGAAAACCCCAAGTAGTTTACTCGCACTCAAGCCATCCTAGGTGTATATGACTTTCTTCTTGATGATTATATTAATAAATATGCTGATGCATCCAAGCTTTATAATGGCAGTGAAGAGGGGTCACAAGTATGAAGCTGAAGAAAGTGCTTCCATCCACATCCATCCATCATAAACGTGTACTACTGAAGCGTTTGTGTGTATATATATATATATATATATATATATATATAAAAAAAAATCCCTATTTAACAAGTTATGAAGTAAAATATCTAGCTTCCGCCAGACCACCTTTTGTATTCAGTGTATAAGAAAGTGTAAAACTCTCACAGTTCAAAAACTTATGCTACGTCCAACGCCTTCCCTATTCAACTTACGTAAAAAGTGTAACTGACGCAACGCCAGTTTACAATTTCTTCGTAACTTCAATACGGAAGGCAGTCTGGTGGAAGCTCGATATTTTTCTTCATAACTTGTTAAATATGGATATTTCTTTTACACAAACACATCGCTTCACTTCAGAAGGCCTTTATTAACCCCCCCAGAGACGTGTGGAGTACATGTTTATGATGGATGGATGGATGGATGTGGATGGAGACACTTTCTTCAGCTGCATACTCGTGACCCCCATTCACTGCCATTATAAAGCTTGGATGCATCAGGATATTTATTAAAATAGTTCCGATTGTGTTCATCAGAAATAAGAAAGTCATATACACCTAGGATGGCTTGAGGGTGAGTAAAGCTTGGGCTAATTTTCATTTGAAAGTGAACTAATGCTTTAAGCAAATTCATATGAAAATAACTAAATGCACATGGATTTCTGATCAGAACTGATGATTCTCAGACAACATCCAAACATTCTTTCATCATGTGAGCCTTCACATGCAAAATGATCCGTTCAGTTATGAAGATATGTCAAACAAACGTACACTCCATAAACATCTACCAATGTCCACCAAGAAAATGGGAACTTGTAGTGTAATGTACTGTGAGGAGGTACAATTTAGTTTTTTACAGAACTTCCGTTTTTCTAGAATTTTCTTTTCACTGTTCACTATATGACTTCACATGAAAGAAATGTGTAAAAATAGACATGCAAGTGTGAATTTTCAGTTTACATGTAACACATTGCTACACAAATAAATATACTGTATACATACAAGTGTGCATATTCTTTCTCTGTATACTATAGCATTGACTTTTCTGAGTAAACTTTTACCTACCATTGAAATCTCCCAGCCAGCACAGACATGGGGGGCCCAAATGAATTTCACCTGACCTGGGCTATCTAACTGGGGCCCAGCCTGTTTTGACCTCAGCTCCCACATGGGTTTGCCCAGATTAGTGTATAAAATGAATACAGATCAGTGAGCACACTACAGGGTGATAAAAGTAACACTGAATCAGTGTTGGATTTAATGAGATAATTCAGTGATTATTTGAGTGATGATTGAGCATTAGTGATGATACCTGATGATGATAAGCAGAATCACTGAGAGAATCAACAAGAACAGAAAAAGAAGAAGAGGAAAGCAGAAACAATATTCGTTGATGGTTGCACAGGATCACTCATTAGCTCATTTGCCATTTCCACTCAATTTTATAGTTCTTCATGAAGCTTTACGAATCTTTTGTTTCAAATCAGTGGTTCGGAGCCTGTATCAAACTACCAAAGTCACGTGATTTCAGTAAACGAGGCTTCGTTACGTCATAATTGTTTCAAACGTTTTCGAAATTTCAATCGTTTATGTGACTTTAGCAGTTTGATACACGCTTCGAACCACTGATTCAAAACAAAAGATTTGTAAAGCTTCGAAGCTTCGTTTTGAAATGGCCCATCACTAGATATTGTTGAATAAAGTCGTTTTTTTGGCGCACAAAAAGTATTCTCGTCACTTTATAACATTAAGGTTGAACCACTGTGGTCACATGAACTGTTTTAAATGCATGTTTAGTACCTTTCTGGGCGTTTGAAAGTGTTAGTTATCTTGCTGTCAATGGAGGCCTCACTGAGCCATCGGATTTTATCAAAAATATCTTAATTTGTGTTTCGATGATGAAGATGAAGGTCTTATAGGTGTAGAACGACATGAGGGTGAGTAATTAATGACAGAATTTTCATTTTGGGTGAACTAACCCTTTAAGCCCAAAGTATACTTCACTTTTTTACACATACGCAAGGGTTAGTGTACTGTGCGTGTGACGTGAATTTCGTCATCAGAAGAGTACGTGTGTGTACTGTATGCACACCGCCAGATTTTTGTAACCGCGTGTACTTGTACGCACAGGTTGCACATGCGCATTTAATTTTTTGGGGAGTAATTACTTTATGCACAAGGTGGCGACCGTGCCCTGGGGGCGTCGATTCACAAGGTAGTCAAAGAAAACCTGCATAAACAGAACATACCAGAACGCATGCAAGCTACAGCGACAATGGAAGCCTACATTGATGAGAGATTGTGCAAAGAGGTTAGAAAGTACCATCATTTGTACAACTCTAGCATGAAAGAATACAAAGATGTTTACATGGTTTGTGACTCATGGCAAAGGATTACTAAAGCCCTCCTGAAATGGGCCTATAGTGATGCCCCTGCTGGTTGCTGAATCTTTGAATATTGCCAAGATTATCATAACTATACCATGGTACAATGCAGATTTATTACCCTCAATCATAATGTAGCATTGAGCCCTAGTGCAAAAACACTTGATGGACCTCCATCACTCCTGATGTCATGGGTTAGTCCATAAAGGTGAAGATGACAGTAGTTGTAATGTACTTCAAATAGTCAAGCAACTTTAACAAAAATAAAAGAAGACTCAACATAACAGTATGTATCAACATAACCAACATCAGACAATGAACAGAAAGAACTGAAGGGCTTAAATACACAGGCAAATGAACTAGATACAAAACAGATGTGCTCTAAGTAACACTTAAAGGATTAGTTCACTTTCAAATAAAATTTTCATGATAATTTACTCACCCCCATGTCATCCAAGATGTTCATGTCTTTCTTTCTTCAGTCGAAAAGAAATGAAGGTTTTTGATGAAAACATTCCAGGATTTTTCTCCTTATAGTGGACTTCAATGGCCTCCAAACGGTTGAAGGTCAAAATTACAGTTTCAGTGCAGCTTCAAAGGGCTTTAAACGATACCAGACGAGGAATAAGGGTCTTATCTAGCGAAGCGATCGGTCATTTTCGAAAAAAATCTAAATGTACATGCTTTATATAAACAAATGATCGCCTTCCAAGTGCTTCCGCCAAAACCGCACTTTCGTATTCTTCAAAAAGCTTACGCTGTATGTCCTACGCCTTCCCTATTCTACTTACAGAAAAAATGGAACTGGCGCTGCGTTTGTTCCGTAACAAACGCATATAACTCGAATACTCATAGGATAGGCTATAATTTTAGCAAATTCCAAAGTCCTTTTCATTTCTTTGTGCAAATATTTTTTAAAGGAAAAGAAACGGTTCCCCCATCCCAACCCAACCCAACCCAACCCAACCCAAATTATTTTCCCTCCTCTCGACGCTTCACACTCCAGTCCAGTGGGTGGCGGTAAGACACATGCGTTTGTTTGCCAACCACCATTAAACCTCAGAGGAAGAAGATTAGTTTTCAGCATGATCTCTGGTGTTGTGTTGTGGAACTGGTTTAATACAAACTGTTAGAAGAGTACTTTTAGTATATAGAAAGATACATGTTGAATCAGGTCAATAAATACTTGTAATATTTCCATTCATAGACGTGACTAAGTTTTGAAGCAAGCAGGAATATCTGGAGGAGTATCAACTGAACTGAGATCTGCTGCTGTGAAGATGGTGTTTGTTAAAGAGGAGAGTGAGGAGGACATGAGTGAACCAGAACCCTGGAGAATAAAACACGAGGAACAAGGAGGTTGGTATATTCTGTATTCATCCTTAATGACTGTTGTGCTACATTAAGTCTTACATTCTTTAATGTAAAAGTAAGGCGTTAATTAACATTAAAATGTGTTAAATCCACGTTTCAAAGGTCTTAAAAATACAACTGAACATACGATTTAAATTTTATTTTTTCCCTCGTTGCTTTTTGGAATCGTGGCGATATTTACAAATGTCGAGAGAGCATTATTGTAGCGGGAGAGCTCGCGGATTTCCTCTGCTCGCCCACAAAACTGGACGCGCGCTCTCCACTATATGCAGTGCTCGCTCATGAACTGCTTCTCCTTTCAGTCAGATATTGTGTGTGCGCTCAAACTGTGTCCTGTGCTGAATCTTCTTCTGTTCTTGCATTAGGAATTATTTTTTGCTTCTGGATTAAACGTTGTCAAAAGGTATTAACCAGTCAAAATAGACTTCCGACTGACTGATGAAAATGCCTCATCTTATTGGCTGAGTGAACTGCACCTGGAATTCTTTCGACAATCATATTAAATTTTATTATCTTTACAGTTTAATATTTAATAAATTTAATCAAATGTATATTAGAAATGACTTGGATTTTTGTACATAAATAACCTAGTCTAACTGCATACTGGTCAAACCCCATTGAACAAACAAAAAAACATTTGGTTTTGTTTACATTTGTGTTGAGAGAAAAAATAAATAAGTAGTATATATGTGTATATATTAAAAAAAAATCTGTTTTAAGACAGAACTATTTAGATCAGGGTCAGATCATCATTCCCTAAATACTTAATCTTGAGACTAAATAGACCACTATTGGGAATTTCACATATTATAATATTATAACATTATATTCTATGGATTTAATGTATTTTAAGATAATGTAGTGACCTGTAAATGAGCTGTCATACTCACTGGCATACTTATTTGATCATTACCTTTATTTGTTTAGACAATAGATTGCAAATGTGTTTACAGGGTAATACAATATTTTATTAGCATCTTATCAGCCTTTTCTAAAAACTCACATGACATGGTCTGATAAAATGTTTAATAAAATTTATAGTTTTAGAGATAACATCCTTGGATTTGAAATGAAGCATGTGCAGACTTGTGGCTACAACAACTACAACAATGCAAATTTGTGGAAATAGTGATGTCATGCACAGGGGGTTAAATTGGGATTTGTTATGGGGGGGGGCTCTGTGGTTTCAGGCTTTCCAAGGGTGCATGTGTATGCGAAGACTACAAAATGATATCAATTGACAAATTGTAAAATATAACAAGTTGAGAGAGCCCTCTGCTATGAACAAAAATGCTGATCAAAATCATTCTAGATGCTGGTAGTGTGCAAAGCTACGTCTGATGACAATAAAATCTTTTAGACTTCTCTGAGTAAAAAAGTAGCTTGTCTGGAAAAAAATAGGATTTTTTTTTTGTGTGTGTGTGTGTTGTAAATATAATTTATTCTGAAGCAAGCAACATTCTCATCAGTGTTCTATCAGCAGTGACATATTTAAATCTGCATATTTGTGATATTTACCCTGAGGGCATTTTATTAACCTTTATAAAGGGCATTTCCCCCCCCCAATCTAACTAAATTTATGTTTAATCTTTTATTTCAAATTCTTACATTTGATAAATTAAAATAGTAAGATACTATAGGGCTGTTACCAAATTAAATAATTTACACTGAAAAAAGTACTACTGCATTCAATAATGTTATGAGATTATTTAAATATTTTTGATTATACAAATAAGAAATGTTGGTGGGAAATTTATACTTTTAAACAAGGAATTAAACTGCCAGTAGATGGCGGCAAATGACCGTCTTATAATGAGTGAGCCACTGAGTCATTTATTCAAATTCAAAAGGCTGAATCATACAAGAATGAAGCGGTAGTTATGAATGGGCCAACCGATTTGTTCAAAACGTTGAATCATTCAAAATGGCTGAGCGTAGCTGCGAGATGCACTGGTTCTGCTTTGTTTGGAACCACTTTCACTGCTACAATAGAACAAAAAACAGGCAATATTGCACCTAAAACATAAGTGATTAGTATTAACTACTTGTTTATTGAACTGTTATATGCATTGTGAATACACCTGTTGGGTGCTTTCTTCGGTTACCAGTTTAGGTAACTGTAGCTTTCTGCCAGCAGCAGATGTCATCAGGTGGTACCCAACCTTCCTTGAGTGTTTTGACCCTTAACCACAACACTCTCCAGTTGGTGGGTCGGCAGTGGTGGCCAAATCACTGCCCATCTGCTCCTGGCTTCCAGCTTTCTTCCTCTCTCTTACTCTATATCCAGCATGAAGCTCGTTCAGCCTCCTGTCCCATTCTATCAGTGCTTCTTGCTCCTCTCATCCCAAGCCTAAAGCTGACAGCAACCGCCATGCTGATTTGGCAGGAAAGCCTCTACAACCTATTTCCACAGGGAACAGCCATGCCTGCCACCCCTTGTTTTTGCACTCCTGGATTAATGGCTGATATTTCAAGGCTTTCCTCTCATGTGCCTCCTCACAGCCCTCCTCCCATGGCACAGTCAGCTCAACTAGGATGATTTTACGATCTTTGTCTGACCACAGAACGATATCTGGGCGAAGAGCTGTGTGGACCACTTCCGGGAACTGCAGCCTCTTTCCGACATCAACTCTCATTTCCCAAGAGTTCGTGGCCTGCAGCAGGTTTGGTTTTGCTGTTGCATTAGTTGCGAAGGGCCTAGATCCCTCCTTGATGAAGGTGATAGTTTTCCCCTCACCTGTGCCACTTGGCCTCTTCTTACACCTCTCTCGCTCTATTGTGTCAGCGAGGGACAGGAGTACCTTGTTGTGGTGCCACCTATAACGTCCTTGGGTTAAAGACGTTTTTCACCCTGACAGTATATGTGCCAGTGTCCCCATTTGACTGAAGAGCTTGCAGTACGGGTCGTCCCTCAGCCCCCATGTGTGCAGATGAGATGGTGAAGGAAGGGTGTCATACACAGAGCACACCAGGAAGGAGATGCGGTAGGGCTCCAGTCTCCACAACTCTGCCCATGTGATCTTACGCTTAGGCAGATCCCATTTTGTCCATGCTCCCTGGGATGCTTGTTCCACTGCTCTGGACAAACGCCTCTGTTCCTCTTGAGCCCAGATTTCTGACTGGACCAGCCAGGTTTTAAATTTTCCGGGGAGTCCCGATCTGTCGATCTTCTTCAACCATTCATCAGTTTGCTTCACAGCATCTGCAACACTGGTGCCATCTTTCAGAGATGCATTAAACCACTTACCCAAGCACTTTATAGGGCTGTCCTCAATTGATGGAATGACTTCTCCCTGGACTTGGAGGCCAGACTTACTTGTGACTCCACCCTTCCTTATCACCAACCTTCTGGACTTCCTGGCCTTAAATGACAACCTTGCCCAAGTGGCCATGTTGTCCAGGGTTTCCAATACCCATCTCGCTTAGACATGCGTCACAGTTGTTATTGTTATGTCGTCCATGAAACCCCGCAGCACTGGCTGCATGATGCCTGACTCCAGGATGGGGCCACGGGTTACACCTTCCTCTGCTGTTATTAGAAGGATCATGCCCATAATAAAGTGCTCATAATAAATGGATGAGATCGTGTGGGATAGATCCATAAGCGTTCGCTAGATCTAATCATACCACTGTTAGATTACCTTTCTTCTGTTTGGCCTTTCTGATCAACTGGCTAATCATTGATGTATGTTCCAGACAGCCTGAAAAGCCTGGGATGCCACCTTTCTGAATGGAAGTATTAATGTAATTATTCTGCATCATATAGGTGGTCAACCTTCTTGCAAGTACTGAGAAGAAAACTTTGCATTCCACGCTCAGGAGGGAAATTGACCTGAACTGGGCGATTGTGGAGGAACCCTCTTCTTTTGGGATAAAACATCCCTCTGCCAGCTTCCAGCTTGCTGGAATTGACCCCTTGGCCCAGATCTCCCTCAAAATCTTCCATAACTTTCGCAGAAGTTTCAGGCTTTTCTTATGTACCTTATATGGTATACCACTTGGGCCTGGGGTACCTGACACTTTGGCTCTTTGGATGATGTCTTGGATTTCCTGCCAAGTCGGTTCCTTCACATTCAGCATGACTGATGGATTGACAGGTCTACAAATGTTCTGGTTGGCTCCCAGACCTTGACCCCTACTGGGGTCATTGTGAGCTTCTTGAAGGAACTCCTCTACTTCCACCCTCGAGCTGGTTAATCTGCCAGTCTTGACCTGACCAAAAAAGAGTCCTTGTGAAACCATACTGGTCTTTTACAAACTGTGCTCGCCTCTTCTCTTTCATCTTCCTCTGCTGCCGAAGGTATTCTGTTCTTTGAAGCTTGCATAGCTGTTCCCGCAGCTTGCTTGTTAGATCTTTTATACCTTCCTTTTCAGTGGGTGAGCTGGTTTTAAACAGTTTGTTGAGAGCTTTTATTTCCTTCCTCAGGCAATGCATCTCCCTTTCTCTCCTATTTGGTTGCCGAGGTGGTTGGGGGTGCTCATTCTGCTTGACTGGCCCAAATCTTTCTTTGGCAAGGTTGTATACGATGGTTGTGAGTGAGTTGATTTTCCTGTGGACTGGGCCTGTTAGAGTGGCATCCAAGATGCCATCTAGGTCATCATCGAACTGTGCCCATGCGATGTTGTCTGATGCTTTTGGCCATTTAATCCTTTCCTTCCTCACCAAATGGATTGGAGAAACTGGAGAGGAGCTCGCTTAAGTCGCTGGTGCTGGGGCGATACCAGTGCAAAAAGATTTTCAGCTCTGTGGTGTGCTTCCTGGCTGAAGTTCTCCTTTGTCTCACCAGATACTAGACCCGTGTGCTGCACTTGCGTTGCTGATGTTCCGCACCTAGACTTGCTCTAGTGTATCTTGAGCCCTTTGATGTTTTTACAAACTTTGCCACAGTGGCATCTTACTGTGAGATCCTCTCCAGTCAATGTTGTTTGCTTCAGCTTTCTCGTAGTCGTATTTCCTGTCCTAGCCGTTACCGGATTGACTGTCCCGCTTGGTCTCTCAGATGTCATCAGGTGGTACCCAACCTTCCTTGAGTGTTTTGACCCTTAACCACAACACTCTCCAATTGGTGGGTTGGCAGTGGTGGCCAAAATCACTGCCCATCTGCTCCTGGCTTCCAGCTTTCTTCCTCTCTCTTACTCCATATCCAGCATGAAGCTCGTTCAGCCTCCTGTCCCATCCTATGAGTCGCGTGCTTTTTGCTCCTCTCATCCATGCCTAAAGCTGACAGCAACCGCCATGCTGATTTGGCAGGAAAGCTTCTACAACCTATTTCCTAATAGATGAAATTAGTGTCACAATTTCAATCGAGGTGATATTCAGGAAATCGGCACTTTTGGTTGTGTGATACTTAACTTTATTATGTCGTAAATAGGCTATAAAAACCCCACGTATTGAATTTTTATTGCCACATGATAACTGAGTTTCTTATGATAACTGAGTAACTCAGAGCTCATTTGTTTTGAATTCTCCTCAAGAGGTTGCATGAGCCTCAACAGCGCAATAGGCTATCACCACCAGTACATTACATATAGGGCCTATTGCTATCCACTATCAATCGCCACTTAAGCTAAATGAATCATTTTCGTGCTTTGGTTGTTATTGACATTTTATTCAAGCTACTTATCTGGTCCGGCAAGTAAAATTCTCTTTCACTTCAAAAAATCCACTTGTCCTGCAGACCCGGACAGGCGCATGTCGAGCCTGGTAAGCCTATGTGCCGACAGCCCCAACCTATTTAACCCCTGGTCATGCGCATGTGTATTAAGTGATTCTTTACAAAGTGACATCGCCAACTACTGGCCTGGCATGAATAATACAGTGTTTTTATTCATTTTCGCAGATCTGTTTGAATGGGGATTGTTTTTATAATGTTGTCGTCTGTACTTGAAACTTTTTTTAAAAAAGTTTCCATTTTTAGTACATTGTTGTGTAAACGTACCGTAATTTCCTTTTATTTTCCAATTGTTCCAATTGATTTTTATCATTTTAATATTTTTATTTTAGGCCTGATGAAAGTGAAAGAGGAAAGAGAAGATCTGAGTGAAGTGGAGGAGAAATATCAGCATCCGAAAGCTCATGATGTCACATCTGAAGAAAAACCATTGAGTTGCTTCAAAACTGAAAACCGTTGCTCACAAAGCAGCATTCAAATAACAGAAGTCAAAAGGCTATTCACCTGCTCTCAGTGTGAAAAGATTTTTAAACATAAAGGAAGCCTTAGGACTCACATGTTAATTCATACTGGAAAAAAGCCTTTTACCTGCTCCCAGTGTGGAAGGACGTTTACAAAGAAAGGACACCTTAATGATCACTTGGTAACTCATACTTCAGAAAAGCCTTTCAAGTGCCCTCAGTGTGGAAAAACCTTCACACGTAAAGGAAGCCTGAAGAATCACATGTTAATTCATATTGGAAAAAGGCCTTTCACCTGCTCACAGTGTGGAAAGAGTTTCACACGTAAAGAAAACCTTAAGAATCACATGTTAATACATGCTGGAAAAAAGCCTTTCACCTGCTCTCAGTGTGGAAAGAGTTTTACACAGAAAGCACACCTTAAGTATCATTTGTTAATTCATACTTCTGAAAAGCCTTTCACCTGCTCTCAGTGTGGAAACACTTTCAGACATAAAGGAAGCCTTAAGAATCACATTGTTACATATCATTTGTTAATTCACACTTCAGAAAAGCCTTTTACCTGCTCTCAATGTGGAAACACTTTCACATGTAAAAGAAGCCTGAAGAAGCACATGTTGATTCATACTTGAAAAAGGCCTTTTACCTGCTCTCAGTGTGGAAACTCTTTCACACATAAAGGAAGAGCATTTCACCTGCTCTTAATGTGTAACGACATGAGAATTCACACTGAAGAGATGCCTTACACACATGTCAGTTTTAAATGGATCACGAGTCTCAGATCTCATCTGCACTATTCTCACTCTGCAGTAAGGCAATTTAAAGGTGCTGTAAGCAATTTCTGAGAAACGCTGTTGAAAGAGGATTGGACCGAGCAGCACAACACTCGTAGCCAATCAGCAGTAGGGGGCGTGTCCACTCAAAATGGGGAAGGAGAGAGTGAGAAAGAGGGGAAAAACTGTAGAAAAAGAGATTTCTGAGAGACATTATAAAAAAGAAATGGTCACAGATAATATCACTGGAAAAAGAACAGTTATGATTTTATCCGTTCATTTACACAACAGTGGTGTTTTGGGGGCCTAAAAATGCAAACTTTTGAAAACAGGTTTCAAAGTGCAAGTTTTTGAAAATGATACTGTTATCTTCTCCATGTAAACTACAATGATGCAAATTTGTGAAAACGGTGATATCATGTGAATTTTGCGAATATTTTTTTTTTTCCTCAAAACTATAAGTGCAGGTCTCAACAATTAGTTTCCTGTTCACACCAGATTTGAATTTCTCATTAATTTAAAGGATTAGTTAGAGCTGGACAATTAATCGAAAAGTAATCGAAACCAAAATTCAGAACCTGTAACCGATGTAATTTTCCCATGTTGGTTATTATGGTTTTTTAATCCTGTTAATACTTCCCACTTAAAAATTATATGCTGCGTTCACGCCACCTCGTACTTACCGAAATGTTAAGATGATAACACGTGACGTTATATTCGGAGCTGTTCACAACATTTGGACTGGAAATTAAGCGTTTCTATGGCACCACTATAAACGTTTAATGAATCTACAGTGGTCAGGTGGTATAGCGTCCACGTGGTACATGTGGGAGCTTTCAGAAAACTAATTAATGATAAACTAATAATGTAATTACGAGCTCTATGAGGACGTGACCACTTTTTACTAGCTAGCTACAGGAATTACGAGGTGACGTGAACGCACCTTTACTACCGCGTGTGTAGCCACGTGACTCCGCCCCGTCCAGTCAACATGCAGGTGAATGCAGAGTCAACACACAGAGACAGTGCATGAGCGGTGAGCCTTGTGCCTTCACTAAACTTTGTCAGTTGTATGTATTTTAAGGTTTGGCAGTTTGGACATTCAAGCGATTTTAGATGACTGGATGTATATTATTTCGAGCTAACGTGCTCGCGCAGCTGCATTGTGGCACGAACACTCATACAAACAGTAGCTGCACAAAACATGAAGATCGTGCACACAGAGGAATGCAGAAACTAGTTGTCAGCGCTGTCCTGTGATTTATCACTAAAGTAGCTTATAAACTCAAAAGATATTATAGCATATATTTTTCTACTTTTGATGTAACTATTTACAACACACAGCTTCACAATTAATAGAGAGATGAGGGCAAAAAACAAAACAAAAAAAACAACAACCCAGAAACAAAATAATCGTTCAGTAATCATAATCGAGGTAAAATGAACAATTAATCAAGGTTTTGTTTATAGGTCATAATCGTCCAGCCCTAGGATTAGTTCACTTTGAAATGAAAATTACCCCAAGCTTTACTCATCCTCAAGCCATCCTAGGTGTATATGACTTTCTTCTTTCTGATAAACACAATCAGAGATATTTTAATAAATATCCTGATGCATCCGAGCTTTATAATGGCAGTGAACAAGGGTCATGAGTATGAGCTGAAGAAAGTGCCTCCATCCACATCCATCCATCATAAACATATTCCATATGGCTCTGGGGGGTTAATAAAGGCCTTCTGAACCGAAACAATGCATTTGTGTAAAGAATATCCATATTTAACATTTCTTTGTAACTTGAATATGGAAGGCAGTCTGGCGGAAGCTCAATATTTTACTTCATAACTTGTTAAATATGGATTTTTCTTTTACACAAACACATCACTTCGCTTCAGAAGGCCTTTATTAACCCCCCCCCAGAGATGTGTGGAGTATGTTTATGATGGATGGATGTAGATGGAGACACTTTCTTCAGCTCATGCTTGTTAATCCTTGCTCACTGCCATTATAAAGCTTGGATGCTTCAGGATATTTATTAATATTTCTCCAGTTGTGTTCATCAGAAAGAAGAAATTCATATACACCTAGGATGACTTGAGGGTGAGTAAAGCTTGGGGTAATTTTCATTTCAAAGTGGACTAATCCTTTAAGCAAATTCATGTGTTTTGGCACATGTATACAAAGAGTAAGTAGAATTTACAAAATAACTAAATGCATATGGATTTCTGATCAGAACTGATGAGTTGATTCTCGGACAACATCCAAACATTCTTTCATCATGTGAGTCTTCACATGCAAAATGATCCATTCAATTATGAAGATATGTCAAACACACATATACTCCATAAATATCTACCAATGTCCACCGAGAATATGGGAACTTGTAGTGTAATGTACTGTGAGGAAGTACACTTTAGTTTTTTACAGAACTTCCATTTTTCCAGAATTTTCTTTTCTCTATTTCATGAAAGAAATGTGTAAAAATAGACATGCAAGTGTGAATTTTCAGTTTACATGTAACACATTGCTACACAAATAAATGTACTGTATACATAGAAGTGTGCATATTTTTTCTCCGTATACTATAGCATTGACTTTTCTGAGTAAACTTTTACCTACCATTGAAATCTCCCAGCCAGCACAGACATGTGGGGCCCAAATGGGTTTCACCTGGGCTATCGAACTGGGGCCCAGTCTGTTTTGACCTCAGCTTCCACATGGGTTTGCCCAGATTAGTGTATAAAATGAATACAGATCAGTGAGCACACTACAGGGTGATAAAAGTAGTACTGAATCAGTGTTGGATTTAATGAGATAATTCAGTGATTAATTGAGTGATGATTGAGCATTAGTGATGATACCTGATGATGATAAGCAGAATCATTGAGAGAATCAATAAGAACAGAAAAAGAAGACGAAAAAAGCAGAAACAATATAACTCGTTGATCGCTGCAGAGGATCACTCATTAGCTCATTTGCCATTTTCACTCAATTTTATAGTTCTTTTTGTGTGTTTTGCTTTTGTATTTATTACAAAATAATGAATATTAAAATAAATGTTAGCAATTTTATTGCACTTAAGTATTAAGTATAGCAAGTCACAAAGTCTCTTGCCATTTAGGAATTTCATAAAAAAATAGCTAAGCCTAGATTTTACTGTGGAAGGGAAACCATCTTGAATTTTTTCAGCATTTATGACACAGATGCAGATATCATAACAATCTATCAATAAATGCACACACGTTGCCCTCTGCTTTTAATGCTAGCACTGCTACAGACTGAAGAACATGCTGAATAACACACAGAGTAAAATACGAGGAGGAGCCGAAGCCTGCCGCCTGTTTCATACGAGTTTTAAAGGGGACTGAGGCGATCATGAATTAAAGGGTTAGTTCACCCAAAAATGAAAATAATGTCATTTATTACTCACCCTCATGTCGTTCTACACCCGTAAGACCTTTGTTCATCTTTAGAACACAAATTAAGATATTTTTGATAAAATCCGATGGCTCAGTGAGGCCTCCATTGAAGAAACGGTTCCCCCATCCCATCCTATCCCAACCCAACCCAACCCATCTTCCTTCCTCTCGACGCTTCACACTCCAGTCCAGTGGGTGGCGGTAACGCGTGTGTTTGCCAACCACCATTAAACCTCAGTGGAAGAAGATTAGTTTTCAGCATGATCTCTGGTGTTGTGTTGTTATACTACTGGCTTAATACAAACTGTTAGAAGTGTACTTTTATTATATAGAAAGACACATGTTGAATCAGGTCAATAAATACCTGTAATATTCCCATCTTCATAGACGTGAGTAAGTTTGAAGCGAGCAGGAATATCTGGAGGAGTATCAACTGAACTGAGATCTGCTGCTGTGAAGATGGTGTTGATTAAAGAGGAGAGTGAGGAGGACATGAGTGAACCAGAACCCTGGAGAATAAAACACGAGGAACAAGGAGGTTGGTGTCTATTCTTCATTCATCTTTAATTGTTGTGCTACATTAAGTTTTAAATTATTTAATGTAAAAACAAGGCGTTAATTAACATTAAAATGTGTTAAATCCATGTCTTAAAAATACAATTAAACAGGCAACGATACGATTTATATTTTATTTTCCCTCGTTGTTTAGAGCGCATTATTGTAGCGCGAGAGCTCGCGGATTTCCTTTGCTCGCCCACAAAACTGGACGCGCGCTCTTTATTGTATGCAGTTCTCTCTTATGAAATAATTCTCCTTTCACTCAGATATTGTGTGTGCGCTCAAACTGTGTCCTGTGCACTCGTGAATCTCTCCGTGTTCTTGAACTAGATATTAATTCTTTTTGCTTCTGGATTAAACTTTTTTTATTAACCAGTCAGAATAGACGACTAACCGATGAAAATGCCTCACTGAATCTTATTGGCTGGAATTCTTTCGACAATCATATTAATCTTTAATATCTTTACAGTTTAATATTTAATCATTTGAATCAAATGTATAAAAAAAATACTCAGATTGGGGCGCTTGGATGATTTGTACATAAATAACCTAGTCTAACTGCATACTGGTCAAACCCCACTGAACAATTTATCCAAACAAACAAACAAAAAAGCATTTGGTTTTGTTTACACTTGTGTACTTGTGCTGAAATATATATTTATAAAAAAACACTTCTGATTTAAGACAGAACTATTTAGATCAGGGTCAGATCATCATTCCCTAAGTACTTAAAATCTTTAGACTGAATATACCACTATTGTGAATTTCACATACTAGTCATAATATTATAACATTATATTCAATGGATTTAATGCATTTTAAGATAATGTAGTGACCTGTAACTGTCACATTCACTGTTATAGACGAAATTAGCATTAAATGTAGGTAATATGAAGTGGGTTTTCGTGAAGGGAAAAAAAAAAAAAATCCTAACTAAAATCGGAACCGAAAACAAATGCCGGATGAACAAACAAACAAACAAACAAACAAACAATACATGTCCAAGCAGCGATTCTAGCAGAGCATTTATTGTGATATCTTGTGCATCACATCTACTGCTGCATTTGATGTTGATTTGATTGGAAACATAATTATCTATTATCGTCTTTGTTTCAGTTGAAAATGTATTGCAATGATTTTAAATTCAGTTGAGTTATTTGATATTAGGGATGTGCGCAACGACTAATTTCATAACCGTTTAAACGGAAATTTTGCAACAGACTAATCATAAATAATTTCCTATTACTTATAGTTTGCATATTTTTTTATTTCAGTATTAACAATTATTTCAAGCAATGAAATTTTTTTTTAATGGTTTTAGTTAACTATAATAACCCTGATGCTACTAAATCTTTATATTGAATAATGTGTCAAATAATGTTCTTAGTCTTTCCTTCCTGAAGCTACAACAGTTTACTTTGAATCAAATGAAAATAAATATAAATATATGGATATAAATATATTAAGTTTGGTTTGTGTAACCAAATAACAAACGGGGGAATTGGATAAACATACTACTTGACTGATTAATGAACAGGCAGAAATACAGCAGGACTCTTATTTTGAAATGTATGTGCTTTACTTTTGCTGCTCATTCAAGTTCGGATGAGGAAGATACATTTTCGTTGTTACAACCGTTTACAACTCATTACAATATCAATAATATAAAGTAAACTTTGTCATAATTTATCAGCATTAGTTCATAAGCAATAGGTTGACAAATGTGCGCTAATCAATTTACATTGTAAAGCATTTTACTGTTCTTGCCAAATTTCCATGGTTACAGTTACATTACATTAAATCCATGGCAAATGTTGTCAATTTGTGGAATGAAAGCGCTGTGTAGTAACAGTGTTGCGTGATCAAGATCGGCTTGTGAGTAGCTCTCGCAGCTGCACTGACACCGGTCCAAACCGATAAACGGTCCGTGAAGCACAAATTAGTAGTGCAATTATGTTTTCCATTTAATATTGGACAATGTTATGGTGGCCGTGCGAGTGCTAGCAAATTTAGATCGCACCGGCAGGAAAAATGGTCACAAAATGCAAGCATTTAGTCGCAGTCTGGAGCCCTGTGTCATGCGCATGTGTAAGTGTTCAGGTGCGTAGAGATTCTTTACAGTTGACATCGCCAACTACTGGCCTGGCATGAATAATAGTGTTTTTTTCCCCCCCGTTTTTGCGGATCTGTTTGAACTGGGATCGTTTTGACAATGTTACTTGAAACTTTTCAGTAAGGAAAAGGAAAAACTTTCCGTTTTTAGTACATTGTCGTGTAAACACACCCTAATTTCCTTTTATTTTCCAAATGTCCCAATTTATTTTCGTCATTTTAATGTTTTCTTTTTAGGCCTGGTGAAAGTGAAAGAGGAAAGAGAAGATCTGAATGAAGTGAAGGAGAAATATCAGCTTCAGAAAGCACATGATGTCACCGCTGAAGAAAAACCATTGAGTTGCTCCAAAACTGAAAACAGTTGCTCACAAAGCAGCATTCAAATAACAGAAGTCACAAGACCTTTTACCTGCTCTCAGTGTGGAAAGACTTTTAAACATAAAAGAAGCCTTAAGAGTCACATGATAATTCACACAGGAAAAAAGCCTTATACCTGCTCCCAGTGTGGAAAGAGTTTTACACAGAAATCACACCTTAAGGATCATTTGTTAATTCACACTTTAGAAAAGCCTTTCACCTGCCCTCAGTGTGGAAACACTTTCACACGTAAAGAAAGCCTTAAGAATCACATGTTAATTCATGCTGGAAATAAGCCTTTTACCTGCACTCACTGTGGAAAGAGTTTTACACGTAAAGAAAACCTTAAAAAGCACATGTTAATACATACCGGAATAAAGCCTTTCATCTGCTCTCACTGTGGAAAGAGTTTTACACAGAAAGCACACCTTAACAATCACTTGTTAATTCATACTGGAAAAAAGCCTTTCCGCTGCTCACAATGTGGAAATACTTTCACACGTAAAGACAACCTTAACAATCACTTGTTAATTCATGCTGGAAAAAAGCCTTTCTGCTGCTCACAGTGTGGAAAGAGCTTTACACAGAAAACACACCTTAAGTATCATTTGTTAATTCATACTTCAGAAAAGCCTTTCACCTGCCCTCAGTGTGGAAAGAGTTTTACACAGAAAGCACACCTTAAGTATCATTTGTTAATTCATACTTCAGAAAAGCCTTTTACCTGCTCTCAATGTGGAAAATCTTTCAGACATAAAGTAAGCCTTAAGAATCACTCTCAATGTGGAAAGATATGAGAATTCACACTGAAGAGATGCCTTAAACATGTCATCTCTGTGAGAAGTTTTAAATGGATCACAAATCTCAGATCTCATCTGCACTATCCTCACTCTGCAGAAAGGCAATTTAAAGGTACGGTAAGCAATTTCTGAGAAACGCTGTTAAAAGTGGATCGGATCGAGCAGCACAATACTTGTAGCCAATCAGCAATTGGCAACAGCAATTGGGGGTGTGTCCACTCATAATGGGGGAGGAGAGAGAGTGAGAAAGGGGAAAAAACTAGAAAAAGAGATGGCTGAGAGACATTACAAAAGAGAAAAGATCACAGGAATATCACTGGAAGAAGAACAGTTATGATTTTATCCATTCATTTACATGACAGTGGTGTTTTGGGAGCCTAAAAATGCGAACTTTTAAAAATGGGTTTCAAATTGAACATTTTTGAAAATGATACTGTTATCTTCTCCATGTAAACTACAATAATGCAAATTTGTGAAGACAGTGATATTGTGTGTATTATTTGTTCAGTATAGCTGCATAGTGATTCTTTACAAAGTGACATCGCCAACTACTGGCCTGGCATGAACAATACAGTGTTTTTAGTTTTTTTCACAGATGTGTGTGAACAGATGGTTTTGATAATGTTGTCATCTATATGTACGTTGTTGTGGTGTAATCGTACCCTTATACTTAGCGCACCTTTGAAAAAAAGGTTTTAGCTAGTAGCTAATGTTAGCTAGAGAGATCAACCTTGATATAGTGATCACAGGCAATCAAATGTATCCATTCAGAAGAGCAGTAACGAAGCACAATTAACATATTAACGTTTCTCGCATTTTTATGTTTCAACAGATGTTGAGAACAACCCAGAGAGCTCAATTCCTAATTGGCTCAAGAGGACCAATGAAATATTATAAAACTTGATTATGTTGATGTCAATGTGCTTTTTGGTATTTCTGAAACCTGTAGCTGTAATTTGGCTTTTTTTTTTTTTTTTTTTTGCCCAAAATTTTGTCAGATAAATAACTTTGCATAAAAAATAAAAATATTTTCCTCATAGTTTGATGGTTTAAGCAAAGTTATAGGGTCATATATACAGTATCTCACAGAAGTGAGTACACCCCTCACATTTTTGTAAATATTTTATTATATCTTTTCATGTGACAACACTGAAGAAATGACACTTTGCTACAATGTAAAGTAGTGAGTGTACAGCTTGTATAACAGTGTAACACACAGCCATTAATGTCTAAACCGCTGGCCATAAAAGTGAGTACACCCCTAAGTGTAAATGTCCAAATTGGGCCCAAAGTGTCAATATTTTGTGTGGCCACCATTATTTTTCAGCACTGCCTTAACCCTCTTGGGCATGGAGTTCACCAGAGCTTCCCAGGTTGCCACTGGAGTCCTCTTCCACTCCTCCATGACGACATCACGGAGCTGGTGGATGTTAGAGACCTTGCGCTCCTCCACCTTCCATTTGAGGATGCCCCACAGATGCTCAATAGGGTTTAGGTCTGGAGACATTCTTTAGCAAGGCAATGGTCGTCTTGGAGGTGTGTTTGGGGTCGTTATCATGTTGGAATACTGCCCTGCAGCTCAGTCTCTGAAGGGAGGGGATCATGCTCTGCTTCAGTATGGGAACCATGATGGCATTCATGGTTCCCTCAATGAACTGTAGCTCCCCAGTGCTGGCAGCACTTATGCAGCCCTAGACCATGACACTCCCACCACCATGCTTGACTGTAAGCAAGACACACTTGTCTTTGTACTCCTCACCTGGTTGCCGCCACACACGCTTGACACCATCTGAACCAAATAAGTTTATCTTGGTCTCATCAGACCACAGGACATGGTTCCAGTAATCCATGTCCTTAGTCTGCTTGTCTTCAGCAAACTGTTTGCGGGCTTTTTTGCGCATCATCTTTAGAAGAGAGAGAAGAGAGAATCCTCAGAGAGTCCTTTGCCATGAGGTGCCATGTTGAACTTCCAGTGACCAGTATGAGAGCGTGAGAGCGATGACACCAAATTTAACACACCTGCTCCCCATTCACGCCTGAGACCTTGTAACACTAACGAGTCACGTGACACCGGGGAGAAAATGGCTAATTTATGCCCAATTTGGACATTTTTACTTAGGGATGTACTCACTTTTGTGGCCAGCGGTTTAGACATTAATGGCTGTGTGTTGAGTTATTTTGAGGGGACAGCAAATTTACACTGTTATACAAGCTGTACATTCACTACTTTACATTGTAGCAAAGTGTCATTTCTTCAGTGTTGTCACATGAAAAGACATAATAAAATATTTACAAAAATGTGAGGGGTGTACTCACTTCTGTGAGATACTGTATGTAAGACCTTTGCACATCAATTTTGGTCACCGTGTTTGCTGTGGTAACCTCTCCAGCTCTCCTAAATAATTTTGGAGCTAAGACCTAGTCTTGACACTTAGGAACCGTTATGAATCACACTTATTCTTAAGTTTACGATTAAGAGTAAAATGACATCATTCTTAGAATTTTGACATACTTAAGACTAAAATTTCACTCTGAGCGGCTTTATACATATGGCCCCTGATTTGAATTTCTTATTAAACTAAGCAAATTCATGTGTTTTGGCAAAAACAAAGAGTAAGTACAATTGTACAATTTGCACAATAACTAAATGTATATGGATTTCTGATCAGAACTGATGAGTTGATTCTCAGACAACATCCAAAAACATTCTTGCATCATGTGAGCCTTCACATGCAAAATGATCCGTTCAATTATGAAGATATGTCAAACGCACGTGTACTCCATAAATATCTACCTATGTCCACCAAGAATAACAGGGTAATAAGGGGCCGTTTACACAACACCATTTTCAACTAAAAACTGATAGATTTTTAATGTGTTTTGGCCGTTCATTTACACGATAACAGCGTTTTGGTGGCCTGAAAATGCAAACCTTTGATAACAGGTTTCAAAGTGCAAGTTTTTGAAAATGGTCTCCATGTAAACAACAAAAATGCGAATCTGTCAAAACGATGACGTCATGCACATGCACATTATATGTTCAGCCTATAGGGTTTCATTGCCATCTAATGGCCTGCCAGCAGAATACAGCATTTTTAGTCATTTTAACAGATTCGTATGAATGGAGATCATTTTGACAATGGTGTCATCTGTATGCGGAAAACTAAAAGGAAAACTTCTCCGTTTTAAGCATATCATTGTCGTGTAAACGTACCCTAAAAGTAACACTGAATCAGTGTTGGATTTAATGAGATAATTCAGTGATTGAGTGATGATGGACCATTAGTGATGATACCTGATAAGAACAAGCAGAATCACTGAAGCAAAGAGAAACAACAAGAAAAGAAAAAGGAGAAGAGAAAAACAGAAACAATATAACTCATTGATGGCTGCAGAGGATCACTCATTAGTTGGGATTGCTCCTGCTCGATTGCAGATTGCTCTGCATTGGCTTCCTGTTAAACATCGTATAGATTTTAAAATCTTGCTAATTACTTAGAAAGCACTAAATGGTTTAGCTCCCCAGTACCTGAACGAGCTCTTAATGCATTATAGTCCTTCACGTCTATTGCGATCTCAGAATTCAGGCCAGTTGATAATACCTAGAATATCAAAATCAACCGTAGATCCTTCTCCTATTGGGCACCTAAACTCTGGAACAATCTTCCTAGCATTGTTCGGGAAGCAGACACACTCTGTCAGTTTAAATCTAGACTAAAAACGCATCTCTTTAACCTGACATACACATAACACATTATCAATTTATGTTTTCAAATCTGTTAAAGGATTGTTAGGCTGCATACATTAGGTCAGCTGGAACCGTGAACGCTTCCTATAACACCAGATGTTCTCATTACATCAGAAAAAGAATGGCATCTGCGCTAATATTAGTCTCTCTGTTTATCCCGAGGTTTACTGTAGTCAGCCGGATCCGCGCCTTGACACGACCACAACGCAGCCCTGAAGTGTCAGCAGAGACTGAGTCAACTAGATCATCCACTGTGAAGGCCTCATCGACACGACAGCCAGTGGCACAGTTCCTCAACAAACCGTCCATACCAGCGTGATGAATACGATCCTCAACTGGATGGAACTGGAATAAATACTTTGACTGTTGCGATCCCATCGGACTTATGATAGCTGCCTGAATCATAAAGCACTGTTCGAAATTATTATATAAAAATTATATACCAGTTATCACTGTAAAGCTGCTTTGACACAATCTGCATTGTAAAAAGTGCTATATAAATAAAGGTGACTTGATTAGCTCATTTGCCATTTTCACTCCATTTTATAGTTCTTTTTGTGTTTTGCTTTTGTATTTATTACAAAATGATAATGAATTGATAATGAAATAAATGTTAGCAATTTTATTGCACTGAAGTATGAAGTATAGCAAGACTAGGAAAAATCAAAAAGTCTCTTGCCATTTAGATGAAAGGAATTTCATTTAAAAAAAAAAATAGCAGATATCATAACAATCTATAAATAAATGCACACACGTTGTCCTCTGCTTTTAATGCTGGTGCTGCTACGGACTGAAGAATGTGCTGAATAACACACAGAGTAAAATACAAGGAGGAGCCGTCACTGAGCCATCGGATTTTATCAAAAATATCTTAATTCGTGTTCTGAAGATGAACAAAGGTCTTACGGGTGTGAAACGACATGAAGGTGAGTAATTAATGACAAATTTCATTTTTGGGTGAACTAACCCTTTAAGCCCAAAGTATACTTTACTTTTTACACATACGCAAGGGTTAGCGTACTGTGCGTCTGACGTGAATTGTCATCAGAAGAGTATGTGTGTTCTGTATGTACACCGCCGGATTTTTTATAACCGCATGTACTTGTACGCACAGGTCGCATATGTGCATTTAATTTTTTGGGGAGTAATTTAGTTTATCCACAAGGTGGCGACCGTGCCCTGGGGGCGTCGATTCACAAGGTAGTCAAAGAAAACCTGCATAAACAGAACATACCAGAACGCATGCAAGCTACAGCGACAATGGAGGTCTACATTGACGAGAGATTGTGCAAAGAGGTTAGAAAGTACCATCATTTGTACAACTCTAGCATGAAAGAATACAAAGATGTTTACATGAGTTGTGACTCATGGCAAGAGATAACTAATGTCCTCCTGAAATGGAGTGATGCCCCTACTGGTTGCTGGTACTTTGAATGTTGCTGAGATTATCATGACTATACCATGGTACAATGCAGATGTATTGCCCTCAATCATAATGTAGCATTGAGCCCCAGTGCAAAAACACTTGATGGACCTCCATCACTCTTGATGTCACGGGTTAGTCCATAAAGGTGAAGATGAGACTAGTCATACTTCAAATAGTCAAGCAACTTTAATAAAATAACAGAAGAATCAACATAAGAATATCTACATAACCAACATCAGACAATGAACAGAAAAAAACTGAAGGGCTTAAATACGCAGGCAAAGGAACTAGATAAAACAGGTGTGCTCTAATTAGTAACACACTTAGAAATCATGACCTCTAATGATGGCGGAACATAAGAACAAAGACAAGCAAACTACGTCCATGAAGAAAATGAAAGAGAAACAAAGCCGAGACATCTGTGTTGAAACTGTGGTTCAAATAAAAATTCTGATCCAATTCTGATCCATTTTTAAAACATTTCAGAAGAATTCTAATTCCTTCCAAGATCACAGTTGGAGATAAAAGAGAACCTGAGCATTTGTATAAAATATAAGTAGTGTAGAATATTTGTATTGATATTTGTATCTTTTTTTTTTTTTTTAAAGAAACGGTTCCCCCACCCCACCCCACCCCACCCCATCCCAAATTATTTTCCCGCCTATCGACGCTTCACACTCCAGTCCAGTGGGTGGCGGTAAGACACATGCGTGTGTTTGCCAACCACCATTAAACCTCAGAGGAAGAAGATTAGTTTTCAGCATGATCTCTGGTGTTGTGTTGTGGTACTGACTTAATATAAACTGTTAGAAGTGTACTTTTAGTATAAAAAGATACATTTTGAATCAGGTCAATAAATCATCCTCATAGACGTGACTAAGTTTTGAAGCAAGCAGGAATATCTGGAGGAGTATCAACTGAACTGAGATCTGCTGCTGTGAAGATGGTGTTTGTTAAAGAGGAGAGTGAGGAGGACATGAGTGAACCAGAACCCTGGAGAATAAAACACGAGGAACAAGGAGGTTGTCTATTATCCATTCATCTTTAATGACTGTTGTGCTACATTAAGTCTTAAATTCTTTAATGTAAAAACAATGCATTAATTAACATTAAAATGTCTTAAATCCACGTTTCAAAAGTCTTAAAAATACAACTGAACATACGATTTAAATTTTATTTTTTTCCCTCGTTGCTTTTTTGGAATCGTGGCGATATTTACAAATGTCGAGAGAGCATTATTGTAGCGCGAGACCTCGTGGATTTCCTTTGCTCGCACATAAAACTGGACGCGCGCTCTCCACTGTATGCAGTTCTCTCTCATGAAATAATTCTCCTTTCACTCAGATATTGCGTGTGCGTTCAAACTGTGTCCTGTGCACTCGTGAATCTGTCCGTGTTCTTGAACTTCTTTTTGCTTCTGGAACTTTGTCAAAAGTTATTAACCAGTCAGAATAGACGACTGACCGATGAAAATGCCTGAATCTTATTGGCTGAGAGCACCTGGAATTCTTTCGACAATCATATTAATCTTAAATGTCTTTACAGTTTAATATTTAATAATTTGAATCAAATGTATGAGAAATTACTCAGATTGGGGGGCTTGGATGATTTGTACATAAATAACCTAGTCAACTGCATACTGGTCAAACCCCACTGAACAATGTATCTAAACAAACAAACAAAAAACTTGTACTTGTGTTGAAATATATATTTATAAAAAAAAAAAAAACCTTCTGATTTAAGACAGAAGATCAGGGATCAGATCAGGGTCAGATCATCATTCCCTAAGTAAAATCTTTAGACTAAATATACCACTATTGTGAATTTCACATATTAATCATAATATTATAACATTATATTCAATGGATTTAATGCATTTTAAGATAATGTAGTGACCTGTAACTGTCACATTCAGTTATAGAGGAAAGTGGCATTAAATGTAGGCAATATGAAGTGGGTTTTCGTGGGAAAAAAAAAAAAAAAAAAAATCCTAACTAAAATCTGAACCGAAAACAAATGCCGGATGAACAAACAAACAAACAATACATGGCCAAGCAGCGATTCTAGCAGAGCATTTATTGTCATATCTTGTGCATCACATCTACTGCTGCATTTGATGTTGATTTGATTGGAAACATAATTATCTATTATTGTCTTTGTTTCAGTTGAAAATTTATTACAATGATTTTTAATTCAGTTGAGTTATTTGATATTAGGGATGTGCGCAACGACTAATTTCATAACCGTTTAAACGGAAATTTTGCAATCGACTAGTCTAACCCCACCCCCCAAACAGCTTATTATAAACAGATTTCCTATTACTTACAGTTTGTATAAATTTTTATTTCAGTATTAACATTTATTTCAACCAATGAATGGTTTTAGTTAACTATAATAACCCTGCAGCACGCAGCATCTCATTTAATTACGTCAACACAACAAATAATGTGATAGGCTACTGGTCACAGAACACGCAAATAACATGCAAATTTTACAGTCATAACGTGTGAATTTATACAAAAGAGCTCAAAAGAATATCACTGGAATGAAGGTTTATGACTGGGCAAGCGCTTTAGGACCAGCGTTAATATTAGAAAAGCTTTCCAGCGCTGGAGAGAGCTAAGCAGGAAGGCCTGAAAACAGATGCGGAGGCTGCTTTGATTCCGCTTCACGTGAGTAAAACTGGGTTTGAGTGTCATTGATTGTCTGGAGCTGCTGTGCTGTTGGCGACTAACAACAAAGTCTTGTTTGAATTTACTCTTGTGGACTGTACATTCATTTTTTTGTGCTTCCTTGTCGTTCGTTCACCATCTGCGCTTTATTTTTCGTTAATCATTATTTTGTTGCGCGTCAGCTGTGATAAACAGACATCCACTAGCATTGCGTGTGTAACAGCGTTAGTGAGAGTTGTGCAGGTAAACCACTGCACACTGACGACCGCTAGAAAATGCAGCGTTTAGCGTCATTGTTAGTGCACTCACCTGCCAGCAGCGATTGGGCCGGGGTTCGAGACCGACTCGGAGCAGGGTGATTAGGATTGGAGGGTGAGTTTGAGGCGGAGCATTGAAGAGAGGGGTGGGTTTGTTTGGGTTGATTTCAAATATCAACAATGTCCAACCGCGCTTTTGAAAAATGGCTTACCCCGCCTTAAATAAGAAGAAGAAAATAATAATCCAATGGGGGTATGACATGTTGATAAATAATAAACAATAGAAAGAAAACAGGTTGGAGCAAATGACTTCTCTGGAGAACTATGTTCCACCAGAGGAAGTTCTGTTGGGCAGATCAGCACAAACATTTATACTCTCCACCCATGCATTATCTAAATAATTGTGACATCACATTCTGACATTATACTGCCACCACCAGGTAAAGAAGAAAAAGACTTATTTACTTACTTATTTATTTACATAAGACTTATTTGATCGTTACCTTGTGTATTTATTTATTTAGACAATAGACTGCAAATGCGTTTACAGGGTAATACAATATTTTATTAGCATCTTATCAGCCTTCTCTAAAAACACGCATGACATGGTGTGATGTAATGTTTAATAAACTTCAAAATTTTAGAGATAACATCCTCGGATTTGAAATGAAGCATGAGCAGAATTGTGGCTACAACAACGCAAATTTGTGACAATAGCGATATCACAGGGCTCCAGACTAACTTTTACTAGGAGCACTGTAGCCCCTTACTGAAAATTTTAGGAGCACAAGGAGAAAATTTAGGGGCACACCTTAAGTCGACCTGCACTGCAGTTATTCACATTTCCCCCCATTTTGACTGTATTACTGACAAATGCCTTGGTAATAAATAACTTACAGAAATCACAATGTGCAGTTTTATTTTAATTTTGCAAGGCTCCAGATTAACATGTGAGTGCAGCATTATCATTCATAATGTCTAAATGATATTCATTTTATGCATTTCATAATATTAAAGAATTCAAAAGCAAAACGATTGAAAAAATATATTAGGGAGTGGAAATGCAGCCACCTACTGGTTACAATGGTAATTTAACATCTTTTTTTTATCTTTAAATAAGTGTGAGTTTTCCTACATGTTGAAACTATTACTTTTATAAATGGGGGTAATTTATGATGGATGAACAAATAATGTTTTGGTAATCACGTTAAAAATAACATTTAAATATGATAATATTAGAGCTTTGAAGTGCTGGAAAAAGATGTGTAAAGTACTTTACTACTGTGTAAAGCATTTTATTATTCCTGCCAAATTTCCATGGTTAAATCCATGGCAAATGTTGTCAATTTGTGGACTGAAAGCCCTTTATAACTTGTTCATTCATGACACAATGTTTCTCCTGGTTTTACACATCAGGGCTGTTTGATCTTATATCTACGGTTAATAATGGAGAACTGCACCAAATTTGAATGCTTCTCATCTCACAGCAATGTTATTAATTCTGTGGTGAATTCAAATGCTTTCTTTACTGGATCTCACAGCGCTGTGTTGTAACAGTGTCGCGTGATCGAGATCGGCTTGTGAGTAGCCCGCGGCTCGTGCAGCTGCACTGACACTGGTCCAAACCGATAAACGGTCCGTGAAGCACAAATGAGTAGTGCAGTTTCGTTCCGCTTTATTTATGTTTGCCATTTGATATTGGGTAACGTTATGGTGGTTGCGCGAGTGCTAGCAAATTTAGATCGCACCGGCAGGAAAAATGGTCACAAAATGCGAGCATTTAGTCGCAGTCTGGAGCCCTGTGTCATTACAAAGTTGACATCGCCAACTACTGGCCTGGCATGAATAATAGTGGGGGTTTTTTTTCGTTTGCGGGTCTGTTTGAACTGGGATCGTTTTGACAATGTTGTCATCTGTACTTGAAACTTTTCAGTAAGGAAAAGGAAAAACTTTCCGTTTTTAGTACATTGTTGTCCAAACAAACCCTAATTTCCTTTTATTCTCCAATTGATTTTCATCATTTTAATGTTTTCTTTTTAGGCCTGGTGAAAGTGAAAGAGGAAAGAGAAGATCTGAGTGAAGTGAAGGAGAAATATCAGCTTCAGAAAGCACATGATGTCACCGCTGAAGAAAAACCATTGAGTTGCTCCAAAACTGAAAACAGTTGCTCACAAAGCAGCATTCAAATAACAGAAGTCACAAGACCTTTCACCTGCTCTCAGTGTGGAAAGACTTTTAAACAAAAAAGAAGCCTTAAGAGTCACATGATAATTCACACAGGAAAAAAGCCTTATACCTGCTCCCAGTGTGGAAAGACTTTTACACAAAAAGGACACCTTAATAAACATGTACTAATTCACACTTTAGAAAAGCCTTTCAGCTGCTCTCAGTGTGGAAACACTTTCACACGTAAAGAAAGCCTTAAGAATCACATGTTAATTCATGCTGGAAATAAGCCTTTCACCTGCTCTCACTGTGGAAACACTTTCACACGTAAACAAAGCCTTAAGAATCACATGTTAATTCATGCTGGAAATAAGCTTTTCATCTGCTCTCACTGTGGAAAGAGTTTTACACAGAAAGGACACCTTGACAATCACTTGTTAATTCATACTGGAAAAAAGCCTTTCACCTGCTCTCAGTGTGGAAAGAGTTTTACACAGAAAGCACACCTTAAGTATCATTTGTTAATTCACACTTCAGAAAAGCCTTTTACCTGCTCTCAGTGTGGAAAATCTTTCAGACATAAAGGAAGCCTGAAGAATCACATGTTAATTCATACTTGAAAAAGGCCTTTTACCTGCTCTCAATGTGGAAAGACATGAGAATTCACACTGAAGAGATGCCTTACATACGTCATCTGTTATGGAATTACGTTTGTTCCAATAAAAATGAACGTAACTTTTCAAAAAAAACGAATAAAAATATAAATTGAAACTATAAATAAAATGCCTTTGAAACTTAAAAAAATAAATCGCTGACAAAATATTTGACTTTGTTTTTAATACACTGCATGTTTTGATAACTGTTTCTCCTCTTTCTTTCACTGATCTGTATTTACAAATGTGTTTCCAGAGTTTTCATTTATGCTTCTGAAGTTTTCGTTTACGATCCCAGAGTTTTCGTTCGTCTTTCTGGCACAAATCTCTCACGGGGGCGGGGCCAGCAGTGGTGTGTTCTCATTGGCTACTGAGTTTTTGATTGACGGCTTCTTCTTGTCCTGGAAGTGAAGACGTCAATGTTGTGTTTACAATTACATGTGTGGAGGTGAGTGTCTGTAAGCGGCTTCTTAATTCATTTTAGTGATATAAAGATAGGAGTTTTTATTATTTTATCTGTATGTATCTGCTGCTACTATGGTGAGATGACTTCTTAGGACTAGCACAGACGAATGATATAATCATCATTATCATCAATCATCGTTGTTATCTGGATACTCGCGGCAAGTCAGTATTTTTTACGTTTACAAAATCAATAGAAGTACTTACTTTTGCTTTTTCAGGTGGAGAGGTATTTTAGAGCCCATATTATACAGCAGTGTTGTCTTGATTTAACCCAATCATTACAGGATCTTGTTATGTACTGTACATGCAATTACAGCCTTGGATTAGATCATATTTAAAGGGGAAAAAGTAGTCTTTAATAATAATAAATATAAAGTACTGTGCAAAAGTCTTAAGACACCATTAGATGTTGTTTTAGCAATGGTATAGTGACCATATAATTATTTCTCAGTCTCTTTATTAGAATATAACCAGGAAATACATTAAATTTGTAAGCGGTATTGAAAAACTGTATTAATAAAGTGGCAAGTGTTTAGTGACCTCTTCTTACACTTGAGCAATAGCGAGAATCTGGCTCTCTTAAACCTAAATGGAATGGAAAATGACTGGAAGGTCAAGAAAACTTTCAAAATCTGATCAGAAGTTTCTCCTTTGAAAAAACTGTAAGAAGTCTAGGAGGTCACACTAAATACTGATTTTTGCTTAAAGAAGCCATTTTGTTCTGATTTTTTTTTTTTTTTTCATTTTGTGTACATATTTCCTGTATTTTCTGTTTGTGTTGTAATAAAGACCAAAAAATAAACATGGATGGTCATTAAAACATTGCTAAAACAACAAAGCTAAGACTTTTGCACAGTACTGTATGTCCAAATGCAAAACCTAATACATTAAAGTAATTATGACTGAAATTATATATAATTTGTTTGAAATAAATATTTTAAAGGTGCCGTAGAACGTGTTTTCAAAAGATGTAATATAAGTCTCAGGTGTCCCCTGAATGTGTCTGTGAAGTTTCAGCTCAAAATACCCGATAGATTTTTTTTTTATTCATTTTTTTAACTGCCTATTTTGGGGCATCATTAAATATGCGTCGATTCAGGCTGCGGCCCCTTTAAATTCTCGTGCTCCCCGCCCCCGGAGCTCCCGCTTGCCTCAAACAGCATAAACAAAGTTCACACATCTAATATAACCCTCAAAATGGATCTTTACAAAGTGTTCGTCGTGCAGCATGTCTAATCGCGCAAGTACAGTGTTTATTTGGATGATTACATTTGATTCTGAATGAGTTTGATGGTGCTCCGTGGCTAAAGCTAACTTTACACACTGTTGGAGAGATTTATAAAGAATGAAGTTGTGTTTATGAATTATACAGACTGCAAGTGTTTCAAAAATGAAAATTACGGCAGTCTTGTCTCCGTGAATACAGTAAGAAACGATGGTAACTTTAACCACATTTAACAGTACATTAGCAACATGCTAACGAAACATTTAGAAAGACAATTTACAAATATCACTAAAAATATCATGATATCATGGATCATGTCAGTTATTATTGCTCCATCTGCCATTTTTCGCTATTGTCTTTGCTTGCTTACCTAGTCTGATGATTCAGCTGTGCACATCCAGACGTCCTGCCCTTGTCTAATGCCTTGAACATGGGCTGGCATATGCAAATATTGGGATCATACATATTAATGATCCCGACTGGTACGTAACAGTCTGTTATGTTGAGATTCGCCTGTTCTTCGGAGGTCTTTTAAACAAATGAGATTTACATAAGAAGGAGCAAACAATGGTGTTTGAGACTCACTGTATGTCATTTCCATGTACTGAACTCTTGTTATTCAACTATGCCGAGGTAAATTCAATTTTTGATTCTAGGGCACCTTTAAGTCTGCATAATTTGTTATGTGGGAATTCAAAGTACTTTGTATTGTTAGATTATAATACATCTCCTTTCTCATTTTCCAGGGAGTGGAGCAACTTTTCCATTAACAAAATTCTGATGCTGACCCAGAGGATGGAGTGGTAGCACCAGAGATCCACTGTCCCCATCAGACAAGAATCTTATTTTGTTCAGACACATCACCTTTGACAGACTGGGATCTTGATCTTCAGACACCTGATATTATGCAATTATTTTAATTTCTTTGGAGCTCTAGATTAAAACAGACACAGTTCACAAACACACAAGAGGTTGTACTTTGTTCTTATTAGTCCATACTGATCTTGGATTAGCATACCAACAACATATGAATGTTAAGGTGATAGAAGAAGAACAGTTATGATTTTTATCCATTCATTTACATGACAGTGGTGTTTTGGGGGCCTAAAAATGCTAACTTTTGAAAATGGGTTTCAAATTGAACGTTTTTGAAAATGATACTGTTATCTTCTCCAAGTAAACTACAATAATTCAAATTTGTAAAGACAGTGATATTGTGTGTATTATTTGTTCAGTATAGCTGCGTAGTGATTCTTTACAAAGTGACATCGCCAACTACTGGCCTGGCATGAACAATACAGTGTTTTTAGTTTTTTCCACAGATGCGTGTGAACGGATGGTTTTGATAATGTTGTCGTCTATATGTACATTGTTGTGGTGTAATCGTACCCTTATACTTTGCGCACCTTTTTAAAAAAAGGTTTTAGATAGTAGCTAATGTTAGCTAGAGAGATCAACCTTGATATAGTGATCACAGGCAATCAAATGTATCCATTCAGAAGAGCAGTAACGAAGCACAATTAACATATTAACGTTTCTCGCATTTTTATGTTTCAACAGATGTTGAGAGCAACCCAGAGAGCTCAATTCCTAATTGGCTCAAGAGGACCAAAGAAATATTAAAAACTTGATTATGTTGATGTCAATGTGCTTTTTGGTATTTCTGAAACCTGTAGCTGTAATTTAATTTTTTTTTTGCCAAAACTTTTGTCAACTGCATAAAAAATAAAAATATTTTCCTCATATTTTGATGGTTTAAGCAAAATTGTAGGGTCTCATATATATATATATATATATATATATATATATATATATATATATATAAAATATAAATCCTTCGCACATCAATTTTGGTCAGTGTTTGCTGTGGTAACCTCTCCAGCTCTCCTAAATAATTTTGGAGCTAAGACCTAGTCTTGACACTTAGGAGCCGTTATGAATCACACTTATTCTTAAGTTTAGGAATAAGAGTAAAATTACGTCATTCTTAGAATTTTGACATACTTAAGTCTAAAATTTTACTCTGAGCGGCTTTATACATATGGCCCCTGATTTGAATTTCTTATTAAATTAAGCAAATTCATTTGTTTTAGCAAAAACAAAGAGTAAGTACAATTGTACGATTTGCACAATAACTAAATTCATATGGATTTCTGATCAGAACTGATGAGTTGATTCTCAGACAACATCCAAAAACATTCTTTCATCATGTGAGCCTTCACATGCAAAATGATCCGTTCAATTATGAAGAGATGTCAAACGCACGTATACTCCATAAATATCTACCTATGTCCACCAAGAATAACAGGGTAATAAGGGGCCGTTTACACAACATCATTTTCAACTAAAAACTGATACATTTTTAATGCGTTTTGGCCGTTCATTTACACGATAGCAGCGTTTTGGTGGCCTGAAAATGCAAACCTTTGATAACAGGTTTCAAAGTGCAAGTTTTTGAAAATGGTCTCCATGTAAACAACAAAAATGTGAATCTGTTAAAACGATCATGCACATGCGCATTATATGTTCAGTCTATAGGGTTTCATCGCTATCTAATGGCCTGCCAGCAGAATACAGCGTTTTTAGTCATTTTCATGGATTCGGATCGTTTTGACAATGGTGTCATCTGTACTCGGAAAACTAAAAGGAAAACTTACTTCTCCGTTTTAAGCATATTGTTGTCGTGTAAACGTACCCTAAAAGTAACACTGAATCAGTGTTGGAGTTAATGAGATAATTCAGTGATTGAGTGATGATTGAGCATTAGCGATGATACCTGATAAGAACAAGCAGAATCACTGAAGCAAAGAGAAACAACAAGAACAGAAAAAGGAGAAGAGAAAAACAGAAACAATATAACTCGTTGATCGCTGCAGAGGATCACTCATTAGCTCATTTGCCATTTTCACTCTATTTTATAGTTCTTTTTGTGTTTTGCTATTGTATATATTACAAAATGATAATGAATTTTAAAATAAATGTTAGCAATTTTATTGCACTGAAGTATGAAGTATAGCAAGAATAGGAAAAGTCAAAAAGTCTCTTGCCATTTAGATGAAAGGAATTTCATAAAAAATAGCTAAGCCTAGATTTTACTGTGGAAGGGAAACCGACTTGGTTTACCCGCATCATATTATAGAAACAGCATTGATGACAAAGAACTACACAGATGCAGATATCATAACAATCTATAAATAAATGCACACACGTTGTCCTCTGCTTTTAATGCTAGCGCTGCTACAGACTGAAGAACATGCTGAATAACACACAGAGTAAAATACGAGGAGGAGCCGAAGCATGTCGCCGGTTTCATACGAGTTTTAAGGGGGACTGAGGTGATCATGAATCAAAGGGTTCACCCAAAAATGAAAATTCTGTCATTAATTACTCACTCTCATGTCGTTTTACACCCGTAAGACCTTCGTTCATCTTCAGAACACAAATTAAGATATTTTTGATAAAATCCGATGGCTCAGTGAGGCCTCCATTGACAGCAAGATAATTAATACTTTTAGATGCCCAGAAAGCTACTAAAAACATATTTGAACAGTTCATGTGACAGTGGTTCATCCTTAATGTTATGAAGCGATGAGAATGAACAGAAAAAAACTGAAGGGCTTAAATACGCAGGCAAAGGAACTAGATAAAACAGGTGTGCCCTAATTAGTAACATACTTAGTAATCATGACATCTAATGATGGTGGGGACATAGGAACAAAGACAAGCAAACTACGTCCATGAAGAAAACGAAAGAGAAACAAAGCCGGAGACATCTGTGTTGAAACTGTGGTTCAAATAAAAATTCTGATCCAATTCTGATCCATTTTTAAAACATTTCAGAAGAATTCTAATTCCTTCCAAGATCACAGTTGGAGATAAAAGAGAACCTGAGCATTTGTATAAAATATAAGTAGCCTATAGAATATTTGTATTTAATATTATTATTATTATTATTTTTTTTTTTAAAAAGAAACGGGTTCCCCACCCCATCCCATCCCATCCCATCCCAATTATTTTCCCGCCTATCGACGCTTTACACTCCAGTCCAGTGGGTGGCGGTAAGACACATGCGTGTGTTTGCCAACCACCATTAAACCTCAGAGGAAGAACATTAGTTTTTCAGCTTGATGTCTGGTGTTGTGTTGTGGTACTGACTTAATACAAACTGTTAGAAGTGTACTTTTAGTATAGAAAGATACATTTTGCATCAGGTCAATAAATACCTGTAATATTCCCATCCTCATAGACGTGAGTAAGTTTGTAGCAAGCAGGAATATCTGGAGGAGTATCAACTGAACTGAGATCTGCTGCTGTGAAGATGATGTTTGTTAAAGAGGAGAGTGAGGAGGACATGAGTGAACCAGAACCCTGGAGAATAAAACACGAGGAACAAGGAGGTTGGTGTCTATTCTTCATTCATATTTAATAACTATTGTGCTACGTACGTCTTAAATTCTTTAATGTAAAAACAAGGCGTAAAGTAGGCTAACATTAAAATGTCTTAAATCCACGTTTCAAAGGTCTTAAAAATACAACTGAACATACGATTTAAATTTTATTTTTCCCTCGTTGCTTTTTGGAATCGTGGCGTTATTTACAAATGTCGAGAGAGCATTATTGTAGCGCGAGAGCTCGCGGATTTCCTTTGCTCGCCCACAAAACTGGACGCGCGCTCTCCACTGTATGCAGTTCTCTCTCATGAACTGCTTCTCCTCTCACTCAGATATTACGTGTGCGCTCAAACTGTGTCCTGTGCACTCGTGAATCTTTCCATGTTCTTGCACAAGAAATTAATTATTTTTGCTTTTGGATTAAACGTTGTCAAAAGTTATTAACCAGTCAGAATAGACGACTGACCGATGAAAATGCCTCACTGAATCTTATTGGCTGAGAGTGAACTGTATGGAGGACCACAAGTGTCACGGAAATGGTAATAATCATTAATTAACTAATTGTACAATAAAAACGTGCATTAGTAAATGTTTACAAATTAATTAATCTAAAAATAAATAGATTAAATTGCAAAGTAATTAATAATTTTATTTTTTAATGGGCAATAAAAGCAGTAATTTATAAGGGAATAGCCAATCAGAGAGCTTGTTACACCCATCTCACCTTTACCTTGTTTCCCCAGCACACAAGGCCCAAAGTGTCACTGAAATGCTAAATGGAGAGGCTAAAAAGAGAAGCTAAATGGTTAAGCAAATCAAAATGCTAATAGAAAAAGGAAAAACAGTGAGGAAATGCAAATGGTTAATTTAATTGCCCTTTTTAATGGATGATTAGAACCTATATTTGTATTTCAATTTCTGAATCCAATTAATTATTTCTCTTTTTAAATTGCATTTTCAAATACAATTTGAAATTCCACTATTTATTTATGAATTCATAAATGTATTTTTAAATAATGTATTTATTGTTTTATGTTGTTTTAGCAAATCCATTTTTAATTTGAACCATTTGTTGATGGATTAATATTTCAACTTTTCTAAGAGTAGGAGACTTTTATAAAGAAGTTAAAAGCAACTTTTAGTAGAGTCTAAGGCCCAATCCCATTTCTTTCCCTTTCCCCTACCCCTTTGTTTTGCGCGCTCACATGGAGGGGTAGGGGTGTCTCCATTCTCTTTTTGACTGGAGTTGTAGGGGTAAGGGGAAGGGCCAGATAGCCCTTCAAACGAAGATTTTTCGGGACCACACTTTGAACGAAGGGGTATGAGAAATTTCCCTGCATACACTGACTACCATGTTGCTAGAATGCGTGTAGTGATCATGGCAGTGATTTTCCACTCATGATCGATCACTTGTGTGTTACCTGGCTGCCAGTTTCTTCGTAGCTTGCTAAACGTGCTATTTGAATGATGTGAACACAAATATATAACACAGTTAAAAGAAATATCTGGTCATCCTTCATAGCGCAGTCGCTATTTACATCTCGTATCATCTGTAAACTCTTGCCTTACCAAGGCAACAATGGGCTCGTTTGTATAACATTGCACTGAGCGCCGTTTTCTGAAGTCCGAAATACAGCGTAAAACAACTTTGGGAGTGAGTAATTTGTTAAACGTGCTTGCGCCTGATTTCTGTTGATATGCAGACTTCATTGCTGTTCATACTGGTTAAATTTTACAGGACACTAATAAAAAAACTAGGTATGATGACGTGTGTAATGGTGTAGTGGTGGTGTCCCATTTCTTAGGGGAATATTTTCACCCCTACACCTTGCCGCTCTGTTTCAAGGGGCAAGGGGAAGGGCGAAGGGGTATAAAATAGAATTGGGATTGGGCCTAAGACTAATTCTTAAGTACTGACTTAAGTGTTGTGAACTAAGGACTACAATGATGTCAACTCAAAATGGCCGCCCTCAACCTCTGAATCAGCCAATAGACATCACCATCAGCCGTTATGACTGCAGTTACACCCACTGAGTGGCAAAAGACTGAGTGGCAGCATTGGTTTTCAGCGTGAATGCTGCGAAAAACACACAAAACACATCCAAAACATGAAAGAGCTTTGCAATTGACTGTACAAATAGCTTGGACACAAAATCTGAGGTATATTTTTATAGATTGCCGAGAGCTAGAGAAAAAAGAAGCAAATGGTTTGCTGCAATTCAGAGAAACAACTGGACTCCAGGCAGAGAAACGTGGATTTGCAGTTATCATTTTGTCAAAATGTTGGATTTTGTTAGGAGAGTTTAGTAGCTTCACGGTGGGGCTGCAGGACAAAAGGTGTAAATCGCTCATCAGCGAGGGAGACAGAAACCTTCTGATCCAGCGTGTCGGCGAGAAAGACGAAAATAAAAACTTATGTTCTTACCTTGTTGCTTGTTCTGTTTTTATTTTACACTGTTTTAATTGTACACAGAAACTTATTTGGCAATACAAATGTTATAAGAATAAGGTTTTGTATTTCTCACTTTACACAAAATCGCACAGGGAATAAACACCTGTAATAAATAAATAGGCAACTGTCCTGAGTCTTTACCTTGAAAATAAAGCAAATGCTACTATTTAGCCTAGTTAGTAGGTTATTATTTTATTTCATTTTTTGTCATTTAGTCAATCAAATTGTTTCAAGTCTTTTTAAAGCTATAATAATCATATTCACCCAACAATGATTTGTTTGATACAGATCTGTTTTAAAATTTGTTGTTTTTCTTTTGTTGCTTTATCATTTATCCATTGGTTATCATTGTCAGATTCATGAGTGATTCACAAAACCAAACACTTGACCAATCTGCTGTTTCTTAAGCATCAACAACAGTAAAACAAAGACTGTCACCTAACATCGGTTAAGAGCAATATTTACAATGTTATCATTGTTAATTCAAAATAAACAATAAAAATTACAGAAAATTAATAACAAAGATCGTTTTCAGATCAATAAATGTACATTTCAATCGAAATACATTGGCTTGAAAAGGCTATCCCGAGGCAGATCTCTTAAAGGACAGTTGCGCCAAGTGTCGTAGCATTATCCACTAGTCTATTTACACTACTGTTAAAATGCGCATGCAAAGCCTACTCATTCATGCAGCCTATTAGGAAAAACTACGCTATCACAAATGTGTTTTACGTGTAGCCTATATAATTCACATTTCTGTTTTTTAATTTTATTACAAGAAGAAAATAACAATACATAGGCCAATTAAGAAATATTTTTAAAGAGAAATACGGGGTATTAGTACTGCATTAAAGCACAGTCCATGAAAAAGTAAGCACAATTTTGACATTTACTGTAGGCCTACTGTTTGAATTCATTTTAAACAGCAAATGCTTACACGCATGCTTACTTTTCTACATGTGGTGTGCATTTGATTTTTAAAAATCTTATTGACCGTATTTTTTTTAATTTTCACATGGCGCAGTTGACTGCTACTCGTGAAAACGAGCTGTGATTATAGCTTAGCGTTCAAGAGCAGAAATGAATTTCCCGCCGCAAACCGCGACAGTACCCGCAGCGACAACAACCGCATTCTGGCTGAGTACCATCTGTACATTGTCGTGTAAACATACCCTAATTTCCTTTTATTTTCCAATTGTCCCAATTGATTTTCGTCATTTTAATTTTTTCATTTTAGGTCTGGTGAAAGTGAAAGAGGAAAGAGAAGATCTGAATGAAGTGGAGGAGAAACATCAGCATCAGAAAGCTCGTGATGTTACCGCTGAAGAAAAACCATTGAGTTGCTCCAAAGCTGAAAACAGTTGCTCACAAGTCACAAGACCTTTCAGCTGTTCTCAGTGTGAAAAGACTTTTAAACATAAAAGAAGCCTTTGGAGTCATATGATAATTCACACTGGAAAAAAGCCTTTCACCTGCTCCCAGTGTGGAAAGAGTTTTACACAGAAAGGAATCCTTAAGTGTCACATGTTAATTCATACTGGGAAAAAGCCTTTCACCTGCTCTCAGTGTGGAAAGAGTTTTACACAGAAAGGACACCTTAATGATCATTTACTTACTCACACTTCAGAAAAGCCTTTCACCTGCCCTCAGTGTGGAAACACTTTCAGACATAAAGGAAGCCTGAAGACTCACATGTTAATTCATACTGGAAAAAAGCCTTTCAGCTGCTCTCAGTGTGGAAAGAGTTTCACACGTAAAGAAATTCTTAAGAATCACATGTTAACTCATACTGGAATAAAGCCTTTCATCTGCTCTCACTGTGGAAAGAGTTTTAAACAGAAAGCACACCTTAATGATCATTTTCTAATTCACACTTCAGAAAAGTCTTTCACCTGCCCTCAGTGTGGAAATAGTTTCACACTTAAAGAAAACCTTAAGAAGCACATGTTAATACATGCTGGAATAAAGCCTTTCACCTGCTCTCAGTGTGGAAAGAGTTTTACACAGAAAGCACACCTTAAGGATCATTTGTTAATACACACTTCAGAAAACCCTTTCACCTGCCCTCAGTGTGGAAATACTTTCACACGTAAGGCAAACCTTAAGACTCACATGTTAATTCATACTGGAATAAAGCCTTTCACCTGCCCTCAATGTGAAAAGAGTTTTACACAGAAAGCACACCTTAAGGATCATTTGTTAATTCATACTTCAGAAAAGCCTTTTACCTGCTCTCAGTGTGGAAAATCTTTCAGACATAAAGGAAGCCTTAAGTATCACATGTTAATTCATACTTGAAAAAGGCCTTTTACATGGCCTCAGTGTGGAAACACTTTCTTACACAAAGGAAGAGCATTTCACCTGCTCTCAATGTGGAACGACATGAGAATTCACACTGAAGTGATGCCTTACACACGTCATTCATGTGAGTTCATGTTTCAAATAGAACACAAGGTCATCTGCACCATTCTTACTCTGCAGAAAAGGAATTTAAAGGTACAGTAAGCAATTTTCTGAGAAACGCTGTTGAAAGAGGATCGGACTGAGCAGCACAACACTTGTAGCCAATCAGCATTAGGGGCGTGTCCACTCAAAATGGGGAAGGAGAGAGTGAGAAAGAGGGGGGAAACTGTAGAAAGAGAGATGGCTATGAGACATTACAAAAAAGAAAAGCTCAGAGGAATATCACTGGAAAAAAGAAGGGTTATGATTTTATCCGTTCATTTACATGTCAATGACATTTTGGGGCCTAAAAATACAAACTTATGAAAACATGTTTCAAAGTGCAAGTTTTTGAAAATTATGTCCACCAAGAATATGGGAACGTAGTGTTATGTGCTGTGAGGAGGTACAATTTATTGTGTTTTTTTACAGAACGTCTGTTTTCTAGAATTCTCTGTTTACTATACTGTATATAACTTACAAACAGACATGCAAATGTGAATTTTCAGTTTACATGTAACACATTGCTTCACAAATAAATGTACTTTATACATACAAATGTGCACATTCTTTCTCTGTTTACTATAGCATTGACTTTTCTGAGTACAGTTTTGTTGATAACATGGAATGTGCCATGCTTTAGTTGAGGATTTCTTTCACCTGGTGGAAAACAAACACACTTTTAACATTAACATGACATAAAATTTCAACTATAACCAGTTGACAGCTGCAGAGGATCACTCATTAGCTCATTAGCCATTTCCACTCCTTTTTATAGTTCTTTTTGCATCTTTTGCTTTTGGATTTATTACAAAATGCACATACGTTGTCCTCTGCTTTTGTAGCTGGTGCTGCTACGGACTGAAGAATGTTGCGGGGCCTTTGCGTTCATTAGCCCAAGTCTAACGTGGCACTGCCTAGGCTATTGGTATAACTCGAATACTCATAGGCTATATATTTCTAACCAGTTTCACAAAGTCCTTTTCATTTCTTTGTGCATTTCTTTTTAAAATGAAAGAAAATGGTAAATTATGTAGGCCTACACAAGCTATAGCTATCTCCCCCATATTATTTTCCGTCCTCCACTCCAGTCCAGTGGGTGGCGGTAAGACACATGCGTGTGTTTTCCAACCACGATTAAACCTCAGAGGAAGAAGGTTAGTTTCAGCATGATCTCTGGGGTTGTGTCGAGGTACTTGGCTTTATGCAAACTGTTAGAAATGTACTTTTAGTAGATAGAAAGATACATTTTGAATAAGGTCAATAAATGGCTGTAATATTCCCATCCTCATAGACGTAAGTTTTGAATCAAGCAGGAATATCTGGAGGAGTATCAACTGAACTGAGATCTGCTGCTGTGAAGATGGTGTTTGTTAAAGAGGAGAGTGAGGAGGACATGAGTGAACCAGAACCCTGGAGAATAAAACACGAGGAACAAGGAGGTTGTCTATTATCCATTCATCTTTAATAACTGCTGTGCTACATTAAGTCTTAAATTCTTTAATGTAAAAACAAGGCGTTAATTAAGATTAAAATGTCTTAAATCCACATTTCAAAGGTCTTAAAAATGCAACTAAACAGGCAGCGATATGATTTATTTATTTTCGCTCGTTGCTTTTTGGAATCGTAAAACTTTGTTGAACTCGGAGCTTGTACAGACTTTGTTTTTATGTTATCGTAATCCATTTGTGTAGGCAAAGGTTTAACTGTTTTACAGAAGTCTTCCTGTGGTATGCCATGGCGTTAATTTAATAACCTTATGTCGAGAGCGCGCGGATTTCCTCTGCTCGCCCACAAAACTGGACGCGCGCTCTCTATATGTAGTTCTCTTTTATGACCTGCTTCTCCTCTCTCTCTCTCAGATATTGCGTTGCGCTCAAACTTTAAATAAAGATTGTATTACATTGTTATGCCAGTAGGTGGTGACCAGTGACTTAAATTAAATGTATTTGATAGAGATTCGTTCAAAAACTCTGGACGAAACAAGTCTTCATTTATTAATTTTATTTAAAATAATAAATATTTTTAATATTTAAAATATTTTTTAAAGACCCGTTTGTGACAATTTAAACATTTATAAATAGACACATTTGTAACATTAAAATTAAACATTTTGTCAGAAACCCAAATAAATTATGTTATTTTGTTTAGTTGTCTATTGTTTTGTTTTCAGAATCGTGGGAGAACCGCGACCGTGATCTGTATTTTTTTTTTTTTAAAAATCCAGATTATTTCAGTGCAATGAAATAATCATCGTCTCTGTGTAAACTACAAAAACGTGAATTTGCTAAGTATTCAGTCTATAGGTGCATAGTGATTTCAAAGTGACCTCGCCAAACTACTGGCCTGGCATGAATAATATCATTTTATCATTTGAATAATAATCATTTTAATGTTTTCATTTTAGGCCTGATAAAGGTGAAAGAGGAAAGAGAAGATCTGAATGAAGTGGAAGAGAAATATCAGCATCAGAAAGCTCATGATGTCACCGCTGAAGAAAAACCATTGAGTTGCTCCAAAACTGAAAACAGTTGCTCACAAAGCAGCATTCAAATAACAGAAGTCAAAAGACCTTTCATCTGTTCTCAGTGTGGAAAGACTTTTAAACATAAAGGAAGCCTTAGGACTCACATGATAATTCACACAGGAAAAAATCCTTTTACCTGCTCCAAGTGTGGAAAAAGTTTTACACAGAAAGGACACCTTAATGATCATTTGGTAACTCACACTTCAGAAAAGCCTTTCACCTGCCCTCAGTGTGAAAAGACTTTCACACGTAAAGGAAGCCTGAAGAATCACATGTTGATTCATATTGGAAAAAGGCCTTTCACCTGCTCACAGTGTGGAAAGAGTTTTACATGTAAAGGACACCTCAAGAATCACATGCTAACTCATGCTGAAATAAAGCCTTTCATCTGCTCTCACTGTGGAAAGAGTTTCACATGTAAAGGACAACTTAATGATCATTTGGTAATTCACACTTCAGAAAAGCCTTTCAACTGCCCTCAGTGTGGAAACACTTTCACACGTAAAGAAAACCTTAAGAAGCACATATTAATACATACCGGAATAAAGCCTTTCACCTGTTCTCAGTGTGGAAAGAGCTTTACACAGAAAGGACACCTTAAGGATCATTTGTTAACTCACAATTCAGAAAGGCCTTTCACCTGCCCTCAGTGTGGAAATACTTTCACACGTAAAGGAAACCTTAAGAATCACATGTTAATTCATGCTGGAATAAAGCCTTTCAGCTGCTGTCAATGTGGAAAGAGTTTTACACAGAAAGCACACCTTGAGTATCATTTGTTAATTCACACTTCAGAAAAGCCTTTTACCTGCTCTCAGTGTGGAAACATTTTCACATGTAAAAGAAGACTGAATGAGCACATGTTGATTCATACTTGAAAAAGGGCTTTTACCTGCTCTCAGTGTGGAAACTTTCACACATAAAGGAAGCATTTCACCTGCTCTCAATGTGGAATATTAAGAGAATTCACATTGAAGAGATGCCTTACACACGTCATCTGTGTGAGAAGTTTCAAATGGATCACGAGTCTCAGATCTCATCTGCACTATTCTCACTCTGCAGAAAGGCAATTTAAAGGAGCAGTAAGCGATTTCTGATAAACTGTTGAATGTGGTTCAGACCGAACTCCACAGTTTTTTTATATAGATTGTGAAAAAATAATTCAATAATTCATATGATAAACTTTCATGACTCACTGTGAGTGCACGTGTGTGAGAGAAAGTGATAGAGGGCGCTCTCAGCCAAGCGACGGTGTGTAAATCTTACAGGCAATGAAATTAAATCTGTGCTAAACTTATTTTTTGCCTCTAAATCAATTACAGGTGACTGAAATTGTACTAGCCATTGTCTAATAATATATATATATATATATATATATTTTATTTATTTATTTTTTTGTCGTCTCGTGAAATTTACTTGCATTGTAGAGGGTTGTGTAGTGTTATCTACTGTGAGGAGGTACAAATTATTGTTCAGTTTACATGTAACACATTGCTACACAAATAAATGTACTGTATACAAACAAATTTGCATATTCTTTCTTTGTGTATTATAACATTGACTTTGCTGAGTAAACTTTTACCTAAAGTTGAAATCTCCCTGCCAGCAAAGCCATGTGGGGCCAAATGGGTTTCACCTGGGCTATCTAACTGGGGCTCAGCCAGTTTTGACCCCAGTTTCCATGCAGGCCCCACATGGGTTTTTCCAGATGAGTGGATGAAATGAACACTGATAAGTGTGCACACTACAGGCTGTTAAATGTAACACAGTTAATTTGATAATTCAGTGATTGAGTGATGATTGAGCATTAGTGATGAACACATAAGCAGAATCACTGAAGGAAAGAGGAACAACAAGAACATTAAGAGATGAGCAGAAACACAGCAACTCCGGCTGCATCCCAAATGGCACTCTAAACCCTCATGGTCTTCCTCTGAGTCCGCACTTTCATTACGTAATGCCGCTTTGACTGCCGGGTAAAGTCCTCTGTCTAGACTTGTGGGCTCAGCAGAAGTGCGCATCGAGAGCACATAGCGGCCGCAAAGGAGGCACTCACGAGCACCCTTCTGAAACCTAAAATGATGAATGGGACACCCTATGGCAGGGGTGCCAACCCTGTTCCTGGAGATCTACCTACCTGCAAAGTTTAGCTCCAACCCTGATAAAACACACCTGAATCATCTAATTAAGATCTTCAGGAGCACTTGATAATTACAGACAGGTGTGTTGAGCAGGGCTGGAGCTGAACTCTGCAGGAAGGTAGATCTCCAGGAACAGGGTTGGGCAACCCCTGCCCTACGGTCTTACTTGACTTACTTGGCCGAAAGTCCACAAGACCGAAAGTACACATGAAGTACGCCCTTTGGGATGCAGCCGATAACTGCCACAGCCCAGGCCCAGTGTCAAGGGGGCATCAAGCCCTTTCCACCACCCCCAGCAATATCCCGGAATGTGATTTTACAAAAAAAAAAGTAAATAAATAAGCTGAATTGATGTTTTGTGATATTTATGCTGTTTGTTCTTTAGAAGCGTTTGCTAGTATCAGGCTCAGATGAGTCCATATCAGCGTCTGTGGGTGAAGACGTCACTCTGAACTGCTCTGTAGTCTCTCACATCTCACCTGAACACATTGAAGAGGTTTCATGGAAGAAAACAGATGAAGATATTCTGGTTTTGCTCAATCAAAACAATGAGACTTATGAAAATCATGTTTGCAACTTCAAAGGATTAATTAAAACAATATTTCTTTTTTTTTTTTTTTAACTTGCAATCATGCATATATTTAAGTTGTGGTAACATGACCCCTGAATTACTTTAGTTTATATGTATTATTTATTACAGATATATTACAGATTTATAATTTCTAAACTTGCTTGAATGTGTAAGTGCCACATTGTCACAGAGTCAACAACATCCTCAGCACCAGACCTCCACCACTCCAGCCACTCGTTCCCAATCACCAGAGTTCTATTATAAAATGGTTAGTTCCTGTCCTTGTGATTCTGATTGGTCAATAGCTGTGTTTCATTCATGATAAAACACGGCTATGACCGCTTCACCCAACGGTTTTATGTATCACTGCACAACACCCTTAGCAACCACCCTTAGCAAAGTAAACATACTATGTTTGTTCTCATTGATACTGTTCACTGAAGCTTGCATTACCTGCATCTATATAGCATTTTCTTTCAGGTCAGTCCTGCAATCATATTAGAAAAAAAAAAAAAATATCAGTTTGAATGTCAGCTGCGATAGCTCTGCTCCACGTCGTGCCTAACAATGCCCCTTAGCTGTTATAATTAAGCAATAAGGTACTCGAGGCTGTGCTGTATCGTGAATAAGTCACGGCTGAAGGGCATTTTTAGGCATGACGCTAAGCAGGCCTGCAACCCCTTCAGCCGTGACTTATTCACAATACAGCACAGCCTTGAGTACCTTATTGCTTTTATAAAACGGTTACCACACAATACAAATATTAAAGCCAAAAATATGTATCAACTTTCATGAAGTAAGCTTTCAATAAAAGCCTTCCTTCCACCAGAAAAAATAGTCCCTGACCGTGAACAGCAACAGAAGTTACATTATTACGCCATTAGATGGCGGCATGACTGTCTTTATGACTGTCACTCACTCACTCGATCTTTTTTCTCACAATACTCTTCTACATAATACAGTAAGCTTCAATGAACAATATCAATTGAGAACATAGTTTATGTTGCTAAGAGTGGTCACCTACTTGTCTGGCATGCGTAGAACAGTGTTTTTAGTCAGTTACACAGATCCGTGTGAACAGGGATAGTTTTGATACAAAGAAAAAAAGTTTTCCAATTTTAGTACATTGTTGTCGTGTAAACGTACCCCTAGTCTTGCGTAGCCAGACCTTTAGATTGACGACAGAAGGTCTGGACTCTATCGCAGCTTTCTTTGGCCAAGGACCCCCCAAGAGGATTTTTGACTAATATGTAATGCAACCAATCACAGTTCGTTTTGTTCTGCATCATGTTTAGGGGCATGAAAATCTAATGTCTGTGTCAATACAATAATAGACTGCCGTGCGTCTAATAAATTATTCATTCAAGAATGCTGTGCAAGTTTACTGCAAAAATGGAGCCGCAAACATCACATACTTTTGAAAATCCAGTGTTTAGTTGATCCTGGTGAGCGCTTATTGTCACAGCTGTAAACACAACAACGTTCTTCTTCCACGAGGGGGTTCGGCATGGTTCACGGCATTTGTTTCCAGGCGGACCATTAAAGAACACGACACACACTCTTGGACATCCTGTAGAATTCAACCAACCAGATGATGACTTCGAAAATCCTGTAGTGTTTCCAGTTAAGTGTGCCATATGCATTAGACCTTCAGCTAACGGTCCGTGGACATGACGTCTGAGGCTAAGACTAGATTTATATTAATAGTATAGCAGTAGTTACTGTATATTATGCTGCTTTTACTTTATACAAAGATCTAATATACACATGCAATTTCTTTACTTGCTGTTTACATTCACGGACATAACCGACTGTGTTTATGTGAACTTTATGTGTTTTTGGCATAACATTGTGTGTATTTGACAGTTTAAACACAATAATGCTTTACAGGGGACGCACCGTCTGACAGCTCTTTGTGCACATACTTCGGGTGAATGTAAATAAAATAAACTTTCATGATGACAAAGAACTGCAATGTCACGTGAGCGCAACCTAGATAGCTAGATATCATCTAGATAGCTAGATGATAATAAAACCAAATAGATGTTTTTGCAGAGTATCATTTGCATTTGCATTTGCATACTCCTTCCACTCAAAAATGGACATTTACAACATGGTATAATAAAATATCTGTGGGGTATTTTGAGCTGAAACTTCACAGATACATTCTGGGGACACCTGAGACATATTACATTTTGTAAAAAAAAGGCATAATAAGTCTCCTTTAATGCAGTTTCTTAGGCTACAACTATTTCTCTTATTTTGCTGGTTGCTGAATTTTAGAAGGTTGCCAAGATTGTCATAACTGTTGTACAATGGAGATTTATTACCCTCAATCATAATGTAGCATTGAGCCCCAGTGCAAAAAAACTTGATGGACCTCCATCATTCCTGATGTCACGAGTTAGTCCACGAAGATGAGAGTAGTCGTACTTCAAACAGTCAAGCAACTTTAATAAAATAACAGAATACTCAACATAGCAGTATCAACATAACCAATATCAGACAATGAACAGAAAAAACTGAAGGGCTTAAATACACAGGCAAAGGAACTAGATACAAAACAGATGCTCTAATTAGTAACCATGACAACTAATGATGGTGGGAACATAAGAACAAAGACAAGCAAACTACGTCCATAAAGTAAATGAAAGAGAAACAAAGCCAAAACACGATACCTGACCATCTGTGGTGAAACTGTGGTAAAAATTCAGATCCAATTCCGATTTTAAAGCATTTCAGAAGAATTCTTATTCCTTCAAAAACTATAGTTGAAGAGACCCTGAGCATTTGTTTAAAACATTAATAGTGTAGAATATTTGTATTTAATACAGTTTACCAAAAAGTGCCCAAATTTTGCTGACTTCACTCCTATTTAAATGCTGTGGTCTCAAACTCAATTCCTGGAGGGCCACAGCTCTGCACAGTTTTGCCCCAACCCTAATCAAATACACCTGATCCAGCTAATCGAGGTCTTCAGGATTACTAGAAACTTCCAAACAGGAGTGAGCTGGAGCTGGTTGGAGCTAAACTGTGCAGAGCTGTGGCCCTCCAGGAATTGAGTTTGAGACCACAGCTGTAACGTCAGTTATTCTGCAAAAAAGTTAGTCCCCCCACCCCCCACTTTATTTCCCCTCCTCTTCACACTCCAGTCCAGTGGGTGGCGGTAAGACACATGCGTGTGTTTGCCAACCACCATTAAACCTCAGAAGAAGAAGATTAGTTTTCAGCATGATCTCTGGTGTTGTGTCGGGGTACTCAGCTTTATGCAAACTGTTAGAAATGTACTTTTAGTATAAGACACATGTTGAATCAGGTCAATAAATACCTGTAACATTTCCATCCCCATAGACGCGAAGCAAGCAGGTATATCTGTAGGAGTATCAACTGAACTGAGATCTGCTGCTGTGAAGATGGTGTTTGTTAAAGAGGAGAGTGAGGAGGACATGAGTGAACCAGAACCCTGGAGAATAAAACACGAGGAACAAGGAGGTTGGTGTCTATTCTTCATTCATCTTATAATAACTGTTGTACATTTAGTCTTAAATTCTTTAATGTAAAAACAAGGCGATTAACATTAAAATGTCTTAAATCGACGTTTCAAAGGTCTTAAAAATCAACTGAACAGGCAGCGATACGAATTAGATTTTATTTTCGCTCGTTGCTTTTTGGAATGTAAGACTTTGTTGAACTCGGAGCGTGTGCGACTCATCATACAGACTTTGTTTTTATGTTATCGTAATCCATTTGTGTGGGCAAAGGTTTAACTGTTTTACAGAAGTCTACCTGCGGTTTACTATGGCTTTATTTTTATGACAAATATCGAGAGCACGCGGATTTCCTTTTCTCGCCCACAAAACTGGCCGCGCGCTCTCCACTGTATGCAGTGCTCGCTCATGAACTGCTTCTCCTTTCAGTCAGATATTGTGTGCGCGCTCAAACTGTGTCCTGTGCAGTCGTAAATCTCTGTGTTCTTGAACTAGAAATTAATTACTTTCGCTTCTTGATTAAACGTTGTCAAAAGTTATTAACCAGTCAGAATAGACTTCCGACTGACCGATGAAAATGCCTCATTGAATCTTATTGGTTGAGAGTGAACTGCACCTGGAATTCTTTCGACAATCAAATCAATTTCTTTACAGTTCAATATTTAATCATTTGAATCAAATGTATCTTAGAAATGTCTCTGATTTGTACATCGGTCATTGACGAATAAGGTTTTTAAAAGTGTAAAAAAAAACATAATGGAGACATAATTTTGAAGTTTTATTCAGTGTTAACAATGAGACTGCTTTTTACAATCATTTAACGCTGCTTTTGTAAATTATTTTTTGCAAGATGGACAAAATTTGTCACCAAAAAAAGTCATTCAGTTTAATCAAAATTTCGGTTTTACCGAATGACAGTATTTTCAAACAATGATAACATGCTGATATCTTGCTTCAATCAAACCTTTTCTATTTAGTACAAGTTTTTAAAATATTACAACATTTTCCATGTTTTATAACAGTTGAACCAAATGACCTGATGTTTCGGGACATGCGTATGAGCAAGTGAAAACATTAATTTTTCAAATAGTTAAATTAGAATTAGTTACTTTGCTTCACGACCATGTGGTCCTTTGCAGGTGTCCGAATGATGTCACATCCTGTCACATGATATTGACCACAAGACTTGATCCAAAATGGTCCCTTTATATTGGTTATTCCGAATAACATCAATGAAATTCATTTTCCTGGACATTTTTTCTCATAACAAATGAACGACTTCTATACATAATTGCAATAACATTTTGCACTATGTTGATATATGATGTTATAAAATCATGCCAGATTCAAAAGATGTATTACTCTTATCTGTATGACCAAAAATGGAGTATTTTAAGTGCAAGTGATCATACCGGCGCCTCCATGTTAGCTGTCATGCAGTAAGCGCACTACTATTCAGCTTTCACACTTTGCACAAACACTTGAATAGCCCACATTTTTCTAGGTTAATGTTAAAGTGAGTGTCAATGTAAAGTTGCTTCTACTTGCATGTTTCAGATGATAAGCCATATTTGAGGTCAATAAATGATAGATGAGAGTTTGTATGTCCTGACCAATGTACTGTAATTACCACATAACTTGTTCAGTCTATCCTCCTTATTCCTGACAAGCCTACTGCGTTTTGAGTTATAGGTGGCACTTCCGGTTTGGGAAACTTCCATTCAAAAAGACTGAAACGAATCATTTCAGGTCATAAGGTTGCCCTACAAATAAAGCTTATCCGTCAGTTTGACTGAATGAGCTTTCGATTTTCCTTCATGTTTTATTTTCAGACATCATGAGAATAACTTAATGCTTGGTATTTTAACGTGATGTTATAACAAGAATATATATGGCTAGAGATCTTTCAGTCACTGCATTCTTTTCCACATGATTTTCTTTTCCCTTTACATTCCGCTGTAATAGTAGGAAAAAGGACAGCATTCTTCTTTAAACACACTAGCTATCATATGTTTAAAAAATTGACTACATTTGGTTCTTGACCATTAAAAATGGGTCAAATTTGGATGTGGCGTCACATTGGGGTCCCATTATCTTTGGGATTGAACCATAAAATGAAGATTCCAAAAGAAAAGTTTATTGATAATAAGAATCTAGAAGGATAATAAGATATCTTGAATACTTTTAGAGTTACAGGCATGACAACTTTAGAAAACTTTATGGCACTCAGCCAGATAAAACTTACACTGCACATTTGTGGTCTGTTCTCCCAATTTAATTTACAATATATCCCATTAATTCACTGTAATTCACTTAATTCACAATATAATTTACTGGAATACACAGAGAGTCTCTTGTTTTTCTCCTCAAATCCTCACGTCTCTTTCCAGGTTTGTTTTCACAGGTAAATACAATTTATTATCTGTCAAAATGACGGAAATCACTTTGACATAGTATCAAGCAAGGCTGAAGTTAATGAACATTTTTGATTAAGGCAATGTATGTTGCATAATACATGCATTACTACAGTGATATTTAACTTGTCCATTATTGCTGTGGAAAGAATTGCACTTTTGGGGTTATTTGTGGTCTGTTGAAAGTACCTTGTTGATGCTTTTACACTTTTAAATGTCCTTTTAATGTTCAATGGTTGAAGGGTGAGTAGAATAATGTCATCTCATTGTAAAAAAAACAGTTAAAAATGTATTATTGCATTCATAGAAACTGACTGTTTACAGCTTAATGGAAGTTGCACCCATAATTTGCGCAAAAAGTGTCATGGGGCGTAAGAATAAGGTGGATAGGTGCATAGTGTTTCTTTACAGAGTGACATTGCCAACTACTGGCCTGGCATGAATAATACAGCATTTTTAGTTGCTTTTGTGGATCTGTTTGAACTGGGATCATTTTGAGAATGTTGTCTTCTGCATTTGAAACTTTTCAAAAACGCAGAGGAAAAACTTTTCGATTTTAGTACATTGTTGTGTAAACGTACCCTAATTTCCTTTTATTTTCCAACAGTCCCAATTGATTTTCAAAATTATGTTTTTATTTTAGGCCTGGTGAAAGTGAAAGAGGAAAGAGAAGATCTGAATGAAGTGGAAGAGAAATATCAGCTTCAAAAAGCTCATGATGTCACCGCTGAAGAAAAACCATTGAGTTGCTCCAAAACTGAAAACGGTTGCTCACAAAGCAGCATTCAAGTAACAGAAGTCACAAGACCTTTCACCTGCTCTCAGTGTGGAAAGACTTTCAAACATAAAAGAAGCCTTAGGACTCACATGATAATTCACACAGAAAAAAATCCTTTCACCTGCTCCCAGTGTGGAAGGACGTTTACAAAGAAAGGACACCTTAATGATCACTTGGTAAGTCACACTTCAGAAAAGCCTTTCACCTGCCCTCAGTGTGGAAAAACTTTCACACGTAAAGAAAGCCTTAAGAATCACATGTTAATTCATATTGGAAAAAGGCCTTTCACCTGCTCTCAGTGTGGAAAGGGTTTTACATGTAAAGGACACCTTAAGAATCACATGTTAATTCATGCTGAAATAAAGCCTTTTATCTGCTCTCAGTGTGGAAAGAGTTTCACATGTAAAGGACACCTTAAGGAACATTTATTAACTCACACTTCAGAAAACCCTTTCAGCTGCTCTCAGTGTGGAAACACTTTCAAACATAAAGGAAGCCTTAAGACTCACATGTTAATTCATACTGGAAACAAGCCTTTTGTCTGCTTTCACTGTGGAAAGAGCTTTACACAGAAAGGACACCTTAAGGATCATTTTTTAACTCACACTTCCGAAAAGCCTTTCAGCTGCTCTCAGTGTGGAAACTCTTTCACACGTAAAGGAAACCTTAAGCATCACATGCTAATTCATACTGGAATAAAGCCTTTCACCTGCTGTCAGTGTGGCAAGAGTTTTACACAGAACTCACACCTTAAGTATCATTTGTTTATTCACACTTCAGAAAAGCCTTTTACCTGCTCTCAATGTGGAAACACTTTCACATGTAAAAGAAGCCTGAAGAAGCACATGTTGAATCATACTTGAAAAAGGCCTTTTACCTGCTCTCAGTGTGGAAACACTTTCCCACATAAAGGAAGAACATTTCACCTGCTCTCAATGTGGAACAACATGAGAATTCATGCTGAAGAGATGCCTTACACGTCATTCGCGTGAGAAGAGTTTTAAATGGAACACAAGTCTCATCGTTTTCATCTTTGCCATATTTTTCGCAAAGCATTATTTTGTATAGTTTCTGTTACAATAGAGACATCAACTTTTGCTTTGATTGTTCGTACATTTTGTGGGCGGAGCAATGGAGGGAGGGATGGGTTTGTTTGTTTACGTTGATTCCAGATATCATCTGTGTTTCTCAGAAATCACTTACTGAACCTATAACTGTGATCATCGCAGTAAAAAAAAATTGCTTTGGCATCAAGAAACACCAGAAAGTTTATAAAAATGAAAAGCTGTATGTCTTGTAGACAGAGATTTCTAAGGGTTGACTCTTTTAAAAGGCACCAGAAATACATGATTGAAATACAAAGAACCGACATCTTAGATGTACATTTTCTCTAAAAATCTTGACTTTGTCACTGAGGAAAACATACATTAAGTTGATTCTGGATATGATTTTAGGATAACATTTTTAATGGTAGACCTGAATAGCAAGGTGGAAACTACCTTCAAGTCTGATTCTGTAGTTATTATTGTTATTTTGTTTTGCCATTTTCCCCTTTCATGATTGACATTGAGAAAGTGACATTGCCAAATACAGGCCTGGCATGAATAATACAGTTTTTTTTTTTTTTTTTTTTTCTTCTCAAGATTATGAAAAAAATAATTCAGTGTTTCAAATGATAAACTTTCATGGCGATGCAGCACTGGTCCGATCGGGACTGTGACAGTTCTGTCAACGAGCCCTACATGGGCTCTCTCTTTCTCTCACTGCGAGTGCGCTCTCAGCCAAGTGACGTTGTGTAAATATGTGACTAATTTACTCCCAATGTAGAGGGTTGAAGAAGATGGGAACTTGTAGTGTTATGTACTGTGAGGAGGTACAATTTTTATTTTATTTTTCTGCAAATGTGATTTTTCAGTTTACATCCAACACATTGCTACACAAATAAATGTACTGTATACATACAAATGTGCATATTCTTTCTCTGTGTACTATAGCATTGATTTTTCTGAGTAAACTTTTACCTACCATTGAAAACTTCCAGCCAGCACAGCCATGTGGGGCCAAATGGGTTTCACCTGGGCTACCTTACTGGGGCCCAGACAGTTTTAACCCCAGTTTCCATGCAGGTCCCACATGGGTTTGGCCAGATGAGTGGATGAAATGAACACTGATCAGTGTGCACACTACAGGCTGTTAAATGCAACACTGAGGGTACGTTTGCACGACAACGATGTACTAAAAACAGAAACCTTTTTTCTTTGTACAGATGAAAACGTTATCAAAACTATTCCTGTTCACATGGATCCGCAAAAATGACTAAAAACGCTGTATTACGCATGCCAGACAAGTAGTTGGCGATGTCACTTTGTAAAGAAAGACTACGTAGTCGTCTGCACATACGCATTCTTTTAAAGTGTCCCAATTTTGCTGACTTCATCCCTATTTAAATGCTGTAATGTCAGTCATTCTGCAAAATGTAGTTCATGACTGAAAAGTTAAACATATTTAAACATTGGGGAACATTTTGTGATTTTCACTGAAATATTTGACTGGAATAGATTTGGAATCTCTCGTTTCTCTTTTCTTCTCCTCACTCAAGCCTGTAGGCTATTGATATAACTCGAATCCTCATAGGCTGTATAATTTTAACAAATTTCAGTCCTTTTTCATTTCTTTGTGCATATATATATATATATATATATATATATATATATATATATATATATATATATATATATATAATGCATAAGTAAACGCTAAACTATGTACACGCGCAATAGCTTTTCGCCATATTATGATATTATTTCCCCTCCTCTTCACTCCAGTCCAGTGGGTGGCGGTAAGACACATGCGTGTGTTTGCCAACCACCATTAAACCTCAGAAATAAGATTAGTTTCTGGTGTTGTGTCGTGGTACTTGCTTAATGCAAACTGTTAGAAGTGTACTTTTAGATACATTTTGAATAAGGTAAAAAATAAATACCTGTAATTCCCCTCCTCCTCACCTGGAGGAGTATCAACTGAACTGAGATCTGCTGCTGTGAAGATGGTGTTTGTTAAAGAGGAGAGTGAGGAGGACATGAGTGAACCAGAACCCTGGAGAATAAAACACGAGGAACAAGGAGGTTGGTGTCTATTCTATAATTCATCTTTAATAACTGTTGTGCTACATTAGCTAAGCCTTAAATTAATTAAAATGTCTTAAATCCACGTTTTAAATGTCTTAAAAATGCAACTGAACGGGCAGTGATACTATTTATATTTTATTTTCGCTCGTTGCTTTTTGGAATCTTAAAACTTTGTTGAACTCGGAGCGTGTGCGACTCATCATACAGACTTTGTTTTTATGTTATCGTAATCCATTTGTGTGGGCAAAGGGTTACCTGTTTACAGAAGTCTTCCTCGGGTTTTCTATGGAATTAATTTTAATGACAAATATCGAGAGCGCATTATTGTAGCGCGAGGGCACAAAACCGGACGCGCGCTCTACACTGTATGCAGTGTTCTCTATGGACTGCTTTTTTCACTCAGATATTGCGTGTGCGCTCGTGAATCTCCTCTTGAACTAGAAATAAATTCTCTTTGCTTCTGAATTAAACGTTGTCAGAAGTTATTTTAACCAATCAGAATAGACTTCCACGACGGATGAAAATGTTACATTAAATCTTTCATTGGCTGAGAGTGAACTGCACCTGGAATTCTTTCGACAATCAAATTAATTTCTTTACAGTTTAATATTTGGTTTTGTTTACACTTTTGTCTACTTGTGTTGAAATATATATTTCAACAGGGTTTTTAGATCAGGGTCAGATCATCATTCCCTAAGATCAGGTTTTTAGATCAGGGTCAGATCATCATTCCCTAAATATTTAAATCTTGAGACTAAATATACCACTATTGTGAATTTCACATTTTAGTCATAATATTATAAGATTATATTCAATGGATTTAATGCATTTTAAGATAATGTAGTGACCTGTAACTGTCACATTCAGTTATAGAGGAAAGTGGCATTAAATATAGGCAATATGAAGTGGGTTTTGATGAGGAAAAAAAAAAAAATCCAAACTACAGTAGTCAACATTTGAAGTAGATTAAAACCTTTCATCAAAGTTGTCCTAAAACCTTCTTCTTAGGACAACTTAGTTCTTAGGACAACTTTGATGAACTTTTTTGATCCACTTCAAATGTTGACTACTGTAAAATCAGAACTGAAAACAAATGCGGGATGAACAAACAAACAAACAAACAATACATGTCCAAGCAGAGCATTTATTGTGATATCTTGTGCATCACATCTACTGCTGCATTTGATGTTGATTTGATTGGAAACATAATTATCTATTATTGTATTTGTTTCAGTTGAAAATTTATTGCAATGATTTTAAATTCAGTTGAGTTATTTGATATATAACACATAACATTGAAATTTCATATGCAGTGTCTTAAGAGCCATAGGCTATAACATAAACGTATTATTGAGGTCTGGTACAAATATGACATTCAAAAATACATATAGGCACATTTGTATGCACAGTTAATCATTAAATGATTGCGCAATCTTGTTCAAATGACAATGATTTCGCTAAACCTTTGAAATTATGATCACACCGGAATAGCCAATTTAAACCTGCTTATGTGCTGCCGCTGACCCAGAGAAAGTCATGTAAGTTATACTTTTGAAAGAAGCTTCACAAACCGTGTTTTCAGCTACAGTATTGCTTTATGTGCTGCAAACATCAAATAAAAAAAGTATTGGTATAAATGTTTATAGTCTGGATATGATGTTGCAACAGCAATCAAAATGAGTTAGGCTGGCCACACACTTGTCTGTGAAATCCTTAAAACATACAATTGACAAAGTTTAGTGAAGACTAGGGGTGCAATGGTTCAGATTACTAAGGGTTCGGTTTGTATCACGGTTTTTTAGGCTCACAGTTCAGTATGTGCTATGTTCAGGTAAAAAATTACTACTGTCAAATAAAAAATAAAGAAAATAAGAACAAATAATCAAACAGCACAAATAAATACAGTAAAGCAAAGATACAAATAAATAAAGCTTTTCAAGTTTTTCATGTATCCAGTTTTCAGGTACAGAAATTGAATAAAGTAGCTAATAAAATGTAAAACATTGCACAGAATCTTTACTGTATAAATTAAATAAAGATCAATCATTATTAATTATTAAGTTACTATTCAGTTATGAGCAATGAGTGATTCCCTTGTCTTGTTAATTAACACATTCAGACAGCAGGAATGCAAGGGCTGCTGTCTCTTTAAGACATAATACACAGATCAATACACTGATACTGAACACACATTCTTTCTCGAGTGTATAAGTTCACTTCATTTAAGACATAACCGAGTATGCTTGCTAGGATACGCGACAAGACGGGCATGTTGACATAATTTTGTCTGAATTTGTCCGTTCAAGCACAAGACTTGAAAGAGACCTCGATATTTGCATGCTGTACACACGCTTCTGCGTGCGCGCTTCGGACGAGTGCACAAATCTTCTCACAGCGTGCGCGTAAGTTCTCTTTCACGCCTTGCACTTGAATGTTTAAATTGGCAAGGCTTAAATGAATTTAGTTTAAACATAGATATCAACGTGTGCTGTTTAGGTATCACCTGCGCTCGCGCTATCAACTCCCAGGTAATGACGGCGTAAAATGGATAAGGAGGATAAGAGGATAAGGCACTCGCATTGAACAAAGTTTAGGGGAAGCCAGAATGCGTATCCATCGACAGAAACATACATTAGCCTAACTCTGTATGTCTGTTTTATTTATTTTCTACAAACCATTTTATAGATGCGTATGCATCATCAGATGTGCAGAACGGTACGGTTCGATTTTTTTTTTTTTTTTTTTTTTTTTTTTTAACCGAGAACCGTTTCACCCCTAGTGAAGACACAAGTGAAAGTGATCTGGCTTCAGGGCTCGCATCAGAGACACGACGCAGCTTGGCTCTCTGTGCTACAGAAAACGGCTTGTGAGCTCTGAAGTGAGGTGTTTTCCATATGGTTGTTCTTGAAAGGTCTAAAATTACTTGAATGTTCAAACTGGCAAGCCTTTAAACACATACAATTGACAAACTTTCGTGGGGATGCAAGCAAAAGTGATCTTACTGCGGGGTTCTTGCACTGTCTGTGTGTGTTGACTCTGCGTTTCAGTTTACCTCCATATTGCTTCCATGCTGCTGACTAGACGGGGTGGAGTCATGTGACTATACACACGTTAGGATGTTTTTAAGAGGAAAGTATTAACAGGATTAAAGAAACGAAATAACCAACATGGGAAAATTATATTGGTTAGAGGTTCTGAATTTTGGTTTTGATTACTTTTCGATGAATCATCCAGCCCTAGGTTTGAAATACACTATATTGCCAAAAGTTTTGGGACACCTGCCTTTACGTGCACGTGAACTTTAATGACATCCCATTCTTAATCCGTAGGGTTTAATATGGAGTTGGCCCACCCTTTGCAGCTATAACAGCCTTAACTCTTCTGGGAAGGCTTTCCACAAGGTTTAGGAGTGTGTTTATGGGAATTTTTGACCATTCTTCTAGAAGCGCATTTGTGAGGTCAGGCAGTGATGTTGGACAAGAAGGCCTGGCTCGCAGTCTCCGCTCTAATTCATCCCAAAGGTGTTTTATCGGGTTGAGGTCAGGACTCTGTGCAGGCCAGTCAAGTTCCTCCACACCAAACTCTCTCATCCATGTCTTTATGGACCTTGCTTTGTGCACTGGTGCGCAGTCATGTTGGTACAGGAAGGGGCCATCCCCAAACTGTTCCCACATAGTTGGGAGCATGAAATTGTCCAAAATGTCTTGGTATGCTGAAGCATTAAGAGTTCCTTTCACTGGAACTAAGGGGCCAAGCCCAATCCCTGAAAAACAACCCCACACCATAATCCCCCCTCCACCAAACTTTACACTTGGCACAATGCAGTCAGGCAAGTACCGTTCTCCTGGCAACCGCCAAACCCAGACTCGTCCATCGGATTGCCAGACAGAGAAGCGTGATTCATCACTCCAGAGTCTCCACTGCTCTAGAGTCCAGTGGCGGCGTGCTTTACACCACTGCATCTGACACTTTGCTTTGCACTTGGTGATGTAAGGCTCGGATGCAGCTGCTCGGTCAGGGAAACCCATTCCATGAAGCTCTCGATGCACTGTTCTTGAGCTAATCTGAAGGCCACACGAAGTTTGGAGGTCTGTAGCTACTGACTCTGCAGAAAGTTGGCGACTTCTGCGCACTATGCGCCTCAGCATGTGCTGACCCCGCTCTGTGATTTTTACATGGCCTACCACTTCGTGGCTGAGTTGCTGTTGTTCTCAATTGCTTCCACTTTGATACCACTAACAGTTGCCCGTGGAATATTTAGTAGTGAGGAAATTTCACAAATGGACTTACTGCACAGGTGGCAACCTATCATGGTACCACGCTTGAATTCACTGAGCTCCTGAGAGCGACCCATTCTTTCACAAATGTTTGTAGAAGCAGTCTGCATGCCTAGGTGCTTGATTTTATACACCTGTGGCCATGGAAATGATTGGAACACCTGAATTCAATGATTTGGAGGGGTGTCCCAATACTTTTGCCAATATGTATGTGTATATTTGCTGTGGTAGCCGGGTGGAAAATCCTTCTATTACCCACGTCACAATTTTTAAATTTTTTATCCATTTACCGCAAAATTTCTCAACTACACCATTAGCATGCATATGAAATATTACATTTTTTTTGAAAAAACAAAAAAGAAACAAAAAACACTTTAATGATAATAAATTGAGTTGGATATTGATTTAGGTGTTAAGAGAAAAACCTGTTGGAAATACAGTTTTAGAAATAAGTGTAATTACCATATACATCCATCAAAGGTCCATAGAGATCCTTTCATTTTTCTGGATGTGGCTAACTGTTCTTATACAGGTGCTGGTCATATAATTAGAATATCATCAAAAAGTTGATTTCACTAATTCCATTCAAAAAGTGAAACTTGTATATTATATTCATTCATTACACACAGACTGATATATTTCAAATGTTTATTTCTTTTAATTTTGATGATTATAACTGACAACTAAGGAAAATCCCAAATTCAGTATCTCAGAAAATTAGAATATTACTTAAGACCAATACAAAGAAAGGATTTTTAGAAATCTTGGCCAACTGAAAAGTATGAACATGAAAAGTATGAGCATGTACAGCACTCAATACTTAGTTGGGGCTCCTTTTGCCTGAATTACTGCAGCAATGCGGCGTGGCATGGATTCGATCAGTCTGTGGCACTGCTCAGGTGTTATAAGAGCCCAGGTTGCTCTGATAGTGGCCTTCAGCTCTTCTGCATTGTTGGGTCTGGCATATCGCATCTTCCTCTTCACAATACCCCATAGATTTTCTATGGGGTTAAGGTCAGGCGAGTTTGCTGGCCAATTCCTTAAACCAGGTACTGGTAGCTTTGGCACTGTGTGCAGGTGCCAAGTCCTGTTGGAAAATGAAATCTGCATCTCCATAAAGTTGGTCAGCAGCAGGAAGCATGAAGTGCTCTAAAACTTCCTGGTATACGGCTGCGTTGACCTTGGACCTCAGAAAACACAGTGGACCAACACCAGCAGATGACATGGCACCCCAAACCATCACTGACTGTGGAAACTTTACACTGGACCTCAATACACCTTAATACACTGTGAAAGAATATGTTGTTTTTAGATAAATCATTCAGAGGGGTTTGACCTGTAATGTCTGAACATTGTGATGCAGTTAGACTAGCTTACTTATTTACAAATCATCCAAGCGCCCCATTCTGAACCATTTTTTAAGATACATTTGATTAATATCATTAAATATTATTAAATGGTAAAGAAATTAAATATCCGTCTTTGATTGTCGAAAGAATTCCAGGTGCAGTTCTTTCTCAGCCAATAAGATTCCATGTAGCATTTTCACTGGTCAGTCGGAAGTCTGATTGGTTAATAACTTTTGCCAACGTTTAATCCAGAAGCGAAGAGAATTAATTTCTTGTGCAAGAACACGGAGAGTTTCGTGAGTGCGCATGACATAGTTTGAGCGCACATGCAATATCTGACTGAGAGGAGAAGCAGTTCATAAGAGAGCACTGCATATTGGTGAGGAAAGGAAATCAGCATGCAAGCAGAAAGCAAGTTTGTTTTTTCTTTTTTTTTTCTTTTTTTAACTATACGGTTATCGTTTTCATGTAAACTACAAAAATGTGAATTTGTTAAAATGGTGATGTCATGCATATGCATATTAAAGGGTTAGTTCACCCCAAAAATGAAAATTATCCCATGATTTACGCACTCTCAAGCCATCCTAGGTGTATATGACTATCTTCTTTCAGACGAACACAGAGATATATTTAAAAATATCCTTACTCCTCTGAGCCTTATAATGGTTGTGAATGGGTGTTTTTGTAAGAAAAATATCCATATTTAAAACTTTATTAACTATAATAACTAGCTTTCGGCAGACGGCCATACACATCGATTTGCAGTGGAATAGCAACCTCTGACCTGTCGCATGACGCAATGATGAACATGGAAGCGCAGAGGATAGAGCACAACAAAACAACGGTCACAAATTTTTAAAGAGAAATGTCAGAGGATTTCGATGTAAGAAGAGGAGCTTGAGTTTGTTGCCCAGCCATATTTGCTTAAAACGGCGATAGGTGTTTAAGCTTGCGCTACTCCTACATCGTGTGTCATACTTCGCGTCAGAGGGTTACTCATTTGGCGCGAGTTGAGTTTCATAGTATGCATACGGTCGTCCACAGGAAGCTAGATATTTGAACTTATAAAGTTTTAAATAAGGATATTTTTCTTACAAAAACTCATTGCTTCACTTCAAAAGGCCTTTATTAACCCACTGGTGCCATATGGATTACTTGGATTATTGATGGCACAAAATGATAAAATGAAATATGAGTTGGATATTGATCTAGGTGTTGGGGCAATGCAAATCGATGTGGACAGCCATCTCCAAAAGAGATACGGTATGTTTGCCTGAAAGAAGATATACATCTCGGATGGCTTGAGGGTGAGTAAATCATAGGAAAATTTTAATTTTTGGCTGAACTATCCCTTTAAGTGTTGAGGTGCGTAGTGTTTCTTTACAGAGTGACATCACCAACTACTGGCTTGGCATGAATAATACAGCATTTTTAGTTGTTTTTTGCGGATCTGTGTGAACGGGATCATTTTGACAATGTTGTCGTCTGTACTTGAAACTTTTCAAAAACACAAAGGAAAAATCTCCATTTTTAGTACGTTGTCGTGTAAACGTACCCTAATTTCCTTTTATTTTCCAATTGTCCCAATTGATTTTCACAATTTAATGTTTTCATTTTAGGCCTGATGAAAGTGAAAGAGGAAAGAGAAGATCTGAATGAAGTGGAAGAGAAATATCAGCATCAGAAAGCTCATGATGTCACCATTGGAGAAAAACCATTAAGTTCCTCCAAAACTGAAAACAGTTGCTCACAAAGCAGCATTCAAATAACAGAAGTCACAAGACCTTTCACCTGCTCTGAGTGTGGAAAGACTTTCACACAGAAGGGGAGCCTTAAGAATCACATGGTAATTCATTCTGGAAAAAGGCCTTTTACCTGCTCTCAGTGTGGAAAGAGTTTTACATGTAAAGGAATCCTTAATGATCATTTGGTAACTCACACTTCAGAAAAGCCTTTCAACTGTCCTCAGTGTGAAAAGACTTTCAAACGTAAAGGAAGCCTTAATACTCACATGTTAATTCATACTGGAAAAAAGCCTTTCACTTGCTCTCAGTGTGGAAAGAGTTTTGCACAGAAAGCACACCTTAAGTATCATTTGGTAACTCACACTTCAGAAAAGCCTTTCACCTGCCCTCAGTGTGAAAACACTTTCACATGTAAAAGAAACCTTGAGAGTCACATGTTAATTCATGCTGGAATAAAGCCTTTCACCTGCCCTCAGTGTGGAAAGAGCTTTACACAGAAAGCACACCTTAAGGATCATTTGGTAACTCACACTTCAGAAAAGCCTTTCACCTGCCCTCAGTGTGGAAACACTTTCACACGTAAAGGAAATCTTAAGACTCACATGTTAATTCATGCTGAAATAAAACCTTTCAGCTGCTCTCAATGTGGAAAGAGTTTTGCACAGAAAGGACACCTTGAGTATCATTTGTTAACTCACACTTCAGAAAAGCCTTTTAGCTGTTCTCACTGTGGAAAGAGTTTTACAAAAAAAGGACACCTTAAGGATCATTTGTTAACTCACACTTCAGAAAAGCCTTATACCTGCCCTCAGTGTGGAAACACTTTCACACGTAAAAGAAACCTTAAGAATCACATGTTAATTCATGCTGGAATAAAGCCTTTCAGTTGCAGTCAATGTGGCAAGAGTTTTTCACAGAAAGGACACCTTAAGTATCATTTGTTATATCACACTTCAGGAAAGCCTTTCACCTGTCCTCAGTGTGGCAAGGGATTTACACAGAAAAGACACCTTAATGATCATTTGGTAACTCACTCTTCAGAAAAGCCTTTCACCTGCCCTCAGTGTGGAAACACTTTCAGATGTAAACGAAGCCTGAAGAAGCACTTGTTGAATCATATTGGAATAAAGCCTTTCACCTGTTCTCAGTGTGGAAAGAAATTTAGTCGGAAAGTAAGCCTTAAGAAGCACATGTTAACTCACACTTGAAAAAGGGCTTTTACCTGCTCTCAGTGTGGAAACTTTCACACATAAAGGAAGCATTTCACCTGCTCTCAATGTGGAAACTTTCACACATAAAGGAAGCATTTCACCTGCTCTCAATGTGGAAAGACATGAGAATTCACACTACGCCTTACACATGTCATCTGTGTGAGAAGAGTTTTAAATGGATCACGAGTCTCAGATCTCATCTGCACTATTCTCACTTTGCAGAAAGGCAATTTAAAGGAGCAGTAAGGAATTTCTGAGAAACTTGTATGTGAATTGCACCAAACAACACAACACTTGTAGCCAATCAGCAGCAGTAGGGGGCGTGTCCATTCATGATGGGGGAGGAGAGAGAGAGTGAGAAAGAGGGGGAAAAACTGTAGAAAGAGAGATGGCTGAGAGACATTACAAAATTGAAAAGGTCAGAGGAATATCACTGAGAAAAGAAGGGTTATTATCACACAATAGCTTTAGGACCCTCGTTAAAATTAGAAAAGCTTTCCAGAGCTTTTCTGAAAACGGATGCTGAGGTTGTGTTGTTTCTGCTCATACACGAGTAGCATTGGTTTTGCTATTTTTCACAGAATCAAGATATGTTGTTGTTGTAATGTTAGCTATAGTAAAAGGACAGTTTTGAGTGTCATTGTTTGTCAGGAGCTGCTGTGCTGCTGGCAACTAACAACAAACTCTTGCTTGTATTTACTCTTGTGTACTTTATGATTGTGTGCTGTTGTTTTTTTTGTTCTTCCTTGTTCTTTTTCATCTTCGCTTTATTTTTTGCAAAGCATTATTTTGCTTATATTTTTCTGTTATGATAGAGACATCGACTCTTGCATTCCGTGTACGTACATTTTGGGGGCGGAGCGATGGAGGGAGGGGTGTGTTTGTTTTTTGGGGTTGATTTCAGATATCAACAGTGTTTCTCAGAAATCACTTACTGCCTGCAACTTTAGCTCTGGTCATTGCAGTAAAAATGCTTTGGCATCCAGAAACACCAGAAAATTTATAAAATATATGTCAAATACTTTGGTAAAGACTCTTCTCATTCTCATTTATATTAAGATTTATTTTTGTTGTTGTTGATGACTAACTATGGCAACATCAGCCAGTGGCGTAGCGCAAATCAGCGAGGCTGATTTGACTGAGTATTTCATGTTAAACAGCTTGTTTTTTAAAGTCGGTTCTTGAAGTAAAGCTGCACTTAATTTTCATTGATAACTGCAGTGTTCGGAAATATTATAGACTGTTAATAATTTTAATTATAGGCCTATAATTCATTGTATAATAGACCTAAAAATGTTTAAAATATTTTCTAAGAGGAGCTAATAGCCTAATCTTTTATTATCCTCACAGCATGTCAGTTATGAGGTGATGCGCTATGAAATTATTGCGGGCCAAATTTATTATAATATTAATTTAATTTTTTTAATTAATATTATAATACATTTATTATAATATTAATTTAATAATAAAAGTAGCCTAACCTAATAATAATATTAGGTTAGGCTACTTGCCATCAGCCATATCACCCTGTAGCCCAAGACTGGTTGCCCACTGAAGCTAAGCAGGGCTGAGCCTGGTTAGTACCTGGATGGGAGACCTCCTGGGAAAACTAGGTTGCTGCTGGAAGAGGTGTTAGTGAGGCCAGGAGGGGGTGCTCACCCTGTGGTCTGTGTGGGTCCTAACACCAAAGTCCCTTTAAGACAAGTCATTTCACTCGGTGGCCATCTTTGGGCATGCAAGTGCAGCTCCTATCTCTTTGAATGGGGAAACATCAAATTCTCCAAAGCTGTTTGCCAAGCTTTCAATTAAATTTCATATTTGAAATCACCATGAAATCTGACAACTGTCTCATACATTTTGTTTCTAAATGCTCGAATCATGACAAAAAAAACTGTATTTTCCAGGCTGGATCAACCTCATTTCGGAGGCGCGCCTCTGATTGTTTCTATAGGAACCGGAGCTTCTAACGGCCACTGCAGGGACGCGATGACTTTACCAATCGGCGATTGGCTCTTATTTAGAAGGCGGGACTTATTCCTCCATATTGCGCGTTGCACTTTCTCCCATTCATAATAATACCAGTGATGCGTCTTGTGTTATTTTATAGTCTTTGCTAACACCCCAGTATAGTGATGGGGACACTACACTGTCAGAAAGCACCGTCCTTTGGATGAGACGTTAAACCGAGGTCCTGATTCTCTGTGGTCGTTAAAAATCCCAGGATGCCCTTCGAAAAGAGTAGGGGTGTAACCCCGACATCCTGGCCACATTTGCCCATTGGCCTCTGTCCATCATGGCCTCCTAATCATCCCCATACTCTGATTGGCTTCATCACTCTGTCTCCTCTCCACCAATAAGCTGGTGTGTGGTGGGCGTTCTGGCACAATATGGCTGCCGTCGCATCATCCAGGTGGATGCTGCACATTGGTGGTGGTTGAGGAGATTCCCCCTTCTGTATGTAAAGTGCTTTGAGTACCCAGAAAAGCGCTATATAAATGTAAGGAATTATTATTACTATTATTATTAATAATAATAGACTAGATTCTAGAAGAATGTAATAGGCCTACATTAATTGGAAATACCAAATCCTCTTAATATTGCCATTATTTGATGCTTTTGACAATATCTCTGACTATCGTCGATACATGATCATCATCTGTTGACGCAACCCGGGTTATCATGGGGGCCCCCCTAACAGGCGGGGCTCCATGCAGTGCGTGCCCTGTGTGCCCCTCTGCTACGCCACTGATCGTCCCCAAGACTGCGACGCAAACTGCACAAAACATATTTCCACTTCGAGAGAAAGTGACTCATCCGCTTACCGTGTCCCGTGTGAAAGGGCCTTAAGATTTTGGCTTGGTAGAAGCGCCATTAAACAATTTCCCTACGTCACCACCCTGGGTAGGGCTGCAACTAACGATTATTTTGATAATCGATTAGTTGGCCGATTATTTTTTCCGATTAATCGGATAAAAATCCTAATTTTATTTATTTTTATTTTATTGACAAAAAAACACAGTATTGCACATCCTGCCCAATGTACTTCAAACAAATGTGCCGGCTGAATGCTATGAAAACATAGTCATTTATTACACTACCTGTCATAATAAAGAGAGAACACAAATATTTTAGGAATCTATCAAAAATTTGTTTGAAACTAAAAATGGTATTGCCATTTATTAGGAACATAACAAACTGAAACAACTAAATAGTTTCTAAATAATATTCATACATAATATCCAAAAAAACTTAAGTCTCTGTTCGTATTGTTACGTTCTATGATTGTGTCATATGGTAGTGCATATTCTGTTCTGTACGGAGCCCTGGACATGACATGCAGGAAAAAAATAGTAGGCTAAATTGTGCACGCAATTTACTATTTCGTTTCCTCGATTTATAAATCATGCGCATGATTTATAAATCGAGGGAATGAAATAGTAAATCGTGCGCACGTTTTAGTAAATCGAGGGAACGAATTAGTAAATTGTGTGCATGATTTAATTTTTTTTTCTTGCATGTCATGTGTGGGGCTTCGTAGTTCTGTGTGTGCTAGGCTTTTTTTCCCTTTTCTCTTTGTGTCTCTCTATTGCTCTACCAGGTGCTGGAGGGAGAGAGAGAGGTGATTGCTCACACCTGATGCTCGTTGTTGTGGCTGGATGCTCAAAAGAAGCTCGCAGAGACATTCAAGCTAAAGCCTGTCTTCCAGAGTGTGCTGTGTCCCTCACCTGCTCTGTTTGTTGCCCTGTTGATGTATGTGTAAAGAATTGTGTAGAGACGGTGTACTTTTCCTACAAAGTTCCTAAGTTGAGGCTTTTATTGTAGCCTACGAGTTTTGCCACCTACTCGTTGTTATTACCTTCATGCTCAAACGTGCTGGAAGCTGTAGGGAGGTGGGTGCCTGTTAATTTTTGTATTATCTTTTCTCCTGTTTTTGGCTAGTTAGGGAGTTAGCGTACACGAGCCTTTATGCAAAATGTAAATGCTCGCGTGAATTTGTAACGTTTACAGAGAAGGATATAGCTAGAATGAATGTTTTGCGCTGAGGACGCACATGCATCTGTCAAAGCGCCTGACAGGGCAAGCCATTATGCTAATGCATTAGCTTGAAGCTTAAAATAAATAATTCTCATGTTTTGATCAGCTTTGATCTCGCACCTTTCCCGCAGCAGCTCACTCTGTTTGTTCCACTATTTTTCGATCCATTTTGGTCCATAGAAATGCGTTACTAAATGCGTATTTGACGCGACTGGCGGAAGTCTTCTGTGCACGGTGGGCGGAGCCAACTAATCGATAATGAGAATTGTTGTCGATTATTATCGATTTTATCGAATAGTTGTTGCAGCCCTAACCCTGGGGTTCACATACTTTTGACCCCACTTAAGATACTAGATGTCACATTAGTGCTAAGTCCACTGGCTTTGTGCATACTCACAACTTAGTGTGGAAGACACCCCTTTAGCATGGCATTGTGGGTATTGGTTCCCCATAGCGTCAACACCAAGATACAGCATTTAAGTTCCACTCCGAAAGGGAATATCAACAACCATGGTTGCCTAAAAAAGGGAATGAGAAACTGCATCACAATGCCATACCTCAGGCTTGCCTGCCTGTCTCCTTCAGACAAAAGTGTTGATGACGTGTATTGGAGGTGCCCTTTTTTACTCATGGGCGCTCTACTTGTGACGATCACCTGCCAGTAAATATTGGTGTGAATTTACATGTTCCCCATAGTGTCAACACCAAGACACAGCATCTTGTTCCCCTTCTCAGGGAACCATGGTTGCATACACAACCTGAGACGATTTGGTGTCATATCTTTTATATGGCATATTTTCGTGTTTATACAGTTAGGAAAATGAAATATGAAATGAAATATCATTGCTCTGTTGTCCATTTTAAATTTTATGGATTTCTGTAGAAATCCTTTTCCATTTAAATATAGAAATAATTTACTTTAATATATAAAGTAGATATTTTAATATCCAGTGGTGTAAAATATTTTAGTAAATGTAATTAGTTACTATGCTTAAGTAGCTTTTTGTGTAGCTACTTAAAGTTTGAAAGATATTAGCAACTTTTACTCTCTACTTGACATTTTTTAAAAAGTGTATGTACTCGTTACTAAAGTACATTTGTAATGAGTAATGCAATATCTCATTACATTTTGCATGGTACCCAACTTTTTCCAGCAGCAGTTTATTTCTGCTACAAAAGAAGAGATATTGCCATCTACAGGGCATTGAAGATACTATATATTTGTGAATCACAGGTGTTTCATATGACATAAGCACATGGCAGCAGTGGGTGATGAGGCTAAAAACCAGCACGTCCATTGCAAGTAGGCTTTGACTATTTAATTTTACTCAACAATATTTTATTTATCCATTATACTGAAGAAATCTTTTTGAAGGATATTGGTTTACTTATGCCCTTTTGAGCACTTAATTGAGGCTTGAGTGTTCGTAGACATTTAAGAGGCTGTTGAGTTGACTTTGATGTATTGCAATATTGAGATGTTCAGCTTTATTTTGATTTAAAAGAATAAACGGGATTGCTCTTCTCACAAATCTCACAAACTTCATTTTTAACTAAAAATTATGTTATTGATCAATTCTAATCTGCTTTTAGATCAGGTCATAGCACAGAGTCAGCTCTTCTTAGGATAGCTAATGACCTTTTAGTAAAGACTGACTCGGGTAGCAGTTTTGCTAGATCTTCATTTTAGTTGAACGTTTAAGACAGTACTGGGGATCCAAGGAACTGCTCTGAGCTGGTTTGCCTCTTATCTTCAAAATAGAACCATTTCTGTTAAAATGGGAAACTTTTCTTCATCAATAGCTCCTATCACATGTGGGGTCCCTCAAGGTTCCATTTTGGGACCAGTGCTATTTTCATTGTATATTTTTATATATTTATATTTTGGTTCTATTTTTAAGAAATATAGCATTTCTTACCACTTTTATGCTGATGACACAACAGATGTATTATCTCCAGACTTTAAATCACTCTTTGAGTGTCTAAAAGATGTAAAATGCTGGATGAATAATAACTTTCTCCAGTTAAATGAGAAAAAGACAGAATTGATTATATTTGGCCCTAGTAGCTGTGGAGGTATGCGGTTCCGAACGCAGCCATCGCAACACGGGCACCTCCCCCTCATACAGCCCTGCTGATTGTGTGTTTTGGTGCTCGGTCTGATCCACTTTCAACAGTGTTTCTCAGAATTCGCTTACTGCACCTTCAACCATTGTTTAAGAAAAGAGAGTCAATATTATTATATATTCTATAGATACATTATTATCCAAATTATTTTGATTTTTAAAGTGCACATTTGCATCCCTTTCCCTTAAAACTAGATTCATCTTTAAATGATTGTTGTTTCTCAAAGCACTTTTGCCCAAAATTAAACAGGTTGTGCATCTTCGAGCAGAGATTCTGTTAATTGAACGTGTTTGTGCCACAAACACAATCCCTAAATGTTTTTGTATTAAGCAAAGGTTGCCATTTAATTGTTAAAGCTTGAGTTTGTCTGAAGTTTTGGAAGTATTGTTGTGCCATGGCAGTGCTTTACTGTATGTATAGGATCCACCCCACATTTGTCACGGGGTGTTAAAGGTTGGGGACTAACTCCCATTGTAAAGGCTCTGAACAGAAGCGAAAGTTCTATCGGTTCTCCTGCTGCCCATGGCGTTCGCTGTCAGCAAATGGACATTACCTTTGAAGAGGAATTGTTGCAAAACTGCAAGTACACCCTGAAAATGTTTTGAAAGTGTTTGTCATTACTTTAACATGGTTTTGTTAGGAGAGATGAAATCCCTGTTGAAAAAAAACAGCAAATGCTGGTTAGGTATGTTTTGAAGCATGGAAGCTGGTTTATGCTGGTCCTTGGCTAGTTTGAGCTGGTTTATGCTGGTCCTTAGCTGGTCATGAGCTGGTTTAAGCTGGTCAAGTGCTGGTCCTAAGCTGGTCCTAAGCACTATAGTTCCAGCTCAGGACCAGCACTTGACCAGCTTAAACTACCCCATGACCAACTAAAAACCAGCATAAACCAGCTCAAACCAGCTTCCATGCTTTAAAACATACCTAACCGGCATATGCTGATTTTTTTTTTTTCAACAGGGATGTCGATTACAAACCAATAGGCTATGTGGTTTAAACAACTTAAGAAGTAAAAGGAATTTGTGACATCCGCTAAGAAGAATGCCTATGTACATTTTAATTCGGCGAAGCCACTTCCAGGATCTTTTTCTGAATTAGTTTGGCCATCACCAACCAGTGTATCACTGGAAAGCATGGCAGCCCAAAACACAAGTACTAGTTTGGAGTCTCTCACACGGCGCCACGGAGTGAAAGTGGTGTCCGCGGTGAATGTAGAGGAGTGCCTTCTGGCCGTTGGTGATGTCGTTGGCCATGAATGTATTTTAGCGGCATCTAGAATGAATAACGCTATGGTTTTGTTTTTGAATTCAGTCGAGAAAGCAAACGAAGTTGTGGAGAAAGGAGTGGTAATTAGCGGTTTGTTTGCCCCAGTGCTTCCCCTTTCTACCCCTGCGAAGAAGGTCACGTTGTCTAATGTTCCACCTTTCATTACAGACAAAATGTTAAACAAAGAACTGTCACGTTTTGGAAAGATAGTCAGTCCTATGAAAAGAATCGCTCTCGGAAGTAAGTCAGACTTGATTAAACATGTAGTATCTTTTAGGAGATTTGTTTATATGATCCTGAAAGATAATAGGACTGAGCTTAACCTGAATCTGAAATTGAGGGTTGATGACTTTGATTACACTGTCTTTGTAAGTACTGATGTGATGAAGTGCTTTGGCTGTGGTAAAACGGGACATCTTGTGCGTGTTTGTCCAGATAAAAATGGCACAAACGCGCAAGATGCCTCAAGTGAAAATGGTGTGCAAGTCAGGGAGGAAGGATTAGCAGATAATGTTTCTGATCCAAGCCAAGTTGAGCCCAGGCCATCCACTAGTAACACAACTGATACGGTGCCTCTTTCAAAGACAGAAGAGGTGAATCAGGCCGTAGGAAAAAATCATGGAGAGAATGAATTAGTTGTCACTGTTGTTGCCAGAAATGAGTCCAAGGCTGATGAGAACATGGATATTTCACATGTTAGTGTAGGGTTGAACAAAATGTCCCCTTCCGAGAGTGTTAATTTAGGTGATAGTTTAATGATGGATATGGATCAGGCTGTTTTTAAAACGCCTTTAAAGAGAAAAAAGAAAGACAAGGTTTCTGAATCGAAACAAGCTAGAAAAACAGAAAATGAAAAGGAGTCTGATGTGGATGATGTTGGCAGCGAGAGCGATTTCTCAGATTCTGGTGCTTCTAGTTGTTCCCAGAATGAATGGACATGTAAAGATTATGATACTGAGGAAATTAGGAAGTTTTTAAACCTGACAAAAAATCTGAGGGGGATACAGGTTGCTGACTATTTTCCAGACATTTTTTTCTTTAGGGTTTAAGTTTACTTTTTTATTTTCAAATGGGTGACATTCGCATTGCGTCTTTAAATGTGAATGGCGCTAGAGATTGTGTAAAACACTCAATGATGTATGAGATTATGAGTCAAAAAAAAATTTATGTTTTACTTGTACAAGAAACACATAGTGATGTAACCAATGCTGTTGAATGGGAAAAAGAATTTAAAGGTCTCTCTTTTTTTAAGTCATAAATCTTCATTTAGTGGAGGGGTTGCTATTTTATTTGCTAATAATTTTACTCCCTGTTCCATTGAGACGGAAGAGGTTGTGAAAGGTAGACTGCTAAAGATTCGAGCTCAGGTTGAGAATCACACTTTTGTTTTTATTTGTGTATATGCCCCAACTTCACTATCAGAAAGAATGGTGTTTTTACATGTTCTTGCTGAAACTTTGGAAAAATGTAATAGTGAAGAGTATTTAATTTTGGGTGGAGATTTTAATTGTGTGGAAAGTAACATAGACAGGAATCACGTAGAACCACATATGCCTTCTCGTAAGCGACTTACTCAGATGGTTGAAACAAATGATTTATGTGATGTATGGAGGTGTCTAAATGGGAATTTAAAACAGTATACATGGACACATGCTCGTGATAACAGGTTGTCTTTAGCGAGATTAGACAGATTATATTGTTTTAAACACCATCTTAGCATTTTCAAGAACTGCTTCATAACCCCAGTTGGGTTTTCTGATCATAGTCTAGTTATAGGTACAGTAACTTTAAACTTTGTCAAGCTGAAAAGTGCTTACTGGCATTTTAATACAAATTTATTAAGTGATGCACATTTTATAGATACGTTTAAATTCTTTTGGGAAAATTTTAGGAATGAAAAAGCAAGTTTTCAGTCTTTGCAAACATGGTGGGGGTTTGGTAAAACTCAAATTAAGCAACTATGTCAACAGTACACTCATAATGTCACAAAAGATATAATTAAATCTATTAGAGTGTTAGAGGATGAAATTCTGAAATTTCAAGAAGCGGCACAGTCAAGTGGAAATCAAACACATATTGAAGGCCTTTTTTTAAAGAAATCGGTGTTGTCTGACATGCAAAGAGTGAAAGCACAGGGAGCGCTAGTTCGATCACGATTTCAAAATCTAGACCAGATGGATTTGCCGTCAAAATTCTTCTTTAGTCTAGAAAAAAGAACGGTCAAAAACGTGTTATACATTCTTTATTTTCTGAGACTGGTTCTCTGATATCAGACCCTATTGAAATTCGTAAAAGAGCAAATGTTTTTTATGAAAAACTCTATAGTTGTGAGCACGAGGAGAATCAGTCTGTTGAGCAGTGTTTCTTTGAGGAACTGCCAAAGGTCTCTGAGGACTCTAATGCAGCACTCAAGAGGGCTATAAGCCTAGGTGAACTGCATGAAGCTCTCCAAAGCATGGAGAATGGTAAGGCTCCTGGGATAGATGGAATTCCAGTTGAGTTCTATAAAACCTTTTGGCCTGTGATAGGGGAGGATCTGCTGGCAGTTCTCAGTGACAGCCTAGTCGGAGGACTTCTGCCGCTGAGCTGTAGAAGAGCGGTCCTTACCCTTTTGCCGAAAAAAGGTGATGTGAGAGACATAAAAAACTGGCGACCTGTATCCTTGTTGTGCTGTGACTATAAGTTGCTTTCAAAAGTGTTAGCTACTAGACTAGGAAGGGTTTTGGAGGAGGTAATCCACTCTGGTCAGTCCTATTGTATACCTGGACGATCAATTTTTGATAATATCCATTTAATAAGAGATTTATTTGATGTTTCTAAAATTATGGGTATAGATATGGGTTTGATTTCCTTAGATCAAGAGAAAGCGTTTGATCGTGTAGAACATGACTATCTGTGGAAAACTTTACACGCATTTGGTTTTAGTTATGATTTTATTAGATATATAAAAGTTTTATACAATGACATTGAGAGTGTATTGAAAGTTAACGGTGGCTTATGTGCTCCTTTTAAAGTGTGTCGTGGAGTAAGAAAGGGATGTTCTCTGTCTGGGATACTTTACACACTAGCAATCGAACCACTTTTAAATAAATTGAGAAGAGTTTTAGAAGGGGTATCTATACAAGCCAGTAACAGCACTTTAGTTTTATCAGCATATGCTGATGATGTTGTCATAATAGTAAATAAGCAAAATGATGTAGACACATTATTAAAAACATTAAGGGATTTTGAAGTCATCTCTTCAGCTAGAATTAACTGGGGTAAAAGTGAAGCAGTGTTAATAGGAAAGTGGGAAAGAGGGGTTCCAACACTCCCAAATGGGTTAACTTGGAAAAAAGATGGTTTAAAATATTTGGGAGTGTTTATAGGAGACGAAATGATTGTTCAAAAAAATTGGGAGGGAATAATTGAAAAACTTAAAGGTCATTTAATGAAATGGAAATGGATTGTAAAGAGTTTATCATATAGAGGACGTACCCTTATTATTAATAATTTGGTGGCCTCTTCTTTATGGCACCGACTGGCTTGTATAGACCCACCTGCATATTTACTTGGGAAAATCCAATCCATATTAATAGATTTTTTTTGGGAAAAAATGCATTGGGTACCCCATAATGTATTGTATTTACCAAAATAAGAAGGAGGGCAAGGGCTTGTACATTTACAAAGTAGGACTGCAGCTTTTCGCTTACAGTTTATACAGCGTTTCCTTACTGGCCCAGAGAACTTAAGCTGGAGGCCAGTGGCCAGTATTATTATAAAGACTGCTGAAGGACTATGCTTGGATAAGCCTTTGTTCTTATTGGATCCCAAAAAAGTCAACACATCTAGAATGCCGGAGTTTTACAGGAATCTTTTTAAAGTATGGGATCTCTTTAAGGTGAAAAGAACTGATCCTACGTCATCTTTATTCTGGCTATTGAAGGAACCCCTGATCTATGGATCATGTTTGGACATTTTGGGTGCATGTGGGGCAATGACTGCAGCATTCATTAAATCCAAGATTATAACAATTGGATGTTTAATCAAAGTGGCTGGGCCAAGTTTTGGTAAAGCTGAGGATGTAGCTGTTCTTTTAGGAGTGAAATCCATTCGAATTGTTACACAAGTATTACAGAAGTTACAATCTGCTTTTATAATAGAAGAATTAAAGATGCTTCAAGGTTACAGTGAAGGGGAATTTATCCCTAATGAAAAGGACCAGTTTCTAAATCTGCTTCTTTCACAAAATTTAGGTGATTGTACAGGATTTTTTTTGGAATCTGAAAAGGTGACAGATATAGATTTGTATGAAAGTAATGGGAAAAAAATGTATAAAGCTTGTGTAAAAGTTTTTAACAAAAGGGGATTACATGAAAGAATTGACACACCGTGGCGTACTGTTTTTAAGATGAGTAATAATGTTAGACCAGAGTGGAGAGCACTGTACAAGCCACCGTTAACTAAAAGAGCTGGAGATCTACAATGGCGAATTCTGCATGGCATTATTGCTGTAAATGCTTTTGTTTCCGTTTTGAACCCAGATATTAGCAATGAATGTCCTTTTTGTTTTCAGAAAGAGACTGTTTTTCATACTTTTGTGTATTGCTCAAGACTTAAACCTTTATTTGATGGTTTGCAAAATCTTTTTAATTGTTTTAATGAGAAGTTTTCTGTGCAGAGTTTTATTTTGGGTTTTAAATATGTTCAAAAAAGAAAGAATGATTGTCAATTGCTTAATTTTATTTTGGGAAAAGCCAAAATGGCCATTTACATTAGCAGAAGAGAAAAAATTAAGCAAAGAATCAATCATAATGTTGAAAGGGTGTTTGCAGCTATGATCAAATCAAGGCTTTTAATTGATTTTCGTTTTTACAAAGCTATGGACTCCTTAAATATTTTTGAAAGAATATGGTGTCATAGAGGAGCTTTGTGTTCCGTTATTGAAAATGAACTTCATTTTGCACTCTTTTTATAAAATGTTTTAAATTTTGTGGAATTTTTGATGTTATGTGACTTGATGTGATTTTTTTTTTAGTTTTGTTAAATAAAGATGCTTGAAAAATCAAAAAAATCTCTCTCTCTCTCTCTCTCTCTCTCTCTCTCTCTCTGTGTGTTTGTGTGATTCACTTTGTTTCTTGAATACATTGTTGATTTTGGATGTTGTGTGTGATTCAACTATTTTGATGTTATAAATTAAATTGTTGATTTTGGATAAATTCAGTGTGTTGATTTACATATATTTGATGTTATATATTTTGATATTAATGATTTTAGTTTCATTTCTTATTTCCAACCTAATCAGGTGACCATATAATATGACTAATTGATCATATGATCATAGTACAATAGGACTCTGAGCATGTGTTTTCCACACTCTGATGAAGGCTTATTAGCCGCAACGCTGCGGTATGTGGTTGTATGTGATTTTTTTTTTTTTTTTTTTTTAATTATAAACCCTTGTGAAAAAGAAGTGCACATAATTGTATTGAAAGTGTACTTCAATCTTAGAAGTATACTTTTTTTCTAAAAGTGCACTTGCAGATAATATAATATAATTAAAATTAAAGGCCACTTAAGTGTACTTATTTTTATTTTTTTTTTCTTCTTTTTTTTTTTTTTTTTTTTTATTATTATGCAAACAGACAATTACAATATTTACAGAAAAGAAATTAAATGCAAAATACAAAGACCAACAAAACATACATAACAGCCAGTATGATTTGGGTGTGTGTGTGTGTGTGTGTGTGTGTGTGTGTGTGTAACTAAGTGTAACTGGGTGTGGGAGTGGAAATATATGAATAAAGGAGCATGTAGGAAAGTACAACAGACATAACCAGAGTTAAGAAAAAATATATATCAAAAACAATGATGAAGATAATAATAGTATCACACGCAAAAAATGAGGAAGGTGACAATAGCAACAGTATTAATAATAATAATAATAATAATAACAATAATAATAATAATAATGATAAATCCAATTAATAAGAAATGACAAATAGTAATAATAGTATTAGCAGTAGTAGTAATGATAAATATTAAGAAATATACTCATTTCATCCGGAATGAGGGGGAGGTTAAAGGATCAGGAAGAGGAAAAATAAAGATAACAGTAATAGCAATAATGATAATAATATTAATAATGGTAATATTGATACAGCCATTAATAGTAATGATAATAGTAGTAGTTGCAATGGCAGTGATAATAATAATAATAATAATAATAGTATTAATAATGGTAATATTGATACAGCTATTAATAATAAGATATTATAAAGCTGCCTCTATTCCCCTCATGGCCATGGCATAGGATAGACCCCCGTCAGTGTCATGTTGCAACGAGCTATCAAGGTGCGGTGCTGCGGGGCCGAGGGTCCCAAAATCCATCCCCATCCGTCCCACACATGCCACGCTTACCCTGTCTGTGTTTTTTTTTTTTTTTTTTTTTTTTTAAACAAATATGGCTGCTTTCATTGTTATACTCATAATATGTTTGTCAACTAGTGTATAATGCATTAAAAAAGCATGGCGTGCAGCATGGAACCAGCCCAGTGCAAAGCCCAGTGCAAAGCCCAGGCCGCCACGCCCACGCCACACTTACCCTATGTGTGTGCATTTTTTTTTTTTTTTTTTTTTCCTTTCTTTTTTTTTTTCCCCTTCCTGCTTTAAACTTATTTTATGTTCCAAATGAATGTGTGTGCGCACCTCATCTAATATGTGAAGCATTAAAACAGCGAGACAAGTGCTGAGCCAGCCAGAGACAAGAAATCCCAGGTGAAAGTACAAGCTGGAGGGCGAAAGCACAAGGCCCCCGGTCCCACATCACACCCACCCACACCTAATCAAAACCGCACATGTCAGGGACTAGTATGCCACAGCCAACCAGGGTCCAGAAACAGCAAAAAAAAAAAAAAAAAAAGAGAGGAGAGAGAGAGATTTAAATGTAATCTTATAAGTGTTTTATTTATATTTGATATTAGTCGGTGTTGCTACCTCTTCCTGACCCCCCTCCCCCCAATCATTGAATGAATGAGTGAATATTGATGGTGTACCATTGAGGATGGCTTCAGATAAAGAAGGTCAGTGGATTCATGACTGTAGGAAGTTAAAGAGAGATGACCAAGAAGGGTGTAATTCTGATGTATTATTTTGAGTGGAGGTAGACAAGTTTTCCATGGAGATGTACTCTATTAGTAAATTTTTCCAAGTTGTAATGTGTATGGTGTTCCTTGATTTCCAGTTCATGAGGATAGTTTTCTTGGCGATAGTTAGAGCCACTAGGAGTAATTGACTGTTTGTACTGTTTAAATTGATTATGGATATGTCACCTAATATACAGAGGGAGGGAGACAGCGGGATGTGACATCCCATAAGGTTGGATAGTGAGTCAGTAACGTTTTCCCAGAATTTTTTAACTGAGGTGCAATCCCAAATAGCGTGTAAATAGGTGTCTGGAGTGTTTTGTGTGCAATGTGAGCATGTTTCTGAAGAAAAACCCATTTTAAATAATTTCCGTCCAGTTAGGTGAAATCTATGAAGTACTTTATACTGTATAAGTTGTAAGTTGGCGTTTTTTGTCATGAAGTAGATATTTTTACAGATTTGTGTCCAGAAAGCGGCATTGGGAGCAATGGATAAGTCTGATTCCCATTTTGCATTGGGTAGGCTTAATGTATTGTCTGATTTGGATATTATTTTATATATTTTGGAGAGTAGTTTTTTTGGGGAGGTTATATTAATTAGCTCTGAGATTGGAGGGGGAAGATCTAGATTAATTTTCTGAGTGTCGATTTTTGATTGAATAGATGATTTGATTTGTAAATATTCCAAAAAACAATTACTCCCAATGCCGTATTTCTGGACCAAGTGGGAAAATGGTGCCAAGTTGTTATTAAGCAGGATGTGTTGAAGTTGTGTGATGCCCTTATCTACCCATGTGCGTAAGTTGAGTGGCTTCTTGTTAACCATAAAATCTGGGTTATTCCAGATTGGGGTGTATTTAGATGGTGCAAGAGGGGTGTTCGTGATTTGATGAAATTTCCACCAGGCTGTCAGAGCTGCGGCTATTGTCGGTGTTTTAAAACAGTGATGCTTTTTGATTGTCTGATTATAGAAAGGTAATTCTGAAATGTTAATGTCTTTACAAATTGACTGTTCAACATCTTGCCATGTGCTTTCTGATGGGTTTGGGTGAATCCATTTGTATATATTTTGGAGCTGATTGGCCAAAAAGTAGTGGTAGAAATGTGGTGCTTCCAGTCCTCCTTGTGTTTTTGGTTTCTGTAGTGTAGTTAATTTAATTCTTGGGGTCTTATTTTTCCAATAGACTTAAGTGTACTTAAAAAGAATATACTTTCATGACAATATTTATTAACACGCTTAAGTGCACGTTTTAAAAATGCACTTTGTAATAATGTCTAATTAAGTTTTACTTAAAGAAAGTACAATTTCATGACAATATTTCTAAACACTTAAGTGCACTTTTTAAAAATGCACTTTGTAATAATGTCTAATTAACTTTAAGTACACTTTAATGAGAATATTTACTAACACGGTTAAGTGCACTTTTTAAAAATGCACTTTGTAATAATGTCTAATTAAGTTTTACTTAAAGAAAGTACACTTTAATGACTATTTACTAACACGCTTAAGTGCACTTTTTAAAAATGCACTTTGTAATAATGTCTAATTAAGTTTTACTTAAAGAAAGTACACTTTAATGACTATTTCTAAGCATGCTTAAGAGCACTTTTTAAAAAATGCACTTAATTTTTAATTAATTATGACTTTATAGTGTTTTAAATAAGTACACTTATTTTGATGTATTGACTAATATACTAAAGCACATGAAAAATATTTTTTTCAACTTAAGTGTGTTGTCTAAAATGACTGTAATACTAATATCATTGAGGGTTTTCGGCTTTTTACTTTTACCCCTCATTTACTTCATCTATCTTCCAGTGGACTCTAGTTTATCTAGTGGATTCTTCATACCTGTCACAGACACGCCAGGCTCCAGCATCCACCAATCACAGCGCACACCTTCTCCTGAGTACTAATCACCGCCACCTGCATCTCATCAGCTCACTCATCACCAGCACTATTTAAGACACTCACACACGCAGTCACATTGTCTGGTCTTGTTTGCATCAAGGAACTTACCTATATGCTTACCTCAAGGACTCCCATTGCTGCTTACCTCAAGGACTCCCATTGCTACTTACCTGTCTCCTGTGTCTCCGTGCTCCCTCGTGTGCTCCAAGTCTGTGTGTGAGTGTCATCCGCCAGCATTGTCTCCAGTCTGCTACCGTTACCAACCTGCAAACCACAAAAGGACAGTATTATCACCCATTCATTCATCATTCACCTCTACAACCACTATCTACTCACCTGTTGTCACTGTTACCTCTGCTTGTGTCCAATAAACCACTTTTACTGTTATCTTCTGCCTCCGACTGGTACATATTGTAACAATACCATTGTATACATGTATAACTATCCCATAATTTTCAGCTGTTCCATCATATAATATTTTAACCGTTAATTAAAAAATTATCTTAGGAATATGTCTCAATGTCTACTGTTACCTGTTTTAAACCAATTTGGTATTCCTTATTTCATATAACCATTTAATTTCAATGCATTTGGTGACATGCTCTTCTTCAGTGTCAATATGTTTTATAACTTGCATTTTCTGCCAAATCCAAATTATCTTCCTTTATGTAATATTAAATATATTTTTCCACTTTTTTTGTAATACAAACTTGTAGATTTTCCTTCAGTAACATTCTTATTTTTTTTTTTTCTCACATTGGCTCGATTCTTCACATGCTATAGATATATCTGTTCTTTATAGCAGAAATTATTATTGCTACTTTTTTATTCTTTTGCTTCCAAAAGCTTTGGTCAAGTGTACAATAAATTGTACAGTAAAATCAACTAAAAGCCACATTCATGCTACATCTGTAGTTATTTAAAATGAATAATTTGTCCCACAAAAATTGGTTCTTATTGGCTGGATGTTTCTACATTTCAGCATTATTTTTGTTCTTTTTGGGCAAAAATTTGCTCTTGCTCTTTGTGGTCTTTATTTACTTTCATTGTTTCTGATAAGTAAATTCAAAATAATTACTCCACCCACATCAGAACCTTTTAATAATTTACTGTTCTGTTAATCTTGTGCCAGCTCTTTCCCATGGCACAGGTAAGAAATTGAGGTTCTGAGGTGGTGGTCCTGTTCGCTATTATTAAACCCTGCAGCCTGCTGTGAGTTGTCCTGTTGTGCTGAGAGAACTTCTGTCCTGTCCTTCTATGGCTCCCTGCCAGGAGATACAGCTCCTCTACCCTTCCAGAAGTTCACTGGCACACAGGAAACTCAGCTCTGCTATACATTTATTTTATTTATACTTAATTTTTGTCCAATTTGTCAAAATTGATAAAGCATAATACTATGTTTCATCACATTCTCCCCTTCTTGGGAGATTAATTTGTGCATTCTTTTGCTATATTCTAAATAGCTTTTAGCAAATGTTCCCATTAAACAGTTTTCTGGTTGGAACATTTTGCCATCTTTAAAGCAAGATTTCAGGCTCTCTAGATTTCTCAAGTCTCCTGGGACAAAACCAGCAACCCCCTGCTTTGTATGTCATTCGTATTTGTCAATAAGTTATGACTACAGATACGACGCTAGAAATACCCAGCTGTTTCTGATTCTACACCTTTGTCCCTTCAATTTTGCCTTTACTGGTTAAATCACCGTAGGTCCATGCCCCAAATTCTATGCCTACCACATATACCGTCTCGGTTACAAAGGTAACCCTTGTTCCCTGAAGGAGGGAACGGAGACGTACGTCGGACAGACCGACGAATAGGAATCTCGCTAGAGAGGCCAATCTACTTCGAGTGTAACTACAACGAGCCAATGAACATTGGCATGCAATCATATGCATCAGCTGCTCGCCTCGCAGCGCGGGTATATAATGAGCAGCAGGTGCGTTGCATCTTCAGGTTTTCGCTGAGGAGCCGAACCGGATAGGCGGCAGCATCAGCGGGGTACAGCGACTGTGGCAACGGGACGTACGTCTCCGGTCCCTCCTTCAGGGAACGAGGGTTACCTTTGTAACCGAGACGTTCCCATTCAGTCGGTCACGTTCGACGTACGTCGGACAGACTGACGAATAGGAATCCCTACCAAAGTGCCACAGGAGCTGCCCCCTTCCAGCGCTCTGTTGTAAGCCACCTGAACCCCCTTGCCTACGGACGGTGGGACAGGGCTAACACAGAGAGTGTCGATCACTGCTGTTCCCCAAAACCCATTCAGTGAGACTATTGGATAACGCTGGGAAGCGTACCCTTCCGCTGGGAAAGGAACGCTGCGGAAGCCACATCCTTCCCCGAAGGAGTTATGTGGAGAAGTACATATGGACTAACCCGTAGGCTGTACTACATGTGGAAGAACTGGGGTGACTCCAACTCAATGAGAGGCGGGTTCTCCCAGAGAGAAAGACACGGGCTTCGTTTAGGAGCAACCGTGGAACTAGACATATGGGATCCCAGTAGGGTCACACATATGGTACCCAGCCTAACCCGGTTCTCAAGGATACAACGGAGTATAGGCCTAGCGCCAGACGCTCCGCCACGTCGGCTGCCGAAGGGAGATCGGAGGACTCAACAGGGTCTGCCTTGTAGGGACTCTCTGGAGAAAAAGCGCATGTAAGCGCAGCAAGCCGACACTTAGCCGGGGCCTGACCTGAGGTGAGAACACGGGAGGAGACCGGCTCGACACGAAGGCTATAGAATCTAGCGAACGTGTTAGGTGTCGCCCAGCCCGCAGCTCTACAGATGTCTGTTAGCGAGGCGCCACGAGCCATCGCCCAGGAAGATGCGACGCCTCTCGTGGAGTGCGCATGCAACCTGAGCGGGCAGGGCACGCCCTGAGCTTGGTAAGCCAGGGCGATGGCATCCACTATCCAGTGGGCCATCCTCTGCTTGGAGACAGCCTTTCCCTTCTGCTGGCCTCCGTAACAGACAAAGAGCTGGTCTGAGGTCCTGAAGCTTTGAGTTCTGTCTATGTACAGTCGCAAAGCGCGAACTGGACAGAGCAAAGCCAGGGCTGGGTCTGCCTCCTCCGGGGGCAGCGCTTGCAGGCTCACTACCTGGTCCCTGAAGGGAGTGGTAGGAACCTTGGGCACATAGCCAGGCCGGGGTCTCAGTACCACGTGGCCGTCAACCGGCCCGAACTCTAGGCACGATTCGTCGACCGAAAAAGACTGCAGGTCCCCTACCCTCTTGATGGAGGCCAATGCAACCAGCAGCAAAGTCTTCATAGACAGAATCTTTAAGTCTGCTGATTGCAAGGGCTTAATGGGAGCAATCTGAAGTGCTCTCAGCACCAGAGCAAGGTCCCAAGAGGGTATGGAGGGAGGACGAGGAGGATTCAACCACCTCGCCCCCCTAAGGAACCTGACGACCAGGTCGTGCTGACCAACAGACTTGCCATCTATGTGGTCATGATATGCGGAGATAGCAGCAGTATGGACTTTGAGGGTGGAGGGGGACAGCCTACGCTCCAACCCCTGCTGCAAGAAGGAAAGCACGACACCGATCGAGCATCTTCGGGGGTCCTCTCGACAAGAAGAACACCACTCGACGAACAGGTTCCACTTCAAGGCGTAAGCCCGTCTCGTAGACGGAGAAAGTGCCGAAGTGATGGTGTTAAGTACCTCGGGGGGTAAGTCACCTAGAACCTCCGCGTCCCGTCCAGGGACCAGACATGGAGTTTCCAGAGGTCTGGACGCGGGTGCCAGAGAGTGCTCCGTCTCTGAGAAAGAAGGTCCTTCCTCAGAGGAATGGGCCAGGGAGGGGCTGTCGCGAGGAGTGAGAGTTCTGGGAACCAGGTCCGGTTGGGCCAATAGGGCGCAACTAGCAGGACCTGCTCCTCTTCCTCCCTGACTTTGCACAGGGTCTGTGCAAGTAGGCTCACTGGGGGAAACGCATATTTGCGAAGGCCCCGGGGCCCCAGCTGGACCACCTGGGGGTGGAGTCGCCACTCTCCTGGCAGCGCAGCTCGTGATAGCTCGTCGGCCACACGGTTGAGCACACCGGGAATATGAATGGCACGAAGCGACCTCAGATGCTTCTGACTCCAGAGGAGGAGATGGCGGGCGAGTTGCGACATGCGACGGGAGCGTAGACCACCTTGACGGTTGATGTACGCAACGGTCGCAGTGTTGTCCGTTCGGACCAGTACATGCTTGCCCCGTAGCGGCCCTTTGAGGCGGCTCAGAGCAAGGCGTACCGCTAGCAACTCGAGGCAGTTGATGTGCCAATGCAGATGGGGGCCCGTCCACACCCCTGACACTGCATGCCCGTTGTACATGGCACCCCAGCCTGTGGCAGAGGCATCTGTGAATACCACAGCATGCCGGGACACCTGCTCGGCTGCCATATGCCCCAGGAGCCTCTGAAAAAATTTCAGTGGAACCGCTGTCCTGCCGTTGAACGTATTCAGGCAGTTCAACACCGACTGAGCACGTTCCTCTGTGAGGCGTGCTATCTGTCCGACCGAATCCAACTCCATAAAGAGAAAAGAGATCCTCTGCACCGGGGCGAGTTTGCTCTTTTCCCAGTTGACCTGAAGACCCAACTGGCTGAGGTGTCTGAGCATCAAATCCCTGTGTTCGCACAACTGATCCCGGGACTGTGCCAGAATGAGCCAGTCATCGAGATAGTTGAGGATGCGAACACCCTGTTCTCTCATGGGAACAAGGGCTCCCTCCACGACCTTCGTGAAGACGCGGGGAGACAGGGCCAGCCCGAAGGGTAGGACTCTGTACTGATATGCTCGACCTTCAAACGCAAATCGCAGGAATGGCCTGTGTCGCTGTATCGAAACATGAAAGTACGCATCCTTCAGGTCAATCGCTGCAAACCAATCCTGGGGACGGATGCACTCGAAAATGCGTTTCTGCGTGAGCATTTTGAACGGTAGCTTGTGAAGGCTCCGATTCAAAACTCGCAGATCCAGGATCGGTCGTAACCCACCGCTTTTCTTGGGTACAATGAAGTAGGGACTGTAGAACCCTGACCTCATATCGGCTGGAGGGACCGGCTCTATCGCGTCCTTCGCCAGTAGGACAGCGATCTCCGCACGCAAGACATGGGCATCTACATCTTTCACTGTAGTGAAGAGGACGCCCCTGAACTTGGGGGGACGCTGGGCGAACTGAATCGCATAGCCGAGCCTGACGGTCCGAATGAACCAGCGAGACAGACTAGGGAGCGCTAACCAAGCACTCAGAGACCGAACAAGCGGGACCAAAGGGACCGCAGGCGTACCCGCAGTGAGGCAGCGAAGTGGAACCCAGGGACGCGGCCCGGGGGGCTCTCTTTGCGAGGCGGCCCGAAGCGGCGTCACAGTGTGGTGTACAACACTTACCTGGTTCCACGGATGGACAGAGGGAGCAGTCAAGGCTTTGGTGACAGAAGAGGGGGATGAGAGTGGTGAGGTTCTTGCCCTCCCACTGCTCTCCGAGCCCTCTTCGGACCCGGAGATGAAGGAAACTGCTCTTTTATTGAGAATAAAATCGGAACACAAACAAAAGGAAACACAAGATTCTCCACCCGGCCCTCCTCCGGGGGAAGGAGTGGTGCGGTCACCATCTCCCGAAGAGCAGTCCCCTCCATCTCCGGGTCGCCCGTCCTAGGGCCTCTTGGACTTGGCCTTGCCGCCCTTCTTCTTGGGGGCGGGCTGGATGGGCTGGGCACCCTGACCACGACCGGCTCCACGGCGCCGCTTGGATGACGGCTGCTGCTGGGGCGCGGGAGCGGGAGTGGCGCCCTCGGCGACGAGCAGCCTGAGGAGCCACGGGTGGTGGAGGTGCAGCAGCTGACCGCCTCGGCAGGATATGACTGATCGCCTCAGACTGCTTCTGTACAGCCGAGAACTGCTGGGCAAAGTTCTCGACCGCGTCGCCGAAGAGGCCGGTCTGGGACACGGGGGAATTAAGAAACCTGACTTTGTCGGTGTCCGCAAGACACAGCCAGAGATGGCACTCCTGGACCACTAACGTGGACATCGCATGACCCACAGACCGCGCCGTGACCTTCGTCGCACGAAGCGCGAGGTCCGTCGCGGCACGAAGCTCCTGAAGAACTTGTGGGTCATGACCACCCTCGTGCAGGTCCTTCAGTGCCTTGGCCTGATGGACCTGCAGCAACGCCATAGCGTGCAAGGCAGAGGCGGCTTCCCCACAGGCCAGATAAGCCTTGCCGGTAAGATCCGACGAGTACTTACAGGCCCGGGAAGGGAGAGACGGCTCCCCCCGCCAGGTGGAGTTAGGGCACAGTTGCATAGCAACGGCCCGTTCCACAGGGGGTATGCGCGTATAACCCTTAGCCGCCCCGCCATCAAGGGTGGTGAGGGAGGAGGACCCACCGACACGGTTTCGGGCAGTAAAAGGTGCCGTCCATGTGCCAGTGAGCTCTTCATGCACCTCCGGGAAGAAAGGAACTGGGGTGGGGGGCTGAGAACCAGCCCTGGCCACCCCGAGAAACCAATCATCTAGCCTCGAGGGTTCGGGACACGGTGGAGGATTCCACACGAGCCCAACTCTGTTGGCAGCCCGGGCAAGCATAGCCATCATTTCTGGGTCCGAATCGGGCACAGTTGTCACTCCCGAAGGAGGCAGCTGCGCCGAATCACCATCCCCCGAATATCAGGCTCACCCTCCGATGCAGCGATCGACATCCTATCATCTTGGGGAGCTCCGAAGGATACGGATGGTACACACCTCTGGGGTGGTCCACCGCGCTCCCCCGGCAGCTCTACTGGCTGCGGAGTGCAGGAGGGATGAGGGTTCCTAGGGGGTTGGTTCAAGCTCTTCCCACAATGGGTACATGACTCATCCACAAACGCCGCCTCAGCGTGGCTTAAGCCCAGGCACGCGATACAGCGTTGGTGACCATCCCGCGGTGATAGATAACGACCGCATCCAGAAACACACAAGTAGAACGACATCTTTAAAAAGACGCAAATCTACTTGTGTAAGCTCTTTTAGGGACTAACTCTTCAAGTGCCAAAGCACGCAGGGGAATAGCCGCTGCAACACAGACAGGGAAGAGTGCAGCCTGTCGTGTGCACTCCCTCCTTACAGCCGTCTCAACCAGCTGTTAAAACAGCTCTTCAGCGCTCTAAGCGCACCGTTTTACCAGCCGTGAGAACGGCTCTGATATTGCTCCTCGGCAAAAAAACAGAAAACACAAAGGAAGGAGACCGGCCCCGCTGCAGTGCTGTCCGCCTGCACCACCGAAGAGAAGTCCAGACAAAAGGCTTGTTCCTGTCACACACTCCGTAAACAACCATACGGTTCGGCTCCGAAGCGAAAAGCTGAAGATGCAACGCACCTGCTGCTCATTATATACCCGCGCTGCGAGGCGAGCAGCTGATGCATATGATTGCATGCCAATGTGCATTGGCTCGTTGTAGTTACACTCGAAGTAGATTGGCCTCTCTAGCGAGATTCCTATTCGTCGGTCTGTCCGACGTACGTCGAACGTGACCGACTGAATGGGAACAGCAAGTTACTTCCAGACATTCATCACATTGTATTCCACTGTAACCCGGACCATAGACAGTCCTAGACATCCATGTGCTCACTTAGTCTCTGGGTCATTATTACCTTGAGGATAACTCATCCTACATTCCTGGCAGACACACACAAGGCTCTTTTTTACCTCCATGGCTTCTTCTAAAATATTCAGCTTTTCAGCAGTTTTCAGGCATTATCAGTGGTTTAACATTTAGTTCCTCTCTGAACCCTGGTTGTACTTTTATCTGAATCATCACAGTAAATACTGTATATTCTAATACCTTCCCAACACATTTGTGCATCTTATTTATTTAGTTAATTAGTTTTACAGGTGTTATTAACCTTCCTGTCTTATCTCTACATTTTCTGTTCAATGTTTGTTGACAGAATGCATTTCATTTTATGATTAAATTATTCTTAGTCCTAATATCTTTCTGACTAATTATCTTTACTAACTTTAAAATTTGTCTTTATCTTATTCATAATTTTATTGTTAAATATATTCTATCACATTGTTTTTCTATAGCAAGGAACAAATTCCCTTTATATCAGAGGAAATGTTCTAATAATCCAACAGTTTCTTTGTCAACTATCCAAACTTTTATAATTCTTTTCAAATTTTAAAATGGTTTAGCTCTGTAACTTTATTCAGATAGTTCGTACCTCACTCTGCATTAAGTAATTTTTAGTTTGCTAAATAATAGCTACAAAATTAAAAACATTAATTTCATTAATCACATCTTGCATGCAACTTTTATCAGTAAGTACTGCCCCTCTCTCATTCAAGCTAGCTTATGAGCTTTATTATTGCCACAGATATTACTGTTTTCTTTAGAATTGTAGTGAACAGCTCATTCCAGGGCCCAGTTTATGGCCGGGCCCCTCTCTGTCCATAACAGCGGACAAAGAGGTTTGCTACATTTTGATTGGATCTTGGTGGACTAACACAAACAAACTGTCCAACGCCATCAGATAAAGATGTAAGGACAACATCCAGATCTCTCTTAGAGGGCAAGAAGAAGACCTCTTGTACCAAGCCTGGGAAGGACAGGACTTCTCATTGGTCCACATGCAGTTTCTGCCCTTCACCCATCTAGAGACTAATTCCTAAGGTTGGCCAGAGACTGCCATAAAAATTCCTTGGGACCTCAGCAGCAATGGGTGACATCACAAAGATCCATCCAAAGCCATTCAAAACTATGTTTGAAAACCTTAGAACTGATGCAAACTACACACATCCATTTCATACTTATTCACAGAAATAAGTATTCTCAGTGACAGCTATTTGTAGTGCAACATCTGACACAAATTCAGCTGTTAATGTACAATTGAATGAATGCATGACAGTTCAATCTTCTTCCATCATGTTTAGTCTCTATTTGTTTAGGATATTGCCAAAGGTATTCTGGTGGTGGTTTGGAAAGTGAGAAATACATTGGTAAACTTTAAAGACAATGTAAAGACTTCCAACTTTGTGCTTTATGCAAATGAGTTCCACAGGGGAAAGAAGGGTGGGCCACACTGTGTGTGTCCCCTCTGATGCCAGCAGCCAATCACAGCACTTGAATGGAGAAGCGCCAAATTGCAATCTCCTCCTCATCAGAAAGGGATAAAGGTACCCTTTCAACAGACATTCCTTGTTCTGAGTCTGTCCTGCATGGGGATAGACATTAACAGATACACCGTTCTGAGTCTGTCCTGCACGGGGATAGACATTAACAGATACACCGTTCTGAGTCTGCCCTTCAAAGGGGAAAGACATAACAGATATACCGTTCTGGGTCTCAACTCTGTAAGGAGTGAGACATTAACAGATATGCTGTTCTGAGTCCCGGCTTGCGAAGCTGAGACACTAACAGATACAACACCGTTCTGAGCCTCTGGTCCATCCAGAGAGACAACAACAGGTCCCACGATCTGAGTCTACATCTTGTGAGGCAGCAACAGAGACGACCACGATCTGAGCCTCCAGCCTGTGAGGAAAGAGACATTAACAACCACTACGTTCAGAGTTTCCATCCAGTGAGACAGTAACGACATTTGCAACAAGGTTAAGCTCAGGAGAGCAAACCTTGCTTCCAAGGTACCTTCGTCTGCGTGTTCCAGATTGTTAAGGACCTTCTGCACCTACGCCAGGGTCTCATCTGCGTGTCCCAGATTTTAGGACCCTTTGGTGCTCCAGGAGATCAGCATCCCGCAGAGCTTCGTGTTCAAGACTGTTGAAACAGATTCTGGCTCCTCTCCCCACTGCATTGTCACCCAGCACAACCAGTGGAAGACGTCACCGTCATCGGACTCAACCACGTGGAACGTAAATATCACTTAACCAAACCTCTTTCCAGAGACCTTGGCATTGTTGTATATTATCAGTATATAATTTCCTAATTCCCATTAGATGTAATATAGCTGATGTTAGTTAATAACAAATAACCTCTCGTTTATTTGTTTAGTGCATAATAAGGTTCTCCACCTTATTATTTTCAGAGAAACAGTTTATCTTTCCATAAGATAACGTAACTCTTCCATAGCCACACCCAACTTAATCACTTGTGTTCTATGTATCTTATGCACTTTATTCCTTTATCATTTGTGGTATTCATTTAGTAGTTGTGTTAGTTATTCTTGTTTATCTTTTGTTAATAGAGTTCCAGTGTTCTCTGGGAAACGATGGCGGTCTGGACTGTCTACCTGTCTCTCTGTTTTCTGGTCGCTTTGAATGCTTCAGAGGAAACGCATCCTGTTGAAAATAAAGATTGTGGCGCGTGTTGGTTAGGATGGGCTACCTTTGGATGCAGATGCTTCAAGTATTTCAATAACCAACAAACGTGGACTGGAGCCGAGGTATGATACATTCAGCTTCTAATATGACATAAAAATCATATAGGAATATTATTGGTTTAAGCTCTGTAAACATCTGTGACACATGTCAATTATCACAGAAAAGTAATTTCAACTTGTTCCTCAGTTTAAAAAAAAACAACAACTATATATTAATAGTAAAAAAATTACATTGGAGCTCTAGTGGGCGAACATACATCCCCTGTGATAATACTGAAACATCATAATGGTTTGAAAATACAGACATAACACACTTCATGCAATCATGTGAGGATCACTTAAAAACTTTATCTCTGTGAAGTTATATCTAATCTATATACAGTCTTTTGCATTCTCTCGCAAAACCTGTTGTGAGATCTGACAAACACTTCCTGTTTAATTTCCCGCTTGCAGTGGTTCAGAAAGCTCTGTGTGGTTCATATTTTGAATTTGGACTCAAATTTAAAGAAATGCTTTTTTAAATAGAGATTACTATTCTCCCACCATTCTGAAAACAAAATAACATGTAATTTACTTAAGGTTCTGACAAAATTTAATGTTTAAGTTAGTCTTTTTTATAAATATCTTAGTCTATATACGCATTTATAACGTTTATTTAAAAAAAAATAATTTAAATGAATTTATGTTCAATAAATGAATTGTTGAAATTGATGAATCAAATACATTAGTCTCTGGTCCCCATTGGTGTAATAATAGATACGATCTTTATTTGAAGCGTAACATTAGTTTCAAAGGTCAATTACTCATTTTGATCTCAACAACATCATTGTTTACAGGCATAGGCAGTATTTATGATAAATGTATTTCAAATACGTATTTCAAATATAAAATAGGGTTGAGGAAAAATGGCTTCCATACATATTTTGTATCGAAAAACTTTAGTGTTTTGTATTTCTGTAGTTTTAAAATACTTTGTAAGAAGTCTACATGATGACATCATAAAAATGCGGCCTCTGATTGGTGCTTACTCAGTAGTTTGCCCAGACTTACTGAGATCAGAACAGAAAATTGATTCATATGGAAGAAGGTGGTCAAGGTTCAAAATCAATTTTTTGCATAAATTGCTATAATTTTTAACAGTTCATGTTAAGTTTTGGTGTTTGTTTTAGTAGCCTAGGCTAAATCGTTTACCAATTTACATAATGTTCTTGAAAACTATTATACCGAGCAGCAACCCCACAGTTATATTAAGTCCGTCGGTTGTGCACTTAAACAATAATAATAATAAAGCGTTTCATTGTTGTACAACATTACAATCTGCAGCAGAGCAGAAGCAGTGCGCATTTTTCCGGTTTGCAGCGAATGAGTTGCATAAGTTTACACCGGACGCTGCTGCAGTTTTGGCGTCGAGTCTATTTTTTTTTTTTTTTTTCAATTAAAGCACCAGTACAAGTTTGAAGGATGATTTAAGTTCACACAAAAAAGTAAATGTTGCACAGAATAAGCATATATTTGTAGAGTAGTATGATTACATTTAATATACGTTAATTATGAATGAGAATATTGTTAATACATTGTTTACTTAATCAATGAGTCAGTGTAATGATGAAGGGATAGATCAAAAAGGCCAAGGTTTGTGAAGAAATTTCCTGCTTTCTTAAAAAAGTATTTTTAAAATACAAAAATATAGTAGTTTATTTTGATACATGGTGTGGCTTCTGTATTTTGCATTTTATTTTAAAACTCAATTAACTGCTTCATTGTTAGCGTATGAAGCTGTCTGAACCACTGCCAGAGGGAAATTAATATATCAAATATGCAAATATCTTTGTGAGAGAAAGCAAAATCTTTGCGATGGAACACAAAGTTTCTTGGGGGAATGAAAAAGTTTTGAAAAATATTCCCCCCCCCCATCCCAAATTTTTTTCCATCATCATGTCTTTTTATGGGCTCCACAGATTTTAAACTTCACAGATAAAATAATAAACAAACAAAAAAAAAATAATAAAAAAAATAAACAGCACAATGAGTAAAAATTATTTTGATGGTGATTGAAGGCATGTCACATATTTTGGAATATTAATAATTAAAATTATTAAAATTACAAATTACTTACTTCTAGCTTCTGACCAAGGCTGTATCTCAATACTAGTGTTACTTGATCTCAGTGCTGCGTTCGACACTATAGATCATAAAATACTCCTAGATCGACTACAGAATTACACTGGTATCCAGGGACAGGCATTACGGTGGTTTAGGTCGTATCTATCAGACCGTCACAATTTTGTTTATTTAAACGGGGAAAAATCTAAGATAAGGATAGTAAATTATGGAGTGCCGCAAGGATCTGTGTTAGGCCCTCTGCTATTTTCAATATACATGCTGCCACTTGGTAATATTATAAGAAGACATGGAATTAGTTTCCACTGCTATGCCGATGATACTCAATTATATATTTCAACACAACCAGATGAAAACTCTAAATTATCCAATCTGACAGAGTGTGTTAAAGAAGTAAAACATTGGATGACTAGTAATTTTCTTCTATTAAATTCAGATAAGACTGAAGTATTACTTATTGGGCCAAAAACCTGTACACAGAATCTCTCAGACTACAATTTGCATTTAGAAGGATGTACTGTTACTCCATCCTCGACAGTTAAAGACCTGGGTGTTATATTAGACAGCAACTTGTCTTTTGAAAATCATATTTCATATGTTACAAAAACAGCCTTCTTCCACCTCAGAAACATTGCTAAGATACGGAATATGTTATCTGTTTCTGATGCAGAAAAGTTAGTTCATGCTTTCATGACGTCTAGACTAGATTACTGTAATGCATTACTAGCTGGTTGCCCTGCTTCCTCAATAAACAAGCTACAATTAGTACAAAATGCAGCTGCTAGAGTTCTTACCAGGTCAAGAAAATATGATCATATAACACCAATTTTATCATCTCTTCACTGGTTATCTATTAAGTTCCGTATCGATTATAAAGTACTGCTAATGACCTATAAGACTCTAAATGGTTTAGCTCCTGTGTACTTAACCGATCTTTTATCACCCTACAATCCTTCACGCTCTTTAAGATCACAAAACTCTGGACTTCTGGTTGTACCTAGGATAGCTAAGTCCTCTAAAGGAGGGAGAGCGTTTTCAAATTTGGCTCCTAAACTCTGGAATAGCCTTCCTGATAATGTTCGGGGCTCAGACTCGCTCACCCAGTTTAAATCTAGATTAAAGACACATCTCTTCAGCCAAGCATTCACATAATCCATCTCATATCAGATCAATTGCACATGACTATCTTTGCTTAATGTTATGAACAGCAGCTATGCTAATTATTCTCCATTTTGCTTTTCTGTTTTACCTCGGGACGCCTGTCCCGAGGTGACTAGAGAGTACATCAGTTTCAGTTTGGATCCAGCCTCTTAAGAAGACCTCAGATGACTAAAACTTTGGAAGAGACGGCGCCAACTCCTGCGATGACTTCAGAAGATGCAACATCTGGATCAACACGCACATTCGCAAATTTCTATATATCCTAATTATTGTTAATATGTAATTCATTTTTCCAGGAGCTCTTTGCTTCTACCTTCAATTAAATTGCTAACAGTGATTGTATGTTAATCGCCTAAATTATTACATTATTAGCTAACTGCAGTCTCCAAATTGTAATGTTGACATGCATTCTCTGTAAAGCTGCTTTGAAACGATATGTATCGTGAAAAGCGCTATACAAATAAATGTGAATTGAATTGAATTGAATTGAATTAAAATTGATTTTATTACACTTGTGTCTTCCTTGTGCTGATAATACAGAAGAGGCTCTACAAGTTAGCAATATCACCAATCTTTCAAATAAATCAGCTGACCCCTTTACATTAATTCTAAATGAATGAAAAGCCCCTGTTGAGAGTGTTCTCATACTGCCAAGGTAAAAGACCTTGACTGGTGCCCTGAACTAGGAAAAGGGGGAAGTGGTCGTCTGATGTACTCATAACCACACCTTAAGAAACGTGTGATCCAAAAATCACAACATCAGTGGTGACGTGAGTACCAATCCCTATTTTACTTCACGTCCTTGAATGGGCGAAAGTAAAAATCACTACAGAATTGTCTGGTTAGGTAAAAAGGTTATGTCCTCCCAACTTTTCTACATTTTAACTAAATCAGAAATCAGTCCAGTTTATTTACCTTTCAATTTGGCATAACAATTTTTTTTTTTTTTTCATTGAAAATCTTTTTACACTTTTATTGTCTGTTGCTGGGATGTCTAGTGGAATTCTTATTCCACCTTTTTCTGAGTGCCCTTGACACTCCCGTGAGCTCTGCATTCTGGGCTGTGCCTGGAACTGACTCTCTTATCTCGGCTCGTTTCTCCTGCTTCAAAATTAAATCTTCAGTGCACATATTTTTTTACAAACAATTGTACTTTTTAAACAAATCTTTTTTCCTTTTTCTAACTTTTCATCACTAACAGCTGTTACAACATAAGATATCTATTTTCTTTTTATTATCATTTATTGATTTGTCTTCCTTTGCCATTTTTGTATTTGAGGCACTTTTTAAATCTTCGTCATATGAGCTGTTTACAGCTGCATCTACTTCTAACCTCGGTCCGAACTTTTCAGCTTGGAGTGTCTTTTACAAAGAACTGCTAACATTTTATTAACAAAAACAATCAAGCACAATAGATTTTCTTTATTGCCAGTTTCTTTTCAAACAGGTATGTCTTTTTTCTATTATTGATATCCTATTGTATCGATATTCAAATCTATTGTCTAAAGTTCTATTGTTTAGTGTATACATTAGAAAATCTGTTTTAATTCCACTAACACTTCTTCTGCTTAATTCTGTCTAGTTTAATCATCCTCTTTTAAGTGTGAATAGGCTTCGCCATTCAACATATCCCAATTTTAATGTAACCCATTAAACTATATAATTTATAACTTCTTTTACCAATCAGGCACCTTCAGTATTATATTTTGTAATATTTTACAAACTGTGTATTTGTCAAATTCCAAAATACTAAAAACTCAACCACATCAATCGTTAATAATTTTTTCATTTTAAATCATTAATCATTGTTTTTATATGTATCCTCAAACTTTACTTTCTAAGCAATTTGAGTACAACCTCTACAGCTTTTAAACATTTTATTCTTTATAAAAGACTTCAAAATCAAATGATTAAATACACATTTCAACTACCATCCATCCAGAGTGTTTCCTTGGCTAACTTGAGAGGCTGGAAGGATGAAAGGATGGACATTTAAACTCCTTTAAAACTTTCTACTATTAAAAAACCTAGCTCACAAATTAAAATAACTTTTAATCTAATAATATTAATAATTATTATTAGATTAAAAGTTATTTTAATTTGTGAGCTAGGTTTTTTAATAGTAGAAAGTTTTAAAGGAGTTTAAATGTCCATCCTTTCATCCTTTCCTTTCTAATAATATTAATAATTATTATTATTTAAAGTAAAAGCATTTTCCTTTTCCTAAATGTCTTAGGTATAGACCTAACATTGTTATCTAAATTTATTTAAGACCAGTTTTCCATCTCTTATTCTGTTTTTCTATCATGGATTTTTCCTTCAGCTCAAAGCATTAAACTTGACTTATTCGCTACCCTAAACGACTCTCTTTAAATTTAACCATTAGTAACAGGTTTCTTAATCTCTTTAATAATTTTACAATATAATTTTGACTTTAAAAATACAGTTTCTGTATAAAAATTCATACTTCACATGTATAGTTGGATTTTATGGTTTTAATTAGCACTTTTGCCAATTATAACTTTTTCTTTCTCTTCTCTAGTAATTTTAATCGCAAAATCTCTTACAATTTCTTACTGCTAATAAATTTTATAACCATAATAACAGTAATTCCATATTTTACTTAAATAGCAAAATAAAAAATTATATTCTTTCTTACCTTGTGGTTATATTCTTCTCTGTGGTTAAATTATATTCTTTCTGGGATCATCAAAATCCCACTGTTACTCTGGTCTTTTCTCAACTCTTTATCTGGGCTCTGAAAATTCTCTCTGCCAGTTTTAACACTCTCTTGGCTTTTGATATTCTTGCTGGCATCTTACTTTCTCTAACTCTCTTTTCAGAATCCTTTTTTTTTTTTTTTTTTTTTTTTTATCACAATAGATCTAAAACTTTAGTTACTTCTCCACTTATAGTTCCTAGTGCATTAAAATCTGTTTCCCATTTTAGACCCTTGGTTTGAGCAATAAGGTTAAGGGTGAACACCGGGCTGACTTTATCTGTCCGTAAGTCAAATTTCTGTTAGGCACAACTTTCTTTGCCCCTCTTTTCTTAAGTATCTCTTAAGTATCTCTTTTCTCGCTATATCAGAATATTTGTATTCCATCTTAAACCTCAGGCTAATCATTCAATATTTAAAGTGTTACTTTTACGTCAACTATTATGTACAGTAGTCTAACTTCTTTTAATATAATATATCACATTCTCTGCTTTCACTATCAGCGGTATCAGAGTCAAATTCAAGCTCTGAATACAAGCTCTAACTCCTCTGGCTCTGTCTCACCCTGACTCTGTTGTAAATCTCTCCCTGTTTCAGGCTTCTCATACTGAAGTGCGAATGGCTGAGAGGGTCCTGGCACATCATCTTTTCTCAGATGATTTTTTTTTTTTTTTTTATAGTTCCTACTACTTTGCATTGTTTTTTGTTTTTTTTTTATAATAAGTTTATTGTTAACAGTCTATCTTCCATTATCTTCATTGTCTGAAAATTAAAATTATTCTCTTGCAGTACTACAATATTGTTGCTCCTTTTTAACTATTCTTTAACTTTCTATTAAAAGAAAAATTATCAGTTATCACTATTGTTTTCCAGTCTTTTAGCCTCGAGCGTTCTGAACTATGAGCTCTTCTCTCTACTCAGACAGTGCAGTGTGAGAGACAATCTTACACGCACTGCTGTTAGCCGTTTGATTCTGAGCTGTGCTCACAGACTCTCTTCAACCTGTACACCTATTTTACACTAAAATCATCCCGACTGTTCCGGGACCAATTATCATATTTTCAATTCACTTTTTCTTAAATTACCATGTCACTTAAGATTATTTTCCCAACATATATTGGTACAGATTAAAAGTCCTACTTTTAGCCTGCTTATTTCCACTTCATAAAACTGTCTTCTGACAAAGTTAGGTGAATTTCTTTTATTTATAACTATTTTAACAACTATTTGATTTTTATTTTCTATCCAGGTCTGGTGGTTTAAATAGTATTCTTTTTGGCACTCTACCACACCTATAAGAATGTAAAACATTTTCTTTAGCTTTATGTATCAACAGTACCTATCACATTTTCCTTTTCTAGGAGCCTTATACTGTAATTTTATCACAGGTACACATTTTCCCCATTTCCACTTTTTCTTCTTGTATAGCTGCTAGACCTACCTCAGTCTTTAAGTTTTGACCATTTTGGTCTGTCACAGGAGCCACGTTCCATTTCTAGAACCGGTGTGTCTGCTCGAAAGGCTAATTTTTCTTTCTCATGGATAAACCTAAACACATTGCTGGATTTTTGCTGGGCTCTCTCTGCCATAAGCGAAGCATCTTAACCTTTCTTAACAGCTTTCTTAACCTTTACAGCTCCCTGGCTCATAAAGTTATCTGTTCTACGCGTGTTCAACCCTTTCTGGGCCGTCTATAAATAATCCCTCTAGATTATTTACATTTTGGGTCTTACAGGTTACCTGGTGATTCACTAGCTTCCCAAGTTTTTACATCTAAAACTCAAGCGCATGAATGTGGAAGCGAATAGGAAAGCATTGCTAGATCAACCATGGACAGGGGTCGATGGATCAATGCCCCACGTTGGGCGCCATGTTTTTCGGTGTGTATTTTGATCTTAATACCTTTAACCTTATTATTTATTATTCTCAGGTTAGGTAAAGTAAGTCGAGTCTGGCCTAAATTATAAGAATTTAAAATTACTTACAATTTGGTCAGAAGACTCCTCTGTGGTACGTTCTTGTTCAAAGTCTTAAAACACTATAAATCAAGCCAAGACAGGCAGCTTTTGTAATTAATTAAATTTCTTTTTTATTAAATTGATTAATTAAATTGGTTACTTTTCTTTTTATAATAAACAAAAATGTGAAGGCAAATAAAACTTCATCATTAAAGGTATAAAATACAGTAATCACTCTTTTGAGTCAAAGGTGTAGTCAGCTCTGGGCTTCCCATCTTCAGCTTGGGGTTTCTTGTCCTCAGCTCTGGGCTTTTAGGCGTCAGGGTACTGACGTATCAGTATCCCAAGAGGCAATCAACTCAGTCTTTTATACTAATAAATGTTGTTTATCGCAGACGTTAGGTTATCTTCTTGATTGACGTACATTGTAACTTTCCCAAAGTTTCCAGATCATTCTCAAGGCCTCGCAGGTGCGAACTGTCTGGCTTTTGTGTCCTTGAACTCCAGTAAACTCAGCCAAGATGGCTGATGTCCTTATAAGGTTCTAGGAGTAGAACCACAGTTCTCTGTGTCCTTGAGCACACACATAGAACCACACACACATATCCAACAATAACTGTACATCTCTGGCCATACAGTATAATACATTTCTTAGAAACAAACAAAAATAAATAATAATATTGTAAGCAATGCCTAATATTTAATACATTGGCCAAATGTGTAGCAACAGACATCCAAAATCTAAACAAGGAGGCAGGGTAATTGCATTTTCTTGATATAATACAACAAATATATATATATATATATATACACACACACACTCACTCAGGAACAGATAATAATAATCATAATAATAATAAAATAATAATAATTAATAATAATAATAATAATAATTCCTTACATTTATATAGCGCTTTTCTGGGTACTCAAAGCGCTTTTACATATGGAAGGGGGAATCTCCTCAACTGTGCAGCATCCACCTGGGCCAAAACAGCCTATTCCAGTGGAATAGAACGGGGGCTTGTAAAGCCTAAGATGAGCTGGTGAGAGATCTGCCATCATAGGAATGTTAGGTTGGCACGCCACTTTTGACATTCAATACAGGTGAGTTGTACGCCACTTACTTGCATGTATTTCGGGAGAAACTGATGAATTCACATGCTGTAAATCCAACTGACAGGACTCTGCGAACTGCGGCACAAACTAAGAAGGTGGTGCCCAGAGAATAAGTTACAACCAAAATCAAAGCCTCCAGGGTGGAGCCGGTAGTTCAGGTGGCCACCAGGGCGGCGCTGGAGCCTCCGAGGGCATTGGAGACTCAGGGGGTGACAGAGGTACAGGGGGTGCTGGAGCCTCTGAGGCCACTGGAGACACAGGGGTCCACGGTGGAGCAAGTAGTTCAAGGGGCCATGGTTCGGCTTGAACCACAGGCTCGGCCACTTTGGCCACGGGCATTTGGCCCCCCCGAAATTTTCTTGGGAGGAGTTATGGATTTCTGTGCTGGAGCGGACTCTTGAGCAGGCTCGGGGGCTGGAGCGGACTCTTGAGCAGGCTCGGGGGCTGGAGCGGACTCTTGAGCAGGCTCGGGGGCTGGAGCGGACTCTTGAGCAGGCTCGGGGGCTGGAGCGGACTCTTGAGCAGGCTCGGGGGCTGGAGCGGACTCTTGAGCAGGCTCGGGGGCTGGATTTGATGGCCATCTTGGGACGAGGCTCTGGAGTGGCGGCCATCTTGGGACGAGGCTCTGGAGTGGCGGCCATCTTGGGACGAGGCTCTGGAGTGGCGGCCATCTTGGGACGAGGCTCTGGAGTGGCGGCCATCTTGGGACGAGGCTCTGGAGTGGCGGCCATCTTGGGACGAGGCTCTGGAGTGGCGGCCATCTTGGGACGAGGCTCTGGAGTGGCGGCCATCTTGGGACGAGGCTCTGGAGTGGCGGCCATCTTGGGACGAGGCTCTGGAGTGGCGGCCATCTTGGGACGAGGCTCTGGAGTGGCGGCCATCTTGGGACGAGGCTCTGGAGTGGCGGCCATCTTGGGACGAGGCTCTGGAGTGGCGGCCATCTTGGGACGAGGCTCTGGAGTGGCGGCCATCTTGGGACGAGGCTCTGGAGTGGCGGCCATCTTGGGACGAGGCTCTGGAGTGGCGGCCATCTTGGGACGAGGCTCTGGAGTGGCGGCCATCTTGGGACGAGGCTCTGGAGTGGCGGCCATCTTGGGACGAGGCTCTGGAGTGGCGGCCATCTTGGGACGAGGCTCTGGAGTGGCGGCCATCTTGGGACGAGGCTCTGGAGTACCGGCCATCTTGGGACGAGGCTCTGGAGTACCGGCCATCTTGGGACGAGGCTCTGGAATGGCGGCCTTCTTGGGAAGAGGCTCTGGAATGGCGGCCTTCTTGGGAAGAGGCTCTGGAATGGCGGCCTTCTTGGGACGAGGCTCTGGAATGGTGGCCTTCTTGGGACGAGGCTCTGGAATGGTGGCCATCTTCACTGGGCTGAGGACTGGGATGGCCTTAGCAGCTGTAGATGGAGGAAGGGAGGCGGACTTCAGCGCTGACCTGATAGATGTAAATGCTTGGTCAGCGCTGTTGGAACCCCATCTTCGGACATGGGAAAACGCAGGAGGGCAGAAATGGATGGATCCATTGGAGCGGTATGTGGAGGGTACCGGCGTGGGGTGAGCTGGTGAGGCCAAGTGTGTTTCTGAGGGGTCTGGATGAGGAAAACCAGGCGGCCATCTTGGGACGAGGCTCTGGAGTGGCGGCCATCTTGGGACGAGGCTCTGGAGTGGCGGCCATCTTGGGACGAGGCTCTGGAGTGGCGGCCATCTTGGGACGAGGCTCTGGAGTGGCGGCCATCTTGGGACGAGGCTCTGGAGTACCGGCCATCTTGGGACGAGGCTCTGGAGTACCGGCCATCTTGGGACGAGGCTCTGGAGTACCGGCCATCTTGGGACGAGGCTCTGGAGTACCGGCCATCTTGGGACGAGGCTCTGGAGTACCGGCCATCTTGGGACGAGGCTCTGGAATGGCGGCCTTCTTGGGAAGAGGCTCTGGAATGGCGGCCTTCTTGGGACGAGGCTCTGGAATGGTGGCCTTCTTGGGACGAGGCTCTGGAATGGTGGCCTTCTTGGGACGAGGCTCTGGAATGGTGGCCATCTTCACTGGGCTGAGGACTGGGATGGCCTTAGCAGCTGTAGATGGAGGAAGGGAGGCGGACTTCAGCGCTGACCTGATAGATGTAAATGCTTGGTCAGCGCTGTTGGAACCCCATCTTCGGACATGGGAAAACGCAGGAGGGCAGAAATGGATGGATCCATTGGAGCGGTATGTGGAGGGTACCGGCGTGGGGTGAGCTGGTGAGGCCAAGTGTGTTTCTGAGGGGTCTGGATGAGGAAAACAGTCATTTTCTTTAACTTCAAAATTTGAACTATTTAAATAAAGAACAAGATTTATCGATTCAACTAGAGAGAAATAACAAGCAGGTTCGTTGTAACGTATTGTATCCCCATCCAGTCCCATCCAGTCCCATCAGAAAACATGCACTGAGGGAGGTTTCAGGCCAGCTCACCTGATGGGAAAGCTCGAGAAACTCCTCCACATACCTTTCCAAAGGCCAACCATTTTGCCACAGGCTCCATAGGCGGTCCTCAGCCAGGATCATAGTTATTGGGTCCGTACTTTTGTTTTTGGGTCTTGCGTTCTGTCACGGAATGGTTGTATAAAGATGCACATGATGAAGGAGATCCTTTCGAAGACTTTTAATCAAATGAAAACACAACCAGGAGAATAAATTACAACCAAAAACACAGTCAAACAACATCAACGCAAGACAAAGAACAGACTGAAACTAAGGGCTTATATACAAAGGACAGAGGAGCTAATGAGGGTAATTAATAAGACACACCTGAACTGAGGACACTAATCAAATCAGTAACCTAAGATACAAACAGACAGGCAAATGGGGAGAACTCAACTAATTAACAATCAAGAAAGCTGACTAAGAAACTGATGACAAAAAGGGCATGCAAACTGATCAAAAACAAACTATTAACATGAACAAAGATACTAAACATGTGACACTGGGGGGTCAGCTGGAATATTTTAAACTCACGCTTGAAAGGGTTAATAATGAATGCAAATGTGTCAAGGAGGTTTGAGGCAGAATTTCAAAGCACACAAGCAAAAAAAAAAAAAAAAAAAAAAAAAAAATTGTCACAATTATATCTGCTTACCTCTCAGTTCAAAATACTCACATGAACTACAATTTCGAAATTTCTTCAAACATGATAGAACAAAAATCCATTGTTACCAGGATCAATTAAATCCAACTGTACGAGTGTAAGAGATGCTCAAAGGGTTCGGTAAGGCACTAGTAGAAATGAGGGTGGGAGTTTCAGATTAGAGAAACTGGAGAGAAAGAGTGGGTCCTAGTTGAAGGAGTTTATTTGGATTATCTCTGCATGTATGAAGTGTTACAGGCACTTGCCCATAGGGTAGGCATGTGTGTGCATGGTCTACAATAAACAGAGACACAAAATTCAATATAATAAACAGTATTACCACTAGCATAAAGAGAATAAACATTATGTATAGTAGTAGTAACAGTAAATCAAATTATAAAGTGTCAAATATGAAGTAGTATCTGTAAACCATAGCTTCACATTACTTTGGTAAAGTATATTCAAGTTGCATTTAAATAGCTGCATTCAAGTGCATTTTATATATATATATATATATATATATATATATATATATATATATATACCATAAATAGGTGTACAAAGTTAACTTAAACTAGCTTATACTAGTCAGTTTCTCCACCTATCCACCTATATACTGCCTCCTGATACTTGTTCAGGCATGTCTTGACTTGTCCAGACATAAAATAAATGTATATACATTAAGATACCTCTAGGGGGCATCATTGGGCTTTTGTACATAGCCGCCCCCAAATGTTGCTCGTAACATTTGAACATGGTAGAAAGCCCTACCTAAAGCCTGGGATACACTGCACGATTTTTGGCTGTCCCAGACGAAAGATTGCCATCGTGAAACAATCGTGGCGATTTCTGTGATCGTGGCTCTTAATCGGTGGTCCTATGTCGTACAGTGGGAGAGGTTCAAAGACGGCCGTTTTCCTGGTCTTGCGACCAAAGATAGCCTACGATCATTTTCTGACAATGTCAGAAATTCAGCCTGATCAATGCACAGTATGTTTGCTGCTACGACCTACGTCTACTGACCAGCCAATAAAAATGTGACATGAAATCAATGTGACATGGCGCTAAAACTTAAAACTGCTTACCTCAAGCTCTTTTCCCTTCTTCTTTTGCCGCTCCCTTTTTATTTTCAGCACACATAAAAACTACAACTGCCAAGTGTGATTCAACATGTTTTTTTGTTTACCACTAGAGCATGCGGATGACGTTTTATTCTTCTATAGACACTTGCATCGTAGCCTACGAGTCAACCGGTGTTATCATCGTACAGTCTACATGCACGTCGTACCCAAGTTTAGTAGATCCATGTCGCACAGTGTGATAAAGTAATGATCTTATAGGATTGCTAAAATCGTGCAGTGTACCCAGGGCTTTAGTTGCAGAATTGGAGTTGTTGTTATCCTCAAGTTTGGGAAGTGCGATCAGCTGGGCCACCGGTCTAACATAAGTTTGATATTGAACCTGAACTGCAACTGTCCTTATCTGTCTATCAGGTCCAGGGAACATACGGGTCACCTTGCCCACTGGCCAGAGAGCTCGTGGAAGTTGTGGGTCCATGAAGAGCACTACCTGGTCAACCCTGAGTTTGTCATTGTCCCTTTTCCATTTTTGTCTTTCCTGGAGACAGGTAAGTAATGATTAATAAATCTAGCCCAGAATTGGTCTGCATGTATTTGACTATGCTTCCACTTCCTGGATGCTAGAAGATTGCTGGAGTTATGCATTACTTGTTGGAGGGAGGGGTCATGGCGACCCATGAGAAGGATGTTAGGTGTGATTTGGTCTGGGTCTGCGATATCGGATGATACATAGCCTAAAGGCTTATCATTCATGATGCCCTCCACTTCAATGAGAACAGTGCGGAGAACGGTCTCAGGGTCTGTCTGATCCTTCAGAATGACTTTTAAGGCTCGTTTCACTAATTTTACTTCTCTCGCCCAAATTCCACCAAAATGCGGAGCACTGGGAGGAATAAATCTGAAAGAGATTTTCTGTTTCTGCCTCTTTAATCTCTCTGTTCCCTCCAACAAAATTGGTGCCATTATCAGAGAAGAGCTCAAAAGGTTTGCCTCTTCTAGCTATAAATCTCTGTAAAGACATCAAGAAGACATCTGTATCGAGACTCTCAAGTAGATCCTGATGGAGGCATCGGGTGGTCATAGATTTGAGGACTATTCCCCACCTCTTTTCAGTTCGTTGTGCTATTTTTATTGTAAATGGGCCAAAACAGTCTGTTCCAGTGGAATAGAAGGAGGGCTTGTAAAGCCTAAGACGAGCTGGTGGGAGATCTGCCATTATGGGAATGTCAGGTTGGCCACTTTTGACATTCAGTACAGGTGAGTTGATGTTTTTTGATGGCCGCTCTGGCCTCACAAAATCCAATAGTGATGTCTGAGCTCTGCAAGGACTCTTTCTGGCCTGGGGTGAATTAGGTTGGCATCATATTCCTTAATTAGGAGTTTGGTTAGTTGTTGATGGGTATCAAGGACTATAGGATGTAGGGCATTCATGTCTATATGTTCAGAATGACAGTCTCCCTCCAACCCTAACTAGTCCAGCATCTTCATCATATTCAGGAGACAGGGACACTAACTGGCTATTAGATGGTAACGGTCGGTTTTCTGAGAGAGCCTTAAGCTCCTCTGGAAAGGAATCTCTTTGGGCTTGTTGGAGGAGGAGCCTCTCTGCTGTAACTTAATGCTCGACTTCATCCATTTCTGCCGAAGATTGAGCCATCCCATGTAGGCACGCCACTGTGGCCTTAACCAAGTCCTTCTAGGTGTTATACTGATTTGCGTCTGGGAGTTGTACATCAGGACTAGTACACAGGTGCAGGCAGAGTGCTGACTTCTTTAATTCAGCATGTGGTTCAGGGTCAGCAGCCGGCATGTTTGGCCAGGAGACTTCTGATTGATACAAGAAGTCTGGTCCATTTGCCCAACGGCATGATTGTGTCAACTCCTTTATGGACTTTCCACAGGTTATGTCGTCTGCTGGGTTATTCCCTGAATCCACATACCTCCAGGAACTAATGTCTGTGAGGGACAGAATTTCAGCAACTCGAGTTCCTACAAAGACCTTATATCTGCAGGAGTCAGAGAGCAGACAGCAGCCAGCGAAGGACGGTGGTGGAATCTGACCAGAGAATGACTTGCCTGATGGTGACTGTGAGTTCTGTTTGGAGGACTAGCTATTTGTGCTCCAGTAAGCGCTGCACTCAGTTCAAGTCATGGCATTGACATTTGTTCCCAAGTGGCTACACTTGAACGGGCCAGCACAAATGAAATATGTACATGGCCATCTTTGGATGGCCATGTACATCTCAGAGGCATCACAGAAGTTGTGTAGGTCTTTGGTGAATATTTCATCATGTACTTTAAATGGAGGGTAGCATCTGGGAACTTCTAGCTTCTCCAAATCAGGTAGCTCCTGTACCCAGGTTTGCCATCTGTTTCTTAGGCTGTCAGACTCAATGAGGTCATCCCATCCTACATGAATTTTCCACAGATCCTGAATGAGTATCTTGGCCGGGTGGTAAATGGAATTAGGAACCCGAGAGGTCATACTGGGATGCCAATACCTTGTAAATATTTCTCAAGGTTGGTTTCAGGCATTCCACTTAGCGAGGCTTGTATCCTAAGGAATCACTGAGACAGTTCCGTCGCAATCCAAGTGTGCCCTCTAAAAGATCTGGACTCTTTTGGGATAACCATAGCTCACTGCTTTGTGACCTTGTTTATGATAGAAGGTGCTCAATGACTTCTGGTTTGTTGCTGGCCCATTGGCGAAGATCGAACCCTCCAGTAAGCAGCAATTGCAGTAGATAATCTACAAGAGCTCTGGCCTTTTCTGTTGATTGTGTACTTTGAAGAAAATTGTCTATGTAGAATGACTGGGTCACTGATTCGATTAGAATGGGATCGATTTTGCTGTTGTCATGGGCTACTTGTTGCAGCGTATATATAGCACAACAACTTCATTCCTGTCAGATGTCTACAGCAGTTCTTATTGAGAATTAACAGAAGTTTAGATGTTAATAATAGTAATAATAATAATAATAATAATAATATGTTTAATTTAAATAGCGCCTTTCCCAAGCTCAAGGACGCTTTACAAAAGCAGTAACATAATAGACAGTTGATTCACATAATCAAACAGTCATTTCATATAATCAAATTAATCAGTAAAGTGGACAGTAGACATTTGCTGGAGTCCTGAGATAGAAATGACTGCAGTTGCATATCATGGTACAATTATGTACAGAAAACAGAGATATATAACATAGTATTAAGTAACAACATTGAAAAGGATAGTGTCAATAAGTAACAAAGAATAGTAGCTGCAACATAAATACACAGAAAAAAAATACTCAGAGAATGTTGGTTTTATTGAAAATGTTTAGTTTAAAGTCACCATCATGGTGATCAGCATTTGCTTTAGTTGTTACTATCAAAAACGCTACAATATTAAAGTGCTTACATTTTACATTAGCACAACTGTAAAACTACAGCAAGACTTCCAAGAACAAAAAAACAAAACAAAAAAAACAAAACAAACAGAGCTACAGCATCATTTAGACACACACAGATATAAAAAATCAGCACATGAATCTCAACAATGGTGGCAATAAAAAAGACCTTTCAGCTGCATAATTTATTCATGTTGCAGTGCATGCTGGGATTTTTGTACCATGCTGAATCCCAGCATGCGTTGAGACATGAAACTTTCAAAAGCATTAGGAGTTGTATGTTCTCCAAATGCTCTCGCGGTACTTTGATGTCATACACCGATCGGTCTGCGTAGCACCGATGCATCTCAAACAAGCCTATCGTTTGTCACCATTGTTGAGATTCATATGCTGATTGTTGATGTCTGTGTGTGTCAAAGTAATGCAGGAGTTCAAAATGTTTTGTGCACTGTATGATTTCAATATCCTTCAAAATAACTGTTTACTAAAATATTGCTGGGTCTCATGCTGTAGAATCACAAGGCTACTAAAAATCAATAAACAGCAAATTAAAACACACATAAAATCAAGGATTAGATACAGAAAGAAATCAGTGAATCAGATGAGTCCATGGTGATTATGTCATCATCACAACAAAGTCAAAACACACCTGATCAACTTCCTATTGGCTTTTTCTTGCCATAACAAATATGTTGTATAAACACAATTACAGCAGTCAGAGAATAACTAATGTTATAAAGTCAAGGGTTGAGAGCCCAACTAAAGCAAACACTGAAACTTTATTATTTTCAATAAAACATCTAAATCTCTGTTAATTTTCAACAAGAACTTCTGTACATGTATGAAAGAAACAATGTCAAACTGGTTTGTAAACTGGTTTCACACTCGTGTTTCTGCTCGTCTCTTCTCCTTTTTCTGGTCTTGTTTCTCTGTCCTTCATTGATTCTGCTTGTCATGTGTTAATCAGTGTCTTAGTTCACTCACTTCTTTTCATTCACTCTGTCAATTTGACTATATTAGTGAACTAATGTAGGGGATAGTGAATGAGGGTATAGGGTGCGATTGGGAACACATCCTCTGAGTGTTGAATTTTGAGCGCTGTTAATTCACAGTATATTCCTGTAGGCTACTTTCTCGAAAGTGACATTCAATACCCAGAATGCATTGTTTTCTACAGTATATTACTGCTTTAATGGAAAATGCAAGATTTTACAGTGTAGGTTATCCTAAGGTAGCTACCTGTTTCTTAATCCATAAAACCAACAAATCATAACAAATGTTAAAACTGATTCAATAAAATATCTGTAATACATGATCAGTATGGATTTGTCTACAGACCAGCTTCCTCAGTAGATATAACCGTTTATGAGCTTTTGATACAACAAGATTTGTATTTTCCACCCAGTTTAACTTATCATCTATAACTAAACCAAGATACTTGTATGTGCTAAGCTTCTCTACTAATTTACCAGCAAATTAGCTGAAACTTCAACAGAGTTATTTAAATCTATCATCATACACTATATTGCCAAAAGTTTTGGGACGCCTGCCTTTACCTGCACATGAACTTTAATGACATCCCAATCTTAATCCGTAGGGTTTAATATGGAGTTGGCCCACCCTTTGCAGCTATAACAGCTTCAGATCTTCCGGGAAGGCTTTCCACAAGGTTTAGGCGTGCGTTTATGGGAATCTTTGACCATTCTTCTAGAAGCGCATTTGTGAGGTCAGACACTGATGTTGGACGAGAAGGCCTGGCTCACAGTCTCCACTCTAATTCATCCCAAAGGTGTTCTATTGGGTTGAGGTCAGGACTCTGTGCAGGCCAGTCAAGATCCTCCACACCAAACTCGCTCATGCATGTCTTTATGGACCTTGCTTTGTGCACTGGTGCGCAGTCATAAAATTGTCCAAAATGTCTTGGTATGCTGAAGCATTAACCCTCTGGGGTCTGAGGATTTTTGACATGCCCTGACATTTGGGCTTTTTTCAGTTGTTCATAAACATATTAATGACAAAAGTGTCATTACACTGTATTCAGCACAAACTAGGCTACAATATTATGTGAGGAACATGTATGTACATGTTTGTTTTTTTGAAGGAATAACGTTTATGCGTGGTTATTGAAAAAACAAAAAACTTAAGTCACTGAAATAAGGCCAAAAAAAATATATATATATATTAAATCTGTGTTTACAAGATTTCTGGGTATTGGAGGTTGTAGACTAGAGTTTTTGCTTCAAAATGATGTAAAAATGATCCTGCCTGCTCGTTCATATAAAACAATATATTGATTTGTAAGACACTTTTTGTCAAGAAACACAGTATGCGTGGAGGCATGAATCTTCATCAATAATGCTGCGATTCACACCTGAGAAGACAAAAGATAATCTCATAATGACTCGCATAATGACCTCTAATGACCTGCATATTAATGAGCCCTTTCAGTCAGGTAGGCTGTGAAAAAACCCTCTGTGATCATGCTGATAACAGGATTAATGTCCACTCTTGACAAAAAAAACATGATTTTTCTGAGCTCATGCATGCACGTATTATTGCACATCATGTGAAGAAAATTTTGTATAGGCCTATGTTAAATTACGTTACCAGTCAAAAGATTGGACGCATTACTAATGTTTTTAAAAGAAGTCTTAAGTCTCAAACCAAATAATGGTTTTCTATTTTAATATACTTTAAAATATAATGTATTTCTGTGATGCAAAGCGTCTGAACATTCCTACCTCTATGGCATTTCATATAGGCTACTATATTTGTTATAATATATAGCCTAAATGTTAATGTGAAGTTGACAAACATTAAAAAGATCTAAGACTCAAGCTTCACATTTTGACCTCTGTTTTACTCTTAAATATTGACCTTAATTTCTTAATATGCTTAAAAGCATGCACATTTGGAGAAATATTGATGGATTCTCATATGTTTATGTCAATTTTCTATACAGAGGAGTAATATTTATTCAGTATTTATTGTCATCACTATGAGCGCTGGATACTGCGTTTTCAATTCATACTTGCAGCCTCATGTTAGTTTTCTTTATTTTACAAAAAGCACATTTTGTTTTTACTCTGAGTGTACACAAATAAAAGAAGATATTTCACTGATTAAAATGGTGTATAACTCTTAATTGTATGTGCAACATTGACAGAGTATTTTGAGTCTCTTTCACACTGGTAAGAAAAAAACCGAGGTGGTATCGCCGGCAATACCTCCGACTCGAGGGAGTTAAGAGTTCCTTTCACTAGAACTAAGGGGCCAAGCCCAACCTCTGAAAAACAACCCCACACCATAATCCCCCCTCCACCAAACTTTACACTTGGCACAATGCAGTCAGGCAAGTACCGTTCTCCTGGCAACCGCCAAACCCAGACTCGTCCATAGGATTGCCAGACAGAGAAGCGTGATTCGTCAATCCAGAGAACACGTCTCCACTGCTCTAGAGTTCAGTGGCGGCGTGCTTTACACCACTGCATTTGATGCTTTGCATTGCACTTGGTGATGTAAGGCTTGAATGCAGCTGTTTGGCCATGGAAACCCATTCCATGAAGCTCTCTACGCACTGTTCTTGAGCTAATCTGAAGGCAAACAGCTGCATTAAAATCTCCAACAATCAGGGCTTTATCGACGTTGACCAATAGGTCTGAGAGAAAGTCTGCAAACTCTTTTAGGAAATCAACATAAGGCCCGGGAGGTCTATAAACGGTAGCTAATGCAAGAGATGGTAGCAACTTTTTTCTTTTAACTGAGAGTGTAACATTTAGCATTTGGCACTTCAAATGAATTAAACCTGTGCTCTATACAACCTTGTGGGCAGCCCACAGAGGAATGAACCTCCTGGGAATATTTTCCATTTACTCTTACTATTTGAGATCTACTGGTAAGACAATCTAAAATCTAGCCAACCAAGCTCTTAGGCATGTCAAATTCAAACAACAATCTTTCCGCTAAAAAAAGTGGTTGAATAGTATCAAATGCTGATGAAAAATCTATAAATAATAAATGGGCCAATGCCCGAGCCGCAAGGGGAGGCAGAGGAACTCGACAGGGTTCGCCAAGCGGGGAACTCCACTGGAGTAATGGATGCACATATCCGGCCCGGGGGCAGGAGTGGCATTGCAAGCCGACACTAGAACGGGCTCTTCGCGTCTACCGGCTGCTGTAAGCGAGTACACGGGAAGATACCGGTTCCACACGAAGGCTATAGAATCTAGCGAACGTATTGGGTGTCGCCCAGCCCGCAGCTCTACAGATATCTGTCAGCGAGGCACCGTGCGCCAGTGCCCAGGAAGAGGCCACTCCTCTAGTGGAGTGGGCTCTCAACCTGAGCGGGCAAGGCAATGGCGTCCACTATCCAGTGGGCCATCCTCTGCTTGGAGACAGCCTTTCCCTTCTGCTGGCCTCCGTAACAGACAAAGAGCTGATCTGAGGTCCTAAAGCTTTGCGTTCTATCCACGTACAGGCGCAGAGCGTGGACGGGACAGAGCAAAGCCACGGCTGAGTCTGCCTCCTCCGAAGGCAGCACTTGCAGGTTCACTACCTGATCTTTGAAGGGAGTGGTAGGAACCTTGGGCACATATCCAGGCCGGGGTCTCAGGATAACGTGAGAGTCACCGTCCCGAATTCCAGGCACAATTCGTCGACCGAACAGGTTCCACTTCAACGCATAGAGGTTCCTAGTTAAAGGAGCTCTAGCGGAAGTGATAGTGTCTACAACCGCTTGCGGGAGATCACTTAGAAACTCCGTGTCCCGTCGAGGGACCACACATGGAGTTTCCACAGGTCGGGACACAGGTGCCAGAGGTTGCCCCGTCTCTGAGTCAGAAGGTCCTTCCTCAGAGGAATGGGCCAAGGAGGTGCTGTCACGAGGAGCGTCAGATCCAAAAACCAGGTCCGAGTGGGTCAATACGGAGCCAATAACAAGACCTGCTCCTCGTCCTCCCTGACTTTGCACAGGAGCTGTGCGAGAAGGCTTATTGGGGGAAACGCGTATTTGCGTAGGCCCCGGGGCCAGCTGTGTGCCAGAGCATCCGTGCCGAGCATGCCGTCGGTCAGGGAATAAAACAACTGGCAGTGGGCAGTGTCCGAGGAGGCAAACAGATCTATCTGTGCAGCCTGTAGCGCTGCCAAATCAGCTGGACCGCCTGGGGATGGAGTCTCCATTCTCCCGGAAGCGGAGGCTGCCGTGAGAGCTCGTCGGCTGCACGGTTGAGCACGCCTGGGACATGAATGGCATGAAACAACCTCAGATGCTTCTGACTCCATAGCAAGAGATGGCGGGCGAGTTGCGACATGCGGCGGGAGCGTAGACCACCCTGATGGCTGATGTACGCAACGGCCGCAGTGTTGTCCGAGGGGACCAGTACGTGCTTGTCTGTCAGCAGCTCCTTGAAGCGGCTCAGTGCAAGACGTACTGCAAGCAACTCGAGGCAATTGATATGCCAATGCAGTTGAGGCCCCTTCCACAGACCCGACACTGCATGCCCGTTGTACGTGGCACCCCACCCCGTGGCAGAGGCATCTGTGTGGACCACAGCATGCCTAGACACTTGTTCGAGGGGAACTCCAGCCCGCAGGAACGAAGGGTCCGACCACTTGGTGAGAGTGCGACGGCAGTTCGGTGTCACGGGGACACGGAACGTTCCACGCTGTCACGCCCATCTCGGGACCTGGCCGTGGAGCCAGTGTGAGGTGCGCTGTCTGGGTGACCGAATCCAGTTCCATACCGAGATAAGAGATCCTATGCCCGGGGGCGAGTTTGCATTGTCCCAGTTGACCTGAAGACCAAACCGGCTGAGGTGGGCTAACACCATGTCCCTGTGTTCGCACAACTGCTCCCGCGAGCTGGCCAGAATAAGCCAGTCATCGAGGAAGTTGAGGATGCGAACGCCCTGTTCCTTGTGCAGAACAATGGCCGCCTCCGCAACCTTCGTAAAGACGCGGGGTGACAGGGCCAGCCCGAAGGGTAGGACCTTGTACTGATATGCCCGACCTTCGAACGCAAACCGCAGAAGGGGTCTGTGTCGAGGCAGAATCGAGACATGAAAGTACGCGTCCTTCAGGTTGATCGCTGCAAACCAATCCTGGGGACGGATGCATTCGAAAATGCACCTCTGTGTAAGCATCTTGAACGGCAGCCTGTGAAGGGACTGATTCAGGACACGCAGATCCCGGATTGACCGTAGCCCACCGCCCTTCTTGGGTACAATGAAATAGGGGCTGTAGAACCCTGACTCCATATCGGCTGGAGGGACCGGCTCGATTGCATCCTTTGCCAGGAGGACAGCAATCTCCACCCGGAGAACAGGTGCATTGTCCAGGGACACACGAGTGTAATGGACACCCCTGAACATCGGGGGACGCCGGGCGAACTGAATCGCACAGCCGAGTCTGATGGTACGAATGAGCCAGCGGGACGGGCTGGGAAGCGCTAGACACCTAGCTTCCAGACACCGAGCCAGCGGGACCAAATGCACCAGAGACGTACCATGCGTGGGGCAGCGAGGTAGAGTGCTGGGACCTGACTCGGACGGCATAGCGACCCGAAGTGGGGTCAGACTCTGCAAGGTGGCAGTGTGTATGGGAGACGGCACATGGGAGGGGGCCTCAACCAACACACTGGGACCTGCTGGCGAAGTGAGAGGGGGGCTGAGAGTGGCGAGGCGGGGCCTCGCGCACTGCCAGCTGCGCCCTCTTGGGACCTGGAGGATTAGGAAACAGTTCTACTTCGTGGGTACCGCTGGACTCCGGAGAGCCAGCGGCGGAACAGACCAAAATTTTCCACCCGGTCATCCTCCGGGGAGGGAGCGATGTGGGCATCGTCTCCCGAAGAACTGTTTACCTCAGCTCCAGGTTGCCCGTTTTTCCAGGACCGCTTCTCGCTAGCCAACTGGCTTGGCTGCAGGCTGAGTGGGCTGGGTTTTAGGCATGAAAGCATCGAGAAAGCGTACTTTGATGACAACACACCTCTGCAAGGCTAGCCAGGGGTGTTTCTGGAGGACCATGACTTACATCATGCGTAGCTCAACCCCGACTCAGAGCTACCCATATGCAATGAGTGCTTTGGCCTTCCACAGACTTGCCGGGGGCCAAGATACATGCAGGGCAGTGGTGGTGTGCCCGTAGCACTGCCACCCCACCATAGAGGGTGGGGTGTTCCATATTTGGCACCAAAAAAGGCTTCCAAACTGCCAAGTTTTTCACGCACGTCCAGGCTAAAGATAGGGGCGGGGCAAGGCGAGTATGCATCGCACTACGCCCCCAGGGGCCCGGGAAAGCATGGTTGTTAACTCTGAATCTGATTCAGCATGAGCACATCACAACCGTGGGACGCTCAGCCTCATCTTCATGTCCAGAGCCCAACAACCCTCTCTCCAATGTAGCAGTCGACATCTGATCCTCTGCTGGAGCCCTGACTAAGACGCTAGGTCCCCCATGAGAAGGACCAGCAATCCACCCAGAAGCTACCAGCCATGTGGGACAGTGAACGTGGCCGTCTTACTAGACGACACACAGAGCGCTGAGCGCCGACGTGGCCATGTTGTTACTAAACATAAACCACCCACGAACACAGTCACCACATGTTTGCAATGCACTAGAGGAGTGGGGGGCCCTCGGAGATAGGCTCGGTGGGTATTGCCCCACTGTGATACTCTGGTCACCCTGGCTTATTCACCAAAGTAGCACTTTTCTGATTCAGAAAAAGAAACTAGATCGGGGAATAGGTGAGGAAACTCCACCTCATTGAGGCACTCGAGTCTCGACCACGCATCTAGAGCGCCGAACAACGCGCTGGGTTGCCATGGCACGCTGAGCGCTCAAGCCCTTACAAGAAAGGCAAGACGAACAACGCGTCGATGTTGGCATGCTCTCACAAGAGGATATGAACCACCCACAAACACAGTCTCAGCACGCTAAGCAGACATGAGAGAAAGTGATTGTGGCCGTCAGTGAGGATAGAAAACGACCGCCTCCAGAAACGCACAGACAGAATGACGTCTTGAAAAAGACGCAGTGTCCGTCTGTGAAGCTCTTTTAGAAGCTCTTGTTCTTTGTGCCGAAGCACACAGGGAACAGCTGCGATGTGACTGCAGGTACACTTTTTACTCCCTGAGTCACAGACACAGAGGAACCGGCCCAAATTGCAATCCAAACGGGGCAAATAATGCTGTGAAAACAGCAGTTGAGAGCTGTATAACAGCTCGAGAAGCTCACTCTGGGAAAGCTTGCGGTCTCACTGTAAGGTGCCATAACGCCAGCACTGTAGAACAAAAGCTCTTCAAAGGCTTGCGAAGTCACTCTCAGTCTAATAGCAGGAACACAAGACAGAGTGCGATTGCATCTGCTTCCTATTTATACCACCTGGTGGAGGCGGTGCGCATTATGCAAATATCGCACGCCAATTCCATTGGCTTGTTTTAGTTCACTCGAAGCAGATAGGGCTCTTTAGCGATATCCCAATTTGTCGGTCACTACTGACGTACGTCGAACGTGACCGACTGAAAGGGAACTATATTCTTTGGTTTGAATGATTAAGGGAATTTGGCCTTTGTGTTCCCTCATTTATACTCCCATGGAACAGGAAGTCATGGCTATATGAATGCGAATATATTTCAGAGATATTGTACTCATAAGAATTTCTAGGGGTGCGAATAATTGTAGCCAACATGCATTGGAGAAAAACATTTATTTCATAATGTGAGTTTCCCCCCACTTTCAATTGTTTTACTTCAATGAAAGGTTAGAATTTTGTGATTTTTAAAAAAAAAATAAAAGATCAACAGGATAAACAATACAGAATAATTTTCATAGCCATTCATTTGCTCATATTTACAAAGGGTGCCAATATTAGTGGAGGGCACTGTATTATAAATGAGTTTAGGTTTATTTCTTTCAAAAGTCAGTGCCCCTACAGGACATGAGGTTTGGAGATGGATGGGTGGATATGGATGTAAAAAGTTTTGTGGATGTTTGGATGATTTGTTTTGTTTGAAGTTACCATTATGATGATTAGTGTTCCCTTATAGGGCAGTAGTCATGCACTTTTCAGAAATGAGATTGATATTCATTCTACATTCAACATTGTTTCTGTCTGAAATCTACTTGATTTCCGACAGAATGTAAAAAAAAATTATCTGTAAAATAATGATAAAATACTAGCAGCAGAGATGCCAGCAATCTGCTGTAATTCTATGGAATGAATACTGTGAAATTGCTTTACAGCATATTACTGTAGAACACGAAATACATGTTTTTACAGTATTTTTATTTTTTATTTTTTTTTACAGTAAAGTACTGGCAGCAGAGACACCAGCAATATACTGTAATTCTATGGTATTAGTGAAATTACTTTGCTATGGAGCTAGACATATGACAATACTATGAATTGAATTTGAATTGTGTAAATTTTAATTATAGACAAGTGTAATTTAATTAAATGGAATATTATGTGGCATTTTACATAGTTCTGAATTTCATTTTTTAAAACTTGAATATTAAACATTTGAAATTGAACACAACTGAAATGTTTTCATGGCAGAATTTTATAGACATGTATTTTCAAACAGCAGATTTTTCATTCTGAAATTTTAGATTGCGAATATTCAGTTTTTAAAAATACAGCTTCAAGTTTTCAAGATGAAGAAGAAATTCAAAACATCAAATTCAATATTGTAAAATCAAAGTGCAGAAATTCAGATCGTACAGAAAGTAGGTCAGAGGCCATCCGCAGGGAAGAGTAGAGGGTCTCAGAAAAGTCGAAAGGAGCATTTCGGCCAATTACAGAGCTGCAGTTGTTTTTCTGAGGCGAGTCTGTGCTTAAACATTTATGAGCTGCATTATATGTTAGGTTAGATTTTTCAGCATGTGAAACATTTGTCTAAGCTTCTCTATTGTTTGTTTTAAAGTATATTTGGTGTGAAAGTGATTAGCATGCTACTGTGTCTACACAGGATGCGAGCGGCGTGACAATAGAATAGAACCCATTGATTATAATCAGTAATATAACGTCTACACTGGATGCAGGTGGCGTGGCGCAACATTGTGTCTATGCCGGACGCGACCGCGCCACATCACAACAGCTTGTAGTGACCGTTGCAAAGAACAAAGACTTCTAGGGGTCCTATATATATATATATCAGTAAAGCTTATTGATCGTTGAGCAATGAGCGTGTCTCGTGCGAAAAACACAGAGGGCAAAAGAAGCAAGTCCGTTTTGTACAAATGCTTTTAATGTGATCCAAACTTTAAAAGCGCATCAACCCCTCGAGTCGGCGGTCACGCCGGCAATACCACCTTGCTTTTTTTTCTTATCAGTATGAAAGAGACTCAAAATACTCTGTCAATTTTGCACATACAATTAAGAGTTATACTTCATTTTAATCTGTGAAATACCTTCTTTTATTTGTGTACACAAAATGTTGTGCTTCTTGCAACATAAAGAAAACTAACATGATACATGATCTGTTGTCTCCCTCTGAACGAAGTCCAATCTGATAGTTCTCAGAAAATGAACTGTAACTTAGTGAATACTAATCACAAAAAAATGAGACTTATGTCTAAAGAAATGTTGAAATGTCATGTTTTAAATCGTATAAGTCAAATAGAAAAACAAATATTCTCTGTTTATGTAATCTGAATGGAAAGAGAGAGATTCAAGTCGTTTGAGAGTCAGCTCATTATCCGCTAATGCGGCCACACCCACTGAGCGAACGCTCTATTCAGACGCAAATTCTGAAGCAATACATGTATACATCTTCGCAATCGTGTATTTATTATTTTCAAAACTGTCTATCTGCATGTTATAGCGATCTCTGGAAGCCTCTGTTAGTTCCTGGAATGTCACATGGTATGCCTGTTCTTCATTACGAGTCATTTGTGGACTAAATGTGCACAAAGCGCCCTCCGGCTGCAAGTATGAATTGAAAACACAGTATCCAGCGCTCATAGTGATGACAATAAATATTGATTAAATATTACTCCTCTGTATAGAAAATTGACATAAACATATGAGAATCCATTAATATTTCTCCAAATGCACATGCTTTTAAGCTAAAAGCCCTGATGGATGTTGTTTTGTCAAAGGTAATGACTCATAACTCATAACAAAGGTAACGATATTCATAACTCCTGATGCATATTAACAAATTACGGTCACTATAAGATTTTAAGAGTAAAACAGAGGTCAAAATTAGTCTTAGATCTTTTTAATGATGTATAGTTTGTCAACTGCACATTAACATTTAGGCTATATAATTGTAGCGTCTATACAAGATCAGATCTGCCAGCCAACTTTAGAATCTTCAGAATGCTTTTAGCCTCCTGAACTGTGCGTGTAAATCACGAATCAGCTCCGGCAAGTCCGGGACCAATTGCCCCATTGGCACCTTTGTTACCTCATTGAAGAAAAACAGAAGATATTCTCACCAGCTCCAGGGACTTCAAAGAGTCACCCTGGTGGGGCTAAGGGCCATGTGGTCACAGACACTGGCCACAACCCCAATACACGTCACACACACACATACAGACACACACAAACACACATGGAGATTGTATGTACATTTATCCTCAAAATATGGCTATGCCAAAGTCTGCCCGTTGTTGTTTTCAAGCTGCATGTATGTATCCCTAGTATATAAGCTTAGCTATGACTGTAGTTGTGTTAGTTTTATTCTAAATGATAAATTCAAGTATAAACTGTATCTCCCTTTATGTCTTTCCCACCTAGCAAGTTTAGTCTCGTTGTAAACCTCTCTGAATGTTCTAATTAACAATGTATGTTAGTGATGTCTGGTTCGTGAACAAATCATTCTTTTTAACCAGTTCTTTTCAGTGAACCGTTCGAATCAGTTCACCAAATCGGACTGAATCGTTCCAAACAGTTCGCATCTCCAGTAAGCAAACACTAATCCACAAATTACTAAAGTTACTCACTTTTGACGTGCCTGACACTACCTCTCGAAATAAACCAACATCCCGGAGTTATTTAGTTACCCCAACAGTACACTGACTTTCCCTGCTGTGAAGAGAGAACTGATGATGATGAGCACAAGCAGCAGAGCAGCTGATATGACTGCGCATGCGCGGCGCACACGAACGAACGTACATGGCCTGTCACCGTTCTCGTTCTCGAGTCAAGAATCGGTTGCAACGTTTTTCGGATCACCAGTACACAACCGAGAACCGCTTCTTTCGGACATGTCCAATTTGAGAACCGATGAGCTGATGATACTGCGCATGTGTGTACTTTTTCAAGAGAACGAAAAGCACGTTAGTCAAGTTTTGTTGAACATCGGAAAGTGTGATAACATAAAACATACTGGAAATATGTTTATGACTTAATTCAAAATACAAAAAGTTTATTGTGCTTTTCCAAATACACCATAACAGATAGCATACAAAATAATGTACATAATACTGTACATAATAAACTACATGCCAACATGAGCATAATATTTTGTACACAGATCAAACTAATGTATAGAAATGGTTCTACATTTTTTTCTATATTAATGTTATTTAAAAAGCAATATAGTAAAAGTTGTGCAGTTGTGCTTTCAAGTTAATTTTTTTTAAAGGTTGGAAACAATTAATTGTTTATAAAACTATCAAACTAAACATTTATTTGTTCCATATATAATCCATGGACAACTTGTTTAATTTCTAAACAAGGTGATATAAAAATGATGTAATCAAACTACAGCGAGAGCAAACAAACGACTCCTTTTGAATCACTCTCGCGGTTCTCGAATCTCATCTCGTTCTCGAGTAGAATCGGTTGCAACGGTTTTCGGATCATCAGTACACAACCGAGAACCGCTTCTTTCGGACGTGTCCGATTTGAGAACCGATGAGCTGATGATACTGCGCATGCGTGATTCAGCGTGTGATCTGAAGCTACAGAAAAGTAATGACTGTCACAGCACCGGTTAACTAGGACAACTGATGTTATGAGAGGACTTGAATGAGGGGCCAATCTGGCGAAACGTAAGTTTATTTAATTACAAATAAATCGTAATGTAAAAGGATCATGGTTTCTGCGCTGATGAAGACTAATTTATTCACTTTATAACTGTAAAACTTCGTTTGCACATCACTATGGATGGTTTAGATGCAAAAATAAATTGTATGAAACGTTTCAGATTATAATGATGTTTTAGTTGACTGCTGTTATGATTACTGACTTCATATATTTGAATGTGTTAAGTGTTTTTAATCCCGGCCCGCGATAGACGACATCATCATGGATGACGTCATTACGCTGGAGCGTAAAAGAACCGGTGAACCGTTTTTTACAACCGGTTTATTGAATCAAACTGTCCGAAAGAACCGGTTCGTGGAAAAGAACCGAACTTCCCATCACTAATGTATGTTACATTACTGTAAAATGCATTTTTCTATTTTTAATAGTACTTAGAAGAAAATGTACTCAGATCTGACACGTCATATACTATGCAAATTAGGTCGTAAATGGAGACAAAGAAAAAGTTTGCCCGCCAAAATTACACCCTTGCCATTGGCTGGCGCGTCCAAGGAGGCGTTCTGGTTTGTTTGTCCTTAAAAGACAACGACACGCGTCTCTTCGTTGCATCCGTCGCCCGAAGCCTTCACTCTTCAGACGGACTCTCTCTTCTTTATTTTCCGGTTATCTTACTCTTAAGTTAAAACCTTGTTTAAAAATCCCACCGAAGAACCCTTTGTCGGAAAAGGACCAATCGTTCCAGCTGCACGAACTGAAACTCCTGCAGAAAGACGAAGCAACCACAGCACCTGAACCTATGCAAGTATAGAACCATTCTTTTCGAAGCATTTTAAGCTCCATGTGTAAGTTGAATTTCCTTGCTGGGTCTCAAAGGTTTTAACTGTTTGTAATTTTGCCATTTCTTTGATAACCTCTGTTTTCTTGACTTTACTTTCGTTATTCTATGTATGTTCGTTTGTTGTATTTTTAGTCATATATTTGTAGTTATCTATTAAATACATTATATTCATGCTCTATTGTTTCTGTTGCTCATTCAGAAAATCAAGTCACTTCTACATTCCGATTTTGCAAACTGCTTTACGCTTTAACGCTAGAATAGGAAATTATTCTTCATGGCCAGAGGAATAACTTCCTTTTATAATAGTCAATAAGGAAGCTGATAGTTTGCTGGACGAACTAGACCAGTCTTTCTAAAATAACTATTAAACTAGAACTAATCCTGAACCATATCTGTAGTTAATTATAATCCATTGTAATTAATTCACAATATATGTGCATAATTCCCTTTTTGGTCGATTTATATTATAATTAATCATAACGCGATATATATATATATATATATATATATATATATATATATATATATATATATATATATATATATATATATATATATATATATATATATATTTCACCCATAATTTGAGCTAATTAATTAAATACCTGTAATTCGTTACAGATTATTTTTGGTGGAGATACGCGAGCAACGTTTTAAACTTGGTTTTGTGTTTGAGCAACCCAGAATTAATTTTATGTGTGATTAATGTTTATGCGAGCTTCATTCACAGTGAGACGAGACGCAAAGCGCTCCTCACTCTGGAAATGTTAACAAACTGCTATTTGTGTCTAAACATTTTGTTAACCGTTTAAAATAGACTGCAGTTCATTAATATTTAAACTTGTTCCTGCAAAAGGAAGACAATCTTTTTGCAACACAGTTTTAATATTAATTTCCGCTTCAATAAAACGAAGAAATCGTTTTTCAGCGTGATTAAAAGATTGATTGGGACGAGTTTCTCCCTCTCTTTCTAGAAGGCCTCATAATTTGTATCGCTATTTAATTTGAATTATTGCGTATGTCCGATAATCCAAAATAGCGGTTCATTCCCTTGGTAAATAATTGGGGTAGCTAACCAATATACCTAAACTGTTTTTCAGATTAGATTAGTATTATCTGATTTATCTGATTGATTTGTAAAATTGGGAGTTTTTTAACACCTTGATCCAGTGTTAATTTGCAACAGCAGCGAAGAAATCCTGCTAAAAAGTTGCATATTCGTGTCCAGCGAACTGGCACAAAAAGAATCCGCTGAGATTCTAATTATTGTAAGTGATAAATTGCAGTTAAATCGGCCGTGCGCTAGATTTAACAGTCACGATTTTAAAGTAGGTGGATGCAGTACCTCTGACTAAACGCCAGAGGGCAGTCTGTTTAGGTGTGTGGCACACCCTCCCTACGTCATTGTTGTGTGGACTCATTGACGCCACCTTGTGGGCGTTCTGCATTAGGTCTGTTTTTCTTACCCTTTTCTGTGTTTGGCATCATTTCAATTTCTCCTGTGGCTATTTTAATTTTGTTTGCTGTTATAACTTTTCATCCCTGTTACTTTATTGTTTGCTAGTACTTTTAAATGGTATACTGATTTAAATTTGGTTTAAACACGTTAAATTGTAATTTGAATTAAGTCCCCTTTTCCAACAAAGGGAATTCACTTTCTGGACACTCCCCAGATAAGTCAATTCCCTCCCCTTTTCATCTTTCATTTTTACATTTTTATTTTGATTTTACTTTATTATTATTATTTTTTTTTTAATTTCTCTTTCTCTCTTGAATTATTTTACTTTGGGATTCCTTCCTTTTAATTCCTTATCGTTGTATTTTATTCACGCTTATTTCTTTATCCTGTTTTTTTTTTTTTCTGTTAATAGCCTCTTCACACCCAAGCCTCCCTTATTTTATACACTTATTTAAAATTTAATTAAACAAAGTTTAATTGAAATTTAAAATTAAGTTTTGGTGTCATCAATTGGCATTTGCTCATTAAGGAGCACTCCCCCTTTGGGGGGCATTCTCAAATAGGGAAGGTTTTTCTCCTCTCTTAAGAAGAGGTTTAAATCCAAAATTTCACATTAAGTTGTGTTTATTTGACCATTTGTGTACTTGCAGATAGTGCCCCCTCTAGTGCTCGGTGGTGAGTCGATGGTTGTTTCAGTGAGTTCCAGTGAGTGGAGTCCCCTGGCCTGGCAGATCCGGCGCTGACTGTGTGTGAATCGTGGACATCTCTGACCTCGTACCATGGGCGACACGCAGACGATATCAGCAAATTGGGTATTTCAGGTGCAGGGAGGCAGCGAGTCCAGGCTGATAACAAGGGCAATTTTGTTTAATTTCCCTGATTAGGCTTCTGCAAGACGGAACCGCCCGTTTGGAGTAACTGCCCGTTGAGGAGACAGACTCTGGGTTCAAGGAAAACTCAATTTTGACCCGTCAGTCTGGCCGTTGACAAAAACACCTCACCTGAGTACATTTGCAAATCTACCAATTGTGCTAAAAGTCACTGTTTGAGTGGTTGCATCGTGGTACAAAGGGGACAGGGTGCCACGGACACTGCAGTCGAGTGTTGGAGCATCTAGGAAAGGTTGACACCGCCACTGAGTCCTTATCTAAACAATCACAATTCACCCAGGCCTAGAGTAACGACATACATTCCACTCACTTATTGAAAGCCACAGAATAGTAGATATTCTCTGATTATTTAAGTGTTCGGCCGAACCCTTCTACTCTTAAACCATACCATCTTCTTAGGTTTGATAACTCAACAGCGCCCTCATCAGGCCTGCCATAAACCCTAACTGTGGTAATAAGTTTAAGCTCCTTAACTCCCCTCTATCTCTTTCTGCTCTTATCTTACTTTTGTTTTATTTACTCGTTAATTGTTTCTCTTTTGTCCCGGTCTGTTTGTTTCTCTGTTGTGTTCTGTTTCTTTCAGTTCACGTAAAAGCAGTACCTGTGAGAGCCATCACGGAAGCTGAATAATAGATAAACGACCCGAGCAGCCAGAGTCATTAGAGGACCAACTGAGCTACCACCTGTCAAAAACTTTATTTAGATCTGGCACTCACCCACACAAATTGGCCCACGTGGTCATTCCCGGCTATCGACGATAAGTGTCTGGCCTACATTCCACTAACTGTCTGCACCAGTTAGTCGGAATCACACACAAAGTTTATCTAATTACGTATTATCGTAACCCGCTAATCCTGCACAAGCTTGCATCAGGGTCTTTTGTGCTGTCTTTCTCTCATCAGCAGTAAGCCACTATGTCGCAAGCATCTAGCCCTGACACCCACTGGGATCATCTTGAGACCTGGTTGGGCGCCATGACCAACACGTTCCTGCCCAATGCCGCTGTTGACCTCCAGCACCTGAGCAGCTGGACGAAGACCTGAATCGACTAATGGCCCACGATCTGACCCAGAGCTACAACCACAAAGAATGGGCCAAGCTCATTGGCGGCCTCGCCCACAACCTCATTGGTCAGGCGTGGCTTAGCGAAAGGAGCAACACCCTCCTGGAGCAGGAAGCAGCAGCGGTCAAGCTCCAGGCCGAGGAGGCCCGAAGAAATCAGGCCCAGACTCAACATCACCTCGATCAGCTACTCCTCGAGACCCAGGACCAGCGTGGGACAGTGGATGAATCCGACCCCGAGCTACAGGAGAAGGTGAAGAGACTCCAAAAAGCCCTTGCAGAGGTCCACCTGGAGGCGGAGCGTAAAGAGCAGTTGGAAAAAGAATCCAGAGGGGAACTAACTGGAAAACTCCAACAAGGTGAAGCTCTCCTAGCAAGAGCAGAGATCGAACTGAAAGAAAGGGACGCTAAAGTCCAGGCCTGCGAAAATCATCCTAAACAGGCCTGAAGTGAGATCCTTGCTCTGAAACAACAAAGAGACTATTTAAGAGATGAATTGGACACTGTTCACAGAGAACTGAAACATTCTTATAAACTGCAAGGTGACTCGGGAGGGGAAACACGCATCACAGAGTTTCTCCTGGCCAGTAGGCCCAGTCAAGAATCCCTAGTTCAAAAGGGGGTTGAAAGCCAACTGCCCAAGATGTCACCCGTGAGCGGCCAAGAACCTTCTTTAGCAGCAAAGGGGTGGGTGCCTCTCCAGAAAACCCGTGCTACTAGTCACGGCATGGCTCCCAAAGAGCTGGACAAGCTAGCGAGGAACATTCCCATTTTTACCCCAAACCCTGCAGGGTGTCACGATGTGCACTCGTACCTGCATGACATTGACTTTCTGCTGCAAAACGTGGCCAACGTGAGTGCATGGGACAGATTGTCTCTACTCAGAATCACGTCCAGCCGTGATGTGCGCAGCTTTCTGGATCAGCAGCCTGAAACTGTCAAATCAGACTATCAGCAGCTGCGACAGGCTTTGATCAAAGAGTTTTCTGACCCTGAATCGGACCAAGGGCCCCTTGCTGTAGTACCCGCTTACACCAAAGGGGTCGCTGTTCGGCTCAACATGCGACGTGGTCAAACCCTAAACAACATGCTGGGTTTCTTCCAACTTTCACCCGAAAGCATGGAACTTGGACTCCCTCTGGAATCCACACCCCTCACTGAAGTATCATCCCATGTAGTCTACATCTTGTTCAACAACTGCACGGCTACCGACATCAGAATTCCCAAGGCCTACTGTCTGGGATGGCTAGTGAGCCACGACTTCCATGACTTTAAACTCATGTTACCAGTCATTGGCTCAATACCAGCTGCAATGATCCCAGAAGGGAGCTCAGACAACACAGTGTTCACCCTTCAAAATCATCTCCATCACTTCCATCATGCTGGTAGCCACAGAACAGGTGTGCAGAATGGAGCTGATGGAGGACCAACACCTCGCAGTATACACCGTCTCTAACCAGCCTGCCTGTGAAATTCATGAGAGCGCTGCACCTCTGACGGCCAAGGTGACAAATGACACCACAACGGAGGAGCCATTTCCAGGGTTTGAAACTCAAGTCCAACAAATTCTAAAAGATGCAGATGCCCTAAAGAATGATGCAGACCATCAAAAGCTCAGACAGGTCCTGCACAAATTCAAAGCATCATTTGCCAAAGACTCTTTAGACTGTGGCTTCACTAACCTTCACACAGTGCGCATTCCAACACACCCAAATGCTCCTCCCACCTTCGTCAGGCAGTACAAAATTCCCATCGCCTCTCACGAACCAGTGCAGGAGATTATTCTTTCCATGGAGGAAAAAGCTGTCATCCACCCATGCAACAGCATCTACTCAGCCCCCATCTGGCCCGTTCTCAAACCAAATGGCAAGTGGCAACCCACCATTGACTACAGAAAATTAAACCAGCAAGTGCCACTGCCACGACGGCCCATGACACAGCTGGAGCAGGAACTACCCAGAATCAGAGGAGCCACTATCTTCTCTACGCTTGACGTGGCATCAGGATTCTGGACCATACCCGTACATCCAGAAGATCAACACAAGCTGGCCTTCACCTTTGGCAACCGACAGTACACTTTCTCACGGTGCCTATTCGGCTATGCCAACTCACCAGCTGAATTCAACATCTTCCTGAACAAAGCATGTCCAGATGCAAGAATGAGAGGGAATCTTATCTACGTAGATGATGATCTCATGAAAAGCAACTGTGGCTGACCACCTGATAGAAATAGACCATTTTCTGAACCAACTGGCCACCGCAGGTGCCAAGATTGGCCTCCACAAAGGACAATGGTGCCGGACCAAGGTCAATTACGTGGGTCTACTTATCGGTTCCCAGGGCATTGAACCGCAGTCCAGCCGCATCCAAGCTATTCAAAACATCAAGCCTCCCACTAATGTCTCAGGGCTGCGCAGTTTTCTAGGTGTGTGCAACTACTCATGGCAGTTCATAGAGAACTACTCGGACATTGCAAGACCTCTAACTGCTCTGCTGAAAAAGGACTGCCCATTTGTCTGGACAGAAACCCAAACAAATGCTATGAACGAACTGAAACGACATTTGTGTACAGCTTCATGTCTGGCTTACCCGGATCCACAGAAGGAGTTCTACTTGGAAGCTGGATTCTCCAAGGACTGCCTGAGTGCTAGCCTTTACCAACGGTATGACCAAGACAAAAGAGTCGTAGCATATGCCAGCAAGACACTTCTGTCACCAGAGTGTAAATACTCAGACTGTGAAAAGGCTTTGCTCTGCACTGTATAGGCCATACAAAGATTCTCCAACTACATCAGAGCACAAAAGGTTATCATAGAGACCTGTCACCAACCTGTCACCTTCCTCAACAGCCAACGCATCCGAGATGGCGTAGTCACCAACTCACGCATAGCCACGTGGCTGATGGCCCTCCAGGGGCACAACATTGAGGCACGATATGCCCAAAATCACAAGTCTGGTGGAGGTGGGATTATGGTGTGGGGTTGTTTTTCAGGGGTTGGGCTTGACCCCTTAGTTCCAGTGAAAGGAACTCTTAATGCTTCGGCATACAAAGACATTTTGGACAATTTCATGCTCCCAACTGCGTGGGAACAGTTTGGGGATGGCCTCTTCCTGTTCCAATATGACTGCGCACCAGTGCACAAAGCAAGGTCCATAAAGACATGGATGAGCGAGTTTGGTGTGGAAGAACTTGACTGGCCTGCACAGAGTCCTGACCTCAACCCGATAGAACACCTTTGAAATTAATTAGAGCAGAGACTGCGAGCCAGGCCTTCTCGTCCAACATCAGTGCCTGACCTCACAAATGCGCTTGTTATGATATTCGGCATCTGTTTTGTTTGTTTTTTGTGTGGAGTTTTTGCTCTTTAAATGTTTGTGCAGGGATTGGTTGCTGCAGACAGAACGTCATTGGCTGTGCCTGCGGCTGCTCCGTTTAAAAGGGCGGTGCTCTCGGAAGATGGCGAGCTCATTCTGGCGTTGGCTTGCTGGCATGAGGAGCTCCGGATTCCTTCTCCCGTCGGCAGATCTTGAACCACAAGTTATCTAATTAAGTTTCTGTTTATGCTTTAGGAGCGTAGGGGTATCCTGCCATTTATTTTGACTTTGTTTGCGATTTGTTTATTTTTAGGGAGTTAGGGAAGTTGATTGTATTTTTGTTTCTTTTGTTAGGGTATTTATTTATTTTGTTTTATAAGCTATTTTGTTTGTTGTTTTGGCCGTGGGGCACCCTGAAGTTATGGCTCCTTTTATTTTATTTTTTTTTGTATTCCACCTTAATAAATCTTTTGTGGATCTTATTTTGATGTCTGTGGTGATCTGTCGGCTGGAGTCGGTTTCCCCGTTATCCATCAAACTCACGTCAGCCCCTTTTCTTAATAGAACAGGGCGTAACAGCGCTTCTAGAAGAATGGTCAAAAATTCCCATAAACACACTCCTAAACCTTGTGGATAGCCTTCCCAGAAGAGTTAAAGCTGTTATAGCTGCAAAGGGTGGGCCAACTCCATATTAAGTAGTAACACATTACAAAAGTAATTATATTACAGTAGTATATTACTTTTTAGCTGTAACATAGTAATATAATGCATTACTAATACAATTTGGGTAATATTATACTCGTTACAATCTCATGTTACAACAACGCATTTTAACCCGAAATTAAGAGGTGTTAGTTTTATTTTTTACCAACACCGCAAGACATTCCAGCACCAGAGGAAAAAAAAAAATCTTTCGGTAAAATAGTATGTCTATTTCCTGCTGCTGGAATTATTCGATGGTTGAGATGACTGCAGAGACAGATTCTACATTTGTCAGATGGACATAGCTACTCCCGTTATTTTCAGAGAAAAGGACAAGAACGTACTAGTCAATAATGCAATAGTCAATAGTGCGCACTGAGGGAACTTTCTAGAAATGGCACTTGAAAAAAACACCTGGACCAGTGCCACGCAATAAGTTAACTAAGAGAGCTTCAGGATCGGAGACGAGAAAGAATGCACCGGACGAGAGTGTGGGCAAGACAAAGCAACGGATGCAGAAATATCAGTGAGCCGCGAGCGCACATAGACGGTTTGTTTGTGCATCAATAATAACTGAGCGCATGGACGTATTAATACAATTAATTAATTATGTTAATATATTTAAATTAAATTTAAGCTATCTCAACATTTTTAAGTTATCTCCATGCCCCCTTGGAGGATCACTGGCCTACACAGTTATTATGCGATACCACATCACCCTCCACTGGATGTGTAATGAGCAGCAATAAACTACATATTAGCTTCTGTTACTTCTGTGGTTATTTTGGTAAAAGTAATGCAAAAGTAGTGTAACGCATTACAATTCATAGTATACAATTCAATATTGTAATATAACTAATTACTTTTTAAATTACAGTAACTATTGATATATAATGTATTACAACTCTGATTAAATCCTACCCCAGTACTTAACAAATCCAAATCACAATTAAACCAGATAAATCAGACCATACCATTTTGACTAATACAAAAATGCTACTCAAATTTCCATCCTACCTTATCTAGCTATTAATATAAGGAAGAACAAACCAAAACAAAATTCAAGCAGCATTAACAACAGTTAAACTATCTCTCACTCCCTACTTATGTACTTATCAAAAATAAATCTCTTACACCTTTTTTTTTAAATTGCAAGATATTTACACTTTCTTTGATAGAATTATTCAAACTATTCCACAAAATCACCCCACAAATCGAAATACATATACTTTTGAGCTTTGTCCCAGAATTCTGCTGTCTCAAATTTAAAGCCCCTTCAAGTTATAACCCCCCTCTTTATCTTATTGTAAGTTTCCAGGCAGCTGTCTATTTTTTGCTTTATAAATTATTTGTGCAGTCTTAAATTCTACCATATCTTTAATCTTAAGTACATAATTTTAAATACAGTAAATTGGTATGCTCATAATATCCTACATTATCCTAATTGCTCTTTTTTGTATTGTGCTTAATGTTTGTAAGGTGGTTTTGTAGGTGTTGCCCCACACTTCAACACAGTAATTTAAGTACGGCAAGACAAGTGAACAATACAAAATATAAAGTGCTTTCTCATTAAACATATGCCTTGCTTTCCCCATCACTCCAATACTCCGTGCTACTTTTGCTCTGACATGTTTTAGGCAGGTGTCCCAAAACTTTTGGCAATATAGTGTATGTGCTTTATAAGTACTAATAAACAGCCAACATGCAAGCTAATTGTCATGATCACCAGCTAGAGTGCCCTTGATACCCACCAGAGGGCACTCCACCCCAGACTGTTGTCACTCCAATGACTTCATTACCCATAATCCTTTGCCTGGACTCGATTGTAGATTACCCTTCTAATAAATACTGTGTTTGGATCCCCAACCTTTGTGTCTCGTTGCAGTACATGACACTAATAAGCAACTAGATAAAAGTGAGAATTGTTCCCCATACTGAAGTGTTACCAGAAAATCTTAATTCAATGCATGTAAAGTCTAACAATATTTATAATAGATTGTCTTTTATTTATCAAATTTCTATATTATCGAATTAAAAGTCACAACTAACTGTATTTTTATTGTTTTAAATAGAGATGCGGTATGGCATGACTTTCATGTAGGCTTAGTCTAAGAGCATGAGAGCTGTAAAATATAAGGCGCAATTGAGAGATGCAAAATATATGTAACTCTCTTGAGTTTCCTTATTAACACTTTTATATGCAGTGTGAGTCTACAACATGATTACTGCTGATGATGTTGATAGTCAAGCTGAGATCTAAAGATCCGTTTCAGTCAGCAGTCATATTCTTTACATTCAATTCATTCCCAGTTAGCTCAGAAATGTAACATCACTTCCCTGAATGACTCTTCAGCTCTACAGAAATGAAGATATTTAATGTTTTGACTTCTAAGTAAGTTTGGATCATTTCCATTTGCTCTAAAGGGCAAACAGATCAATAAGGAATGCTGTGTCCTTTGGCTTTCACTTCATGTGCCTTCACTTTAAATTTCCCTGTTTTATGTATTTATTTCTTTGGCAAGATTTAATAATTAATAGTACTAAATAATAATTTTCAAAGCCAAACAGTTATTTTGGCTTTTTTTTTGGAAAATAAAAGTCGAAAAAAAAAATATAGCTTTTTTAAGCTATTATTTAAGCTTATTATTATTATGAAAAATCTACTACAGCCCTATAGCTCTCTCTTAGAGTAAGGTTTTACTGTGGCTCAGGCTTAATTGACAACTCGAACCTCATATGATTCTGTTGAAATAACGATAGAATGAATGTTTATTAATTACAATAATCCACATGTAAACATTTTTATGTTCCCAATGAAAAAAAAGAGCAGCCACAGACAGCACTTGTAGTCTGAGAGTCTCAGCAATTCACTATTGTATTTTAGTTGAGTCAGGAGGTGGCAGCAACTGATTTCAATAAGTTAATGTGCCCTGGGTGTGTTGGACTGGTAGATGATCATTCCTTGTTTGGCTACATTTTTAGAATGTCATAAAAAGTCTACAATTTACACATGATTGGTATCCGTCATCAGTCCTTTCAACACTCACAAACAGAATGTTGGAGTAACAAGTTGTTCCACACAAGTGTATTAAATGGTGTCTACAATCCACAATTAATTGAACTAAGGTAAAATAATGAATCAAAGCATACATCATTTTAAATAATTATTGCTACTTCAAAAGTTAATGGGTTTTTACATGATTTTGGGCCTGATTTGGCAGCAATATTAGAAAAGATCTACATCTTTTGTAGAAAACATCTGCATCTTTTCTATATGATTATAACAGACTCTTTTAGACCAGTGTAAATAAGAGTCTAGTGTATGTTCTGCTGCTCATATGAAAGTGCGGATGAGGAGTAGATTTTAAACCACTGCTGAATTTCATTACATTTTCACAATAAAAAAAGTCACAATTATATCTGCTCACCTCTTAGTTCAAAATATTCACATAAGCTACAATTTTGAAACTTCTTCAAACAAGATGCAACAAAAGTCCAGTATTTCCAGGATCAATTTTAACAAACTACAGCTGTATAGTTTTAAAGGCTCATCCAGGCTGACAAATACTTCCAAATAAGGATGATTAACAATCCTGATTTTGCATGTAATTGCATGAAAAGTTTGTCAACCACTGTCAATGCAAAATTGACAATTCAGTTTCAATACTGTGAGAAATAGTAAAACTCCATCTTATGCTTAGTGTTGAGCGACAATTTCAAAACTAGTATGTTAGTCAAGTCAAGTCACCTTTATTTATATAGCGCTTTTTACAATGCAGATTGTGTCAAAGCAGCTTTACAGTGATAACTGGTATATAATTTTGGCTGCACAGCAGCTCTTAAAGAAAATGCTGTCAATGTAGGCAGATGCAAAGCACTGTTGAATATCAAATGTCAAGTGTCCCCAACTAAGCAAACCAAAGGCGACAGCGGCAAGGAACCCAAACTCCAACAGGTGACATCAGGTGGCAAACAGGTGGCAAATAGGTGTTAAAATGGAGAAAAAAACCTTGGGAGAAACCAGGCTTAGTCGGGGGGCCAGTTCTCCTCTGGCAAACAGTGCTTTGTTATGATTCAGGTAGCTATCATAAGCCCGATAGGATCGCAACATTCAAAGTATTTATTCCAGTTCAATCCAGTTGAGGATCGTATTCATCACGCTGGTATGGATGGTTTGTTGAGGAACTGTGCCACTGGCTGTCGTGTCGATGAGGCCTTCACAATGGATGATCTAGTTGACTCAATCTCTGCTGACACTTCAGGGGTGCGTTGTGGTCGTGTCAAGGCGTAGGTCCTCAATCTCACCTGGATACGGCCTGGATCCGGTTGACTACGGTAAACCTCGGGATAAACAGAATGTAGCGTCTGTTCAAAATCGGATCTGCCTGTCAACTTTAGAATCTTCAGAACGCTTTTAGCCTCCTGAATTGTGTGTGTAAATCACAAATCTACTCCGGCAAGTCCGGGACCAATTGCCCCATTGGCACCTTTGTTACCCCAGTAAAGAAAAACAGAACATATTCTCACCGGCTCCAGGGACTTCAAAGAGTCACCCTGGTGGGGCTAAGGGCCATGTGGTCACAGACACCGGCCACAACCCCAATACACACACACATACAGACACAAACATGCATGGAGATTGTGAATATACATTTATCCTCCAAATATGACTGTGCCAAAGTGTACCTGTCGTTGAGTTCAAGGTACACGTATGTATCCCTAGTATATAAGTTTAGCTATGACTGTAGTTGTATTAGTTTTATTCTAAACGATAAAATTCAAGAATAAACTGTATCTCCCCTTTTATGTCTTTGCCATCTGACAAGTTTGGTCTCATTGTAAAGCTTTCATTATGCCCTAATTGAAAATGTATGTCACATCACTGTAAAATGCATTTTTCTATTTTTAATGGTACTTTGAAGAAAATGTACTCAGATCTGACACTTCATAGACCATGCAAATTAGGTCATAAATGGAGACAAAGAAAAAGTTTGCCCGCCAAAATCGCACACTCATCATTGGCTGACGTACCCAAGGAGGCGTTCTGGTCTGTTGTCCTTAAAACACAATGACACGCGTCTCTTGACACAAGTTTCTTTTGTCAAACCTTCTTCATCCGTCGCCCGAAGTCTTCACTTTTCATCGCCTAGGAGACGGACTCTTTTTCTTTATTTTCCGGTTATCTTACTCTTAAGTTAAACCCTTGTTTGAAAACCCCGCCAAAGAACACCTTCTCGGAAAAGGACCAATCGCTTCAGCCGCACGCACCGAAACTCCTGCAGAAACACGAAACGACCACAGCACCTGAACCTATGCAAGTATAGAACCATTCTTTTCTAAGCTCGAAGTGTAAGTTGAGTTTCCTTGCTGGCTCTCAATGGTTTTATCTGTTCGTAAGTTGCCATTTCTTTGATCACCTCTGTTTTCTTGACTTTACTTTCGTTTTCTATATATGTGTATTATTTGTGTATATTTAGTAGTATAGCCTCTGTATCCGTAGTTTCATATATTAAATACAATATATTCATGCTCGATTGTTTCTGCTGCTCATTCAGAAAACCAAGTCACTTCTACGTTGATTCTGCAACATTGCTTTACACTTTAATGCTATAATAGGAAGTTGTTCTCGTGGCCAGAGAATAACATTTCTTTTATAATAGTCTATGAAAAACCCATAGTTTGCTGGACGAACTAGGATAGTTTTCTAGACAACTATTAAACTAGAACTAATCATATAAGCAATTGATTATAATCCGTTGTAATTAATTCACAATATATGTGTATAATTCCCTCTTTGGGTCCATCTATATTATAGTTAATCATAACACGTTATGATTTATTATATATATATTGCACCCATGATTTGAGCTAATTGATTAAATACCTATAATTCACTACAAGAAAGATTAATATTAGCGTAGATGCCATTCTTCTTCTGATGTAATGAGTACATCTGGTGTTATAGGAAGTGTTCCTGTTTCCGGCTGGCCTAATTTATACAGCCTAATAATCCTTTAACAGATTTGAAAAAATAAATTGATAATGTGTTATGTGTATGCCAGGTTAAGTCTAGATTTTTAGTTTTTTAGTCTAGATTTAAACTGACAGAGTGTGTCTGCTTCCCGAACAATGCTAGGAAGATTGTTCCAGAGTTTAGGTGCCAAATAGGAGAAGGATCTACCGCCTGCAGTTGATTTTGATATTCTAGGTATTATCAACTAGCCTGAATTCTGAGATCGCAATAGTGCAATTCTACAGTGCAATTCCACTAATGCCAACATTATTTGAGAAATTTGAGATCGGCCTGTAATTGACTAATTCTCTAGGATCAAGTTGTGGTTTTTTTAATAAGAGGTTTAATAATAGCTAGCTTAAAAGTTTCCGGTACGTTATGCTAGTGATAAAGATGAATTAACGATATTAAGAAGAGGATCTATGACCTCTGGAAGCATCTCTTTCAATAGCTTAGTCGGTATAGGGTCTAACATACATGTTGTTGATTTTGATGATTTAACAAGTTTAGACAATTCATCCTCTCCTAAAGCAGTAAACGAATTGAATTTTTCCTCAGGGACACTACAATGCACTGTCTGACGCGATACTGTAGTAGACGGTTGCATGGTTATAATTTTCTCTCTAATATTGTCAATCTTACAAGTAAAGAAGTTCATAAAGTCATTACTGCTGTGCTCTTTGGAAACATCAGAAGTTGCAGCTTTATTTCTTGTTAATTTAGCCACTGTATCAAATAAATACCTAGGGTTGTGCTTATTTTCTTCTAAAAGTTTTGAAAAATAGACAGATCTAGCAGTTTTTAAGGCCTTTCTGTACTCAATCATTCTCTCTCTCCACGAAATGCGAAAAACTTCTAGTTTGGTTTTCTTCCATCTGCGCTCCATTTTTTTGTTAGAACAAGATAAAACAAAAATCCATTGTTACCAGGATAAATTAAATCCAACTGTACGAGCGTAAGGTACGCTCAAAGGGTTCCGTTAGGCACTAGTAGAAATGGTGGTGGGAATTTCCGATTAGAGAAACTGGAGCGAGAGAGTGTGTCCCAGTTGAAGGATTTTATTTGAATTTTATTTATCTCTGCATGTATGAAGTGTTACAGGCACTTGCCCATAGGGTAGGCATGTATGTGTGTGTGTGTATGGTCTACAATGAACAGAGAAACAAAATTCAATATAATAAACAGTATTACCACTAGCATAAAGAGAATAAACATTACACATAGCAGTAGTAACAGTAAATCAAATTATAAAAAGTCAAATATGAGGTACAGGTAGTATCTGTAAACCATAGCTTCACATTACTTTGGTAAAGTATATTTAAGTTGCATTTAAATAGCTGCATTCAAGTGTATCATTTTTGTGTATATATATATATATATGTATATATATATTGTAAATAGGTGTACAAAGTTAACTTAAACTAGCTTATACTGTGGAACATACACAGCTATGCAGTATTAAACAAGCTTCAACATGGACTTGGTTAGCATGTGATTTACACGAAAATATACAAATTAATATTTGAACTAGTACAGTTCACAAATAACAATAACAGGATGTACAAAATATTTAAGTTGAGCAGCTTAGAATATAAAATGGATAACTTCTTGATCATTCACTCACAGGAACAACAAACATGCAGTAGTATTTATTCTGGCACAAAGAACAAGTCAGTTTCTCCACCTATCCACCTATATACTGCCTCCTGATACGTTCAGGTAGGGCTGGACGATTAATCGAAAAGTAATCGAAACCGAAATTCAGAACCTCTAACTGACATTTAAATCCTGTTCATACTTCTCACTTAAAAACATACTACCGTGTGTGTAGCCACGTGACTCCGCCCCGTGAACGCTGAGTCAATGCACAGATACGGCGCACGAGCAGTGAGCCTTGCGTCTTCACTAAACTTTGTCAGTTGTATGTATTTTAAGATTTGCCAGTTTGGACATGCAAGCGATTAGACGATCGGATGTGTATTATTATATCGAGCTACCATGCTCGCGCAGCTGCATTGTGGCACGAACACTCATACAAACAGCAGCTGCACAAAACGTGAAGATCTCGCGCACTGAGAGGAGCAGAAACTAGTTGTCAGCGCTGTCCTGTGATTTATCACTAAAGTAGCTCAAACTCAAAAGTTATAGCATATATTTTTCTACTTTTGAAGCAACTATTTACAACCCACAGCTTCACAATTAATAGAGAGACAGTATGACTAATGCACACACGCAATCGCTCTCATTACGTACTGGTACTGTGCTAATTTATCTTTATCTGATTTACAACGAGCAGAAATCTGTAAGAAATGTTATGAACCATAGATAAAATAACTGCTGAAAGTGAGCTGTTATGTCAGATCACTCTTTCGATAGGAAAAAATATCCCACCTTTAATAGTCAAGCATATTTACAGTACAAACTTTGAAGTGAACTATGAGGGCAAAAAAAAAAAAAAAAAAAAAACAACAACCCAGAAACAAAATAATTGTTCATTAATCGTAATTGAGGTAAAATGTTCAATTACCGAGGTTTTGGTTTTAGGCCATAATCGTCCAGCCCTACGTTCAGGCATGTCTTTACTTGTCCAGACATAAAATAAATGTATATACATTAAGATGCCTCTAGGGGGCATCGTTGGGCTTTTGTACATAGCCACCCTCAAATGTTGCTCGTAACATTTGAACATGGTGGAAAGCCCTACCTAAGTGGCAGGATTGGAGTTGTCATCATCCTCCAGTTTGGGAAGTGCGATCAACCGGACCACCGGTCTAACATAAGTTCGATCTTGAACCTGAACTGCAACTGTCCTTATCCGTCCATCAGGTCCAGGGAAGATACGGGTCACCTTGCCCATTGGCCAGAGGGCTCATGGAAGTTGTGGGTCCATGAAGAGCACTACCTGGTCAACCATGAGTTTGTCATCGTCCCTTTGCCATTTTTGTCTTTCCTGGAGACTGGGCAGGTAGTGATTAATAAATCTAGCCCAGAATTGGTCTGCCTGTATTTGACTATGCCTCCACCTCCTGGATGCTAGAAGATTGCTGGAGTCATACATTACTTGTGGGAGGGAGGGGTCATGGCGACCCATGAGCAGGATGTTAGGTGTGATTTGGTCTGGGTCTGTAATTTTGGATGATACATAGCCTAAAGGCTTAGCATTCATGATGCCCTCCACTTCACTGAGAACAGTGCAGAGGATGGTCTTACTAATTAACATTAGAGGACTTATTTCACTCATTTTACTTCTCTCTCCCAAATTCCACCAAAATGCGGAGCACTGGGAGGAATAAATCTGAAAGAGATTTTCTGTTCAGCTAATTGCTCCTTTAATTGAGGTGCCATAGCTTTGTATGCCTTTTTAATCTATCTGTTCCCTCCAACAAAATTGGTGGCATTATTAGAGAAGAGCTCGAAAGGCTTGCCTCTTCTAGCTATAAATCTCCGTAAAGACATCAAGAAGACATCTGTGTCCAGACTCTCAAGTAGATCCAGATGGAGGCATTGGGTGATCATAGATTTGAAGACTATTCCCCACCTCTTTTCAGTTCGTTGTGCAATTTTTACTGTAAATGGGCCAAAACAGTCCATTCCAGTGATATAGAAGGGGGGCTTGTAAAGCCTAAGATGAGCTGGTGGGAGATCTGCCATTATGGGAATGTCAGGTTGGGCACGCCACTTTTGACATTCAATACAGGTGAGCTGATGTTTTTTGATGGCTGCTCTGCCTCTCAAAATCCAACAGTGACGTCTGAGCTCTGCAAGACTCTTTCTGGCCCAGGGTGAATTAGGTTGGCATCATATTCCTTAATAAGGAGCTTGGTTCGTTGTTGATGTGGATCAAGGACTATAGGATATAGGGCATTCATGTCTATATGTTCAGCATGACGTAGTCTCCCTCCAACCCTAATTAGCCCAGCATCTTCATCATATTCAGGAGACAGGGAACCTAACCGGCTATTAGATGGTAACGGTCGGTTTGCTGAGAGAGCCTTAAGCTCTTCTGGAAAGGAATCTCTTTGGGCTTGTTGGATGAGGAGCCTCTCTGCTGTAACTTAATGCTCGACTTCATCCATTTCTGCAGAAGATTGAGCCGCCCCATGTAGGCACGCCACTGTGGCCTTAACCAAGTCCTTCTAGGTGTTATACTGATTTGCATCTGGGAGTTGTACATCAGGACTAGAACACAGGTGCAGGCAGAGTGCTGACTTCTTTAATTCAGCATGTGGTTCAGGGTCAGCAGCTGGCATGGTTGGACAGGAAGCTTCTGATATAAGAATTGTGATTGTGTCAACTCCTTTATGGACTTTCCATGGGTTATGTCGTCTGCTGGGTTATTCCCTGAATCCAGAGCATCCGTGCCGAGCGTGCCGTCGGTCAGGGAATAGAACAACTGGCAGTGGGCAGTGTCCGGGGAGGCAAACAGATCTATCTGTGCAGCCCCGAAGCGCTGCCAAATCAGCTGGACCACCTGGGGATGGAGTCTCCATTCGCCCGGAAGCGGAGGCTGCCGTGAGAGCTCGTCGGCTCCACGGTTGAGCACACCTGGGACATGAATGGCATGAAGCGACCTGAAGCGACTCCATAACAAGAGATGGCGGGCGAGTTGTGACATGTGGCGGGAGCGTAGACCACCCTGATGGTTGATGTACGCAACGGCCGCAGTGCTGTCCGAGCGGACCAGTACGTGCTTGTCTGTCAACAGCTCCTTGAAGCGGCTCAGTGCAAGACGTACTGCTAGCAACTCGAGGCAATTGATATGCCAATGCAGTTGAGGCCCCGTCCACAGACCTGACACTGCATGCCCGTTGTACGTGGCACCCCACCCCGTGGCAGAAGCATCTGTGTGGACCACAGCATGCCTGGACACTTGTTCGAGGGGAACTCCAGCCCGCAAGAACGAAGGGTCCGACCACTTGGTGAGAGTGCGACGGCAGTTCGGTGTCACGGGGACACGGAAAGTACCGCGCTGCCACGCCCATCTCGGGACCCGGCCGTGAACGCCCTGTTCCTTGAGCGGAACAATGGCCGCCTCCACAACCTTCGTAAAGACGCGGGGCGACAGGGCCAGCCCGAAGGATAGGACCTTGTACTGATATGCCCGACCCTCGAACGCAAACCGTAGAAAGGGTCTGTGTCGAGGCAGAATCGAGACATAAAAGTACGCGTCCTTCAGGTCGATTGCTGCAAACCAATCCTGGGGATGGATGCATTCGAAAATGTGCCTCTGCGTAAGCATCTTGAACGGCAGCCTGTGAAGGGACCGATTCAGGACACGCAGATCCAGGATTGGCCGTAGCCCACCGGCCTTCTTGGGTACAATGAAGTGGGGCTGAGAACTCTGACTCCATATTGGCTGGAGGGACCGGCTCGATTGCATCCTTCACCAGGAGGACAGCAATCTCCGCCCGGAGAACAGGTGCATTGTCCAGAGACACGCGAGTGTAGTGGACACCCCTGAAGACCGGGGGAGGCCGGGCGAACTGAATCGTATAGCCGAGTCTGATAGTGCGAATGAGCCAGCGGGATGGGCTGGGGAGCGCTAACCAGGCTTCCAGACACCGAGCCAGCGGGACCAAAGGCACCACAGACGTACCGGGCGTGGGGCAGCGAAGCAGAGTGCTGGGACCCGACTCGGACGGCATAGCAGCCCGAAGCGGGGTCAGACTCTGCGAGGTGGCAGTGTGCATGGGAGACGGCTGGGAGGCGGCCTCGACCATCACACTGGAACCTGCTGGCGAGATGAGAGGGGCCTGAGAGTGGCGAGGCGGGGCCTTGCACACTGACAGCCGTGCCTTTTTGAGACCTGGAGGATTGAGAAACTGCTCTTTTTGTGCAAAAGTGGGTACCGCCGGACTCCGGAGAGCCAGCGGCAGGACATGACAACACACAAATTCCCCCCGGCCCTCCTCTGGGGCGGGAGAGATGCTGGTATCCTTTCCCGAAGAGCTGAATCCCTCTCCTCCAGGTCGCCCGTCTCAGGGCCGCTTCTTGGACCTCTTGCCACCTGGCTTGGCACAGCTGCATCGCAACGGACCGCTCGACTGGGGGATCCCAGCGTACCCCTTGGCCTCTCCGCCATCCAGGGTGGTGAAGGCGGAGGAGGGGCCAGGCCTGGCACGAACGCTATAGGGTGCTCTCCAGGACTTGGTCACTTCCTCATGCACTTCTGGGAAGAATGGCACTGGGGCGGGACGCTGAGGACCAGCACGGGCCAACCCGAGATACCAATCATGCAGCCGAGAAGGTTCGGAACGAGCCCGACCTTCTCGGCGGCCCGGGAAAGCATAGCCGTCAGCTCGGGATCGGCCTCGGGCAACGCTACCGTCCCGGAGGGAGGCAACGCAGCTGAGTCTTCATCTCCCGAGGACTCTTGCTCACCTTCCGATGCCGCAAACGACATCTGATCATCCGCAGGCGCGCCGAAGGAAACGACTGGTCGCTCCGTAGAGGGACCAGCACAATTTTAAAATAGCACAGTTGAGTACACTTAGATATTCTTAAGATTATCTTAAGAAGTACTAAAGAAGAACTTTTAGTATATTAAGTACAAAATTAGTGCACGAAAATAGAACACTTTAAGTACATTATGGAAGTGTATTAAGTGTACTAAAATAAAGTGTATTTTACTGCATTTTTTTTTTCACCTGGGGGAACATGGGGTGAACTATGCAGGGATGGTGCTACATCATACTTGAACTCTAGATATAGAATGATTCAATTTAACTTCCTTCATCAACTTTATATGACACCATCAAAACTCCATAAGTTTAATATAAAAAAAAAAAAAAAAAGAAGAAGAAGAAAAAATTAACCTCTCTGCTTTAGATGTGGAGTGGGTGAAGGAACATTTTTACATTCCACATGGACCTGTCCATTAGTTAATTTATTTTGGCAAAAAGTAACAAACATTACAATGCAACATTATCTCTGATATTCATGGAGTCAATTTTCCAATGGATCCAGAAGTATGCCTACTGGGTAACTATAACAATTCTAATCTTCAACAGGTTCACACCATACAACTTACAGAAATTCTGCTAATAATTGCCAAGAAGTGCATTGCAATGAAGTGGAAATCTGATACTTCTATTCCCATCATTTTGTAACTATCTGAGGTTAACAACTGTATAGCCTTGGAATAACTAACATACTGGTTTAGGAATAAAAGTAAAGTGTTTTAAAAAAAATTGGCAACCCTTTATCCGCTATATGGAAGATATTTCAATAGAACAGATGGACTCTCTTTTTGATTGAGGTCTCACACTGTACTAATAACAATACCATGTATTTAAATATACCCTGTATATAACATTAGCCTGCACCCATCTTATCATAATTTTTGTATTTTTGTTTTTATGCTTAAGTAATTTATCATTTCTTTTTCCTTTTTTCTCGTTTTGTGTAACATGACATGTGTAATGTGTTTTGTACTGTCTTGTATTGTTTTATGTTATAGTTCAAAAGCAAAAATAAAATATTCCCCAAAAAAAATGTTGTGGGCGTGCTAGAAAAAAATCGCGCCATACACAACCCTTTACGCATGTGAAAAACGCGAAGGCGCCCCCCAGTGGCCGATTTCTTTTGAATTTCTCACAGGCCTCTAGAGCCATGAGTCAAACAGGTTTCGTTCCAATTGGCCTCCGTTAACCTTGTCTGAGGTTGCATGCCCATTTTCAAGTCGATCAGACTAACAGTGAAGTAGTTATAGCTGTTTTCAATGTTTTTTTTTTCCTGTTATAGCACCACCAAGTGGCCAGTACTGAGTTTGGTGAAAATATCTCATTCCGTTCACGAGTTATAGCCATTTTAGTAAAAGTGGCTCCACCCACCTTGAACGTTTTTGCGGCCCTTGGGGACCGTGAATTGGAATTTCAACTTTTTTTTGATAACTATTGACAATCAGACTCTGGAGAATCTTGCTTCACTGGTTTGGTTCTGATTGGGCCAAAAACCTAGGACTAGTTCGCAAAAGTAGGTTTTTCAAAAAATCCAAAATACCCGAAAATTTTGCCAGAACGACGAGCGAATCCTACGCGCTTGAACCCCTAAAAATCTTAACAATTACAATAGGGTTTCATCACTATGTGCTCGAACTCCTAAAAATCCTAACCATTACGATAGGGTTTTAGCACTTGAAAAATGTGCTTTATAAGTACTAATAAACAGCCAATATGCAAGCTAATTGTCACAATCACCAGCTGGAGTGCCCTTGATACCTGCCAGAGGGCACTCCACCCCAGACTGTTGTCACTCCAATGACTTCATTACCCATAATCCTTTGCCTGGACTCATTAGCACTCATTGTTTTTCAGCTGTTATTCTCTGTGAAGTCTTGTACCTGTCTACACTGCATTTCTGAATGCTCCATTGTTTATCTGTTTCCTTGGTTTTGACCATTTGCCTGTTCTCTGGATTTACCCTGTTTCCCTGTCTCTTGGTTTACCCTGTCTGCCTGAGTTCCTGTCCTGGGGTCCGTTCTTCGTACCTTGCTTAATACATCTGAGATTTGACAGATGCTAGATCTTCTAATCGTGATAACTGATCTCTGACTAATTTGGTTCTTCAAACGAATTTGTATATTGGATTAAAATATCAGGATTAATTTGTCTGAGATTACTGCGCGTTCTCGTGTTCCTTGAAAAGGGCAGATGTATCGATACTCGAAACCACGATCAGCAATGCAGCGATTGGCTGGAGTCAAGATGGCAACATAATGACATCATGTAATTAGAAAAGACACTGGACGAAAAACTTGACGAATTTCTGGACCTTTATAATGAAACAGCCAAGCGAACAAAATGACAGAATGACATAAATGTTATAATAGATAAATGAAATGTGCACTGTTTTTTTTTTTTACATAATTCCCAATTATTTAGATTCACAAGCATTTGTACAGTCATTACATTTTTTATTTCAATGTTGTAATTCGCAATTCATTTAGTTTTATACTTGAAGCAGATTTGTTATGTGACAGCATTAATTAAAGTTTTAATTAAAAAATAATTAAAGTCAAGATCAAGTTATCTGCATCTCCTGCGCTGCATCAAGCCACTCCCATAATAGCGTCACCATTCAAATTAATGCACGGCTCAGAGTAACTGCAAGCATGTGTGTGAGACAACTGTAAAGTTAATATTCCATCACAAATAAATCTTTCAATGAGTAAAACTGGCTGTGTCTATAGTGTTAAAGACTACACAACCTTTTAATATTATTTTCAAATTAATTTGTAAATTATTATCATTTTAAATTATTGTCCCTGGATAAGAGTACTTTTGAAATAAATTAGCATAGGCTGGGACAGATTTTAAGTACCAATTCCGCTTAAAAAGATGCAATCTAATCCTGTTTACATGAAATAAGCCTGCTCACAAGCAGGTTTAAGCTTATGGACCTGTTGCTATGGCAGCAAGTCCAGGATGAGCATCGAAGAACCGAACAATCCAAGATCATGCCAAATCGTCAACAATCAAATCCAGCAAACCAAGTTAGCGACGTACGAAGAACGGCCCCCTGGTATCTGTTTGGACTGTTTGCCCGTGTTTATGACCTTTTGCCTGTTTTGTGGATTACGATTGTGGATTACCCTTCTAATAAATACTGTGTTTGGATTCTCAACCTTTGTGTCTCAGAGCAGTACATGACACTAATAAACAACTAGTTAAATGTGAGAATTGTTCCCCATACTGAAGTGTTACCATAAAAACTTTATTCAATGCATGTAAAGGCTAACAATATTTATAACAAATTGTCTTTATTTATCAAATTTCAATATACTCGAATTGAAAGTCACAACTAACTGTATTTTGATTGTTTTAAATAGAGATGAGGTATGGCATGACATTCATGTAGGCTTAGTCTAAGAGCAAGTACAGAGCTGTAAAATATAAGGCGCAATTGTGGGATGCAAAATATATGTAAATCTCTTGAGTTTCCTTATTAACACTTTTATATGCAGTGTGAGTCTACAACATGATTACTGCTGATGATGTTGATAGTCAAGCTGAGATCAGAAGATCCATTTCAGTCAGCAGTCATATTCTTTACATTCAATACATTAGCTCAGAAATGTAACATCACTTCCTTGAATGACTCTTCAGCTCTATAGAAACATATTTGATGTTTTGACTTCTAAGTAAGTTTGGATAATTTCCATTTGCCCTAAAGGGCAAACAGATCTATAAGGAATGCTGTGTCCTTTGGCTTTCACTTCATGTGCCTTTACTTTATATTTCCCTGTTTCATGTATTTATTTCTTTGGCAAGATTTAATAATTAACAGTTATTTTGACTTATTTAGAAAAACAAAAAGTCTAAAAAATTGCTTTTTTTAAGCTATTATTAAAGCTTATTATTATTAAGGAAAAATTTACTACTGCCCTATAGCTCTCTCTTAGAGTAAGGTTTTACTGTGGCTCAGGCTTAATTGATAACTCAAACCTCATATGATTCTGTTGAAATAACATTAGAATGACTGTTTATTAAATACAATAATCCACATGTAAACATTTTTTATGTTACCAGTGAAAAAAAGAGCAGCCACAGACAGCAAAAGTGGGTACCGCCGGACTCCGGAGAGCCAGCGGCAGGACATGACAACACACAAATTCCCCCCGGCCCTCCTCCGGGGCGGGAGAGATGCTGGTATCCTTTCCCGAAGAGCTGAATCCCTCTCCTCCAGGTCGCCCGTCTCAGGGCCGCTTCTTGGACCTCTTGCCACCTGGCTTGGCACAGCTGCATCGCAACGGACCGCTCGACTGGGGGGATCCCAGTGTACCCCTTGGCCTCTCCGCCATCCAGGGTGGTGAAGGCGGAGGAGGGGCCAGGCCTGGCACGAACGCTATAGGGTGCTCTCCAGGACTTGGTCACTTCCTCATGCACTTCTGGGAAGAATGGCACTGGGGCAGGATGCTGAGGACCAGCGCGGGCCGACCCGAGATACCAATCATGCAGCCGAGAAGGTTCGGAACAAGCCCGACCTTCTCGGCAGCCCGGGAAAGCATAGCCGTCAGCTCGGGATCGGCCTCGGGCAACGCTACCGTCCCGGAGGGACGAAGGCGCCCCCCAGTGGCCGATTTCTTTTGAATTTCTCACAGGCCTCTAGGGCCATGAGTCAAACAGGTTTCGTTCCGATCTGGGGGGCGCCACTGGGGGGCGCCTTCGCGTTTTTTACATGCGTAAAGGGTTGTGTATGGCGCGATTTTTTTCGAGCACGCCCACAACATTTTTTTTTGGGAATATTTTATTGTTGCTTTTGAACTATAACATAAAACAATACAAGACAGTACAAAACACATTACACATGTCATGTTACACAAAACGAGAAAAAAGGGAAAAGAAATGATAAGAATTAAGGGATGTAGAATATGTAGAATTAAGGGATGTAGAATATGGTCATGCAGAAAAATGTGCTTTATAAGTACTAATAAACAGCCAATATGCAAGCTAATTGTCACAATCACCAGCTGCAGTGCCCTTGATACCCACCAGAGGGCACTCCACCCCAGACTGTTGTCACTCCAATGACTTCATTACCCATAATCCTTTGCCTGCACGGCTCAGAGTAACTGCAAGCATGTGTGTGAGACAACTGTAAAGTTATTATTCCATCACAAATAAATCTTTCAATGAGTAAAACTGGCTGTGTCTATAGTGTTAAAGACTACACAACCTTTTAATATTATTTTCAAATTAATTTGTAAATTATTATCATTTTAAATTATTGTCCCAGGATAAGAGTACTTTTGAAATAAATTAGCATAGGCTGGGACAGATTTTAAGTACCAATTCCGCTTAAAAAGATGCAATCTAATCCTGTTTACATGAAATAAGCCTTCTCACAAGCAGGTTTAAGCTTATGGACCTGTTGCTATGGCAGCAAGTCCAGGATGAACATCGAAGAACCGAACAATCCAAGATCATGCCAAATCGTCAACAATCAAATCCAGCAAACCAAGTTAGCGACGTACGAAGAACGGCCCCCTGGTATCTGTTTGGACTGTTTGCCCGTGTTTATGACCTTTTGCCTGTTTTGTGGATTACGATTGTGGATTACCCTTCTAATGAATACTGTGTTTGGATTCTCAACCTTTGTGTCTCGGTGCAGTACATGACACTAATAAACAACTAGTTAAATGTGAGAATTGTTCCCCATACTGAAGTGTTACCATAAAAACTTTATTCAATGCATGTAAAGGCTAACAATATTTATAACAAATTGTCTTTATTTATCAAATTTCAATATACTCGAATTAAAAGTCACAACTGTATTTTGATTGTTTTAAATAGAGATGCGGTATGGCATGACATTCATGCAGGCTTAGTCTAAGAGCATGAGAGCTGTAAAATATAAGGCGCAATTGTGAGATGCAAAATATATGTAAATCTCTTGAGTTTCCTTATTAACACTTTTATATGCAGTGTGAGTCTACAACATTACTACTGATGATGTTGATAGTCAAGCTGAGATCAGAAGATCCGTTTCAGTCAGCAGTCAAATTCTTTACATTCAATACATTCCCAGTTAGCTCAGAAATGTAACATCACTTCCCTGAATGACTCTTCAGCTCTATAGAAATGAAGATAAAGGGCAAACAGATCTATAAGGAATGCTGTGTCCTTTGGCTTTCACTTCATGTGCCTTTACTTTATATTTCCCTGTTTAATGTATTTATTTCTTTGGCAAGATTTAATAATTAACAGTTATTTTGACTTATTTAGAAAAACAAAAAGTCTAAAAAATTGCTTTTTTTAAGCTATTATTAAAGCTTATTATTATTAAGGAAAATCTACTACTGCCCTATAGCTCTCTCTTAGAGTAAGGTTTTACTGTGGCTCAGGCTTAATTGATAACTCAAACCTCATATGATTCTGTTGAAATAACATTAGAATGACTGTTTATTAAATACAATAATTCACATGTAAACATTTTTTATGTTACCAGTGAAAAAAAGAGCAGCCACAGACAGCACTTGTAGTCTGAGGGTGCGTTCACACTTGGCATGTTTGGTTCGATTAAAACGAACTCTGGTGCGATTGCTCTGTTAGTGCGGTTCATTTGAACATGTGTGAACGCTGCCATCCGTACCCTGGTGCGCACCAAACAAGCAGAGCTTGTTTGAAAGCGGACCGAGACCCATCTTTTCAGCGGTCTCGGTCCACTTCCAAACGAACTCTGGTGCGGTTCGGTTCGTTTGGTTCATTTGGTCCGGACCAAAAAAAAAAAAAAAAAGATTTAGTCCTGGTCCGATTAGCGTTCAGATTGGCAATTTTATCACCGAACCAAAAGATGTCAAACCTAAAGGCATAAGGGATACATGCACAACCTGATTGGTCGGATTTTATGACGTGTTGATTATTTTGAGACAGGAACAGGAAGATGAGACCCTAAAACGGACAGAATCCTCATGCATATTGGTTTTTCTCGTCATAGTCACAAGTTTGCCCATCAAGTCAAGTCAAGTCATGTCACCTTTATTTATATAGCGCTTTTTACAATGTAGATTGTGTCAAAGCAGCTTTACATTGATAACTGGTACATTATTTGGCTGCACAGCAGCTCTTAAAAAAATAGTGTCAATGCAGGCAGATCAAAGCACTGTTGAATATCAAATGTCAAATCAAATGTCAAGTGTCCCCAACTAAGCAAGCCAAAGGCGACAGCGGCAAGGAACCCAAACTCCATCAGGTGACATCAGGTGGCAGACAAGTGGCAAATAGGTGTTTAAATGGAGAAAAAAACCTTGGGAGAAACCAGGCTTAGTCGGGGGGCCAGTTCTCCTCTGGCCAACAGTGCTTTGTTACGATTCAGGTAGCTATCATAAGTCCGACAGGATCGCAACATTCAAAGTATTTATTCCAGTTCCATCCAATTGAGGATCGTATTCATCACGGCGGTATGGACGGTTGTTGAGGAACTGTGTCGTGGCTGTCGTGTCGATGAGGCCCTCACAGTGGATGATCTAGTTGACTCAATCTCTGCTGATACTTTAGGGCTGCGTTGTGGTCACAGGCATCAGACGCGCATCTCCAAGCAGCAGATCGTTTGCGTGTGTGACGGACGGATTCCCGCCGCTGTTTTGACTCTTTTATACATTTTATAAGCTCTTCACGAGTTCCCAGCTGGCCAAAATACCATCATATGCAGGCTATGTACACACAAAGAGTGCATTTACCTCAGCACACAGCATTGTTTTGGATGTTCGGTAAGTTCCGTCTAAAAATAGGCAATACGTCATAAGATCCGACCAATCAGGTTGTGAATGAGAGCTGCACGTATAAACACTACACGTTACACAGAGGGACGATGAAAAGAAAATGCCATCAAAACTTTTCTCAAGGCAGTCAGTTCCCTTCAGAGAAACATTCATTGAATTCATTCATAATTTAATTCATATAATTTCCCTCAGAACTGTTTTAAAACTCTCTCTCGCTTCTTTCCGTCATTTTTTTTCAAACGAAACCTACACTGCATGCTGTATCTGCATGAGTATGGAATGCCCAAGTCAAATTTCTTTCTTCTGCTGAACACAAAATAAGATATTTTGAAGAATATACCCACATTCTTCAAAATATCTTATTTTATTTTGTGTTCAGCAGAAGAAATTAATTAATACAGGTTTGGAACAACATGAGAGTGAGTAAATGATGACAGATATTTCATTTTTGGGTGAACTATCCCTTTAAGAACAAGGGCAGCAAGTTTACTATTAGGCTTATGTAAGACCAGCACACATGTAAAATCCAACAACATATCCGATTTTCTCTCAACTGATTACTTTCACTTTAGACATAACCAACTGTTTATGTAAACTTTGTGTGTATTTGACAGTATTAGTGCAGATGCAAAAGATAAAGTCCACTAATCGGAGGCTGTTAGCGTGTGCGTGTGTTTCGGGTTTAGAACAGCACACGAATGAAATGTTTAACCGACAATGCTTTAAAGCACATGCAAATAATGAACTTTTGTGATTGCGAATAAGTGCAGTGTCCTGTGAGTGAGTGTAACATGTGATGCGAATGTACGTTGAGTCGTACAGTATTGGGACGGATGCGCCAGAACTGCAACTGATAGAATGCGCAATGTAAAAATAAAGCTGTCATTTAATTTGCTCTTGGGGGCCCCCTGGTGGCGGCGGAGCCCTAAGCAGCAGCTTAGTTCGCTTATAGGGAGGGCTGGCTCTGCTGTAGGGTAATGAGGAGGGCATGGTTTACCTCAGACATAGCAATCGAGCTCAGAGTAGGCGAGGGTGAAACGTTGAGGCCACAGTGACACCTTGTGGTGTACCCGAAATACAAGTGTAGCCAGTTGATACTGGGATGAATGACTTGGATAGGTATATGGCCAAAATCTTATATCACGGATTAAGCCATATAATATCACCATAACTGTACTGTGTGACGTGGATAGGCTACTCTTTATTCCGGACATGGCCTTAGAACATCGTCTGGTCTGGATTTGTAAAATGTCCTAGGCTGGCAAACATGAACAGCAACATCTTCAGCAGATCTGATAACAGGGACTCTGAAATGGAAGCGTTTGATATTTTCCATTATTAATCATTTGGTGACGTGAATGAATGTGGCTGATAAGAGCTTGTGTTTGATTGAGACTCGGACACCGGTCAGAACACGGAAAGGAAGCAGCACACATATAGGCTAGTGAAGTCGACGCAAGCATATTGATCAATGCATTTGAAACGAGACCACAAATTCACTTCACATTCATATTTCCTATTTGTACAGGCACCCAGGGTTGGGCAAAAATACATCAAAATATATTTTAAAATAAAACACCAAATTCCTTAATTTTAAGTGCATCAAAATAAACTACAAAATATAACAGCCACACCATGTATCAAAATAAACTACTGTATTTCTAGGGCCCGAGCACCGATGGTGTGAGGACCCTATTGGAATTGCTCCGTTTATTATTAGGGCCCAAGCCACTAAGGCGCAGGGCCATATTGTTTTTCTAAGGATTATTATTAGGGCCCAAGCCACTAAGGTGCAGGGGCCTATTGTTCTCCTAAGGATTATTATTATTAGGGCCCGAGCACCGATGGTGTGAGGACCCTATTGGAATTGCTCCGTTTATTATTAGGGCCCAAGCCACTAAGGTGCAGGGCCCTATTGTTTTTCTAAGAATTATTATTATTAGGGCCCAAGCACCGATGGTGTGAGGACCCTATTGGAATTGCTCCGTTTATTATTATTCCGCTTCTTCTTCTTCTTCTTCATCTCCCAAATGAATCGCATTTTTGAGGGCCTAAACGTGCTCGAAAACTCATGAAACTTTGCACACGCATCAGAAGTGGTGAAAATTTACGTCTGTTATGGGTCTCAGTATTAGGCGTGGCAAAGTGGCTCGATAGCGCCACCTATAAAATTTCAACGAAGTGCCCCTCGCACCACGTTTCACATACAGGTATGAAATTCAGTAGACACATGTAACAGCCCAATACCTACAAAAAAGTCTCCTGGTGCAAAATCTGAAAACCAACAGGAAGTGAGATATTTTGGATTTTGTCTGCAAATTTTTTGCATTTTTTGCCATTTCCAGACGTACTTTAACGAATTCCTCCTAGAGCTTTAATCAGATCAACGTCATATTTGGTCGGTCTAATCTAAAGGCCTTTGCGACATTAAATTGCGAAGATCTAGAGTTTTCGCTGAAGGGCGTGTCCGTGGCGGCCTGACAAATTTTGATGTTTGGCCATGAAACAGGAAGTTGATGTAACTCGGGCATACAATGTCCGATCTGCCCCAAACTTCACATGATTTATTAGAGTCCTGGTCTGAAGACATCTACATGCCAATATTCAGTTACAATCATAGCGCCACCTGCGGGCAACAGGAAATGACATGTTTTACACTGTGATTAACTCCTCATAAAGATTTAACCAGAACATCATCATATATGGTCAGTCTAATCTTAAGGCCTTAGGGATGGTAAATTGCAGAGATATAGAGTTTTCAGCAGGAAGTGTGGCACTTTGAAATGACTTTGCCATATTTCCCTTGTATTTACTCGCTTACATGCATGTAACCCATTGTTCACTGTTTTCCTAAGGCCAACGGGTGGCGGTGCGCCCGGGTGCGAGGGCCCTTTCATCGCTGCTGGCAGCTTTAATTATTATTATTATTGAAGTATGTATGTGTACCGTCCCATTACCTACAAAAAAGTTTCTTGGAGCTAAGTCCTAAACACAATAGGAAGTCAGCTATTTTGAATTTCCTGTGCGATTTTTTTTTTTTTTGCAGTTTTTGCTTTTTTCAGGCCTCGTACTTTAACGAACTCCTCCTACAGTTTTAATCCAATCATCTTCAAATTTGGTTTGTGTAATCATAAGGCTTGTGCGGCGCTAAATTGCGAAGATCTTGAGTTTTCGTAAAAGGGCGTGTCCCTGGCGGCCTGACAAAATTTGATGTTTCGCCATGAAACAGGAAGTTGCTGTAACTAAGGCAAACAATGTCTGATCTGCCCCAAACTTCATATGTTTGATAAGAGTCCTGTCCTTAACACATGTCCATGCCCATATTCAGTTATAGTCATAGCGCCACCTGCTGGCAACAGGAAGTGACAGGTTTAACACTGTTATGGACTCCTAACAGCATATTAAAATGAGACAGCAAGTGTTAAACAGGCTAGCAACATGCTAGAAAATGTTAGAAGGGGAAATCCAAGATGGCGGAGTGAGCGGTAGCATTTATGCAGGCTCTGATAAATTAGTTTAATAATGTCCTAAAATTGATACATCCGGCAAAGAAACCTACCAGAAGTGTAGAAATTATATCCATCATTATCTGAATTTTGGTTTTGGTGTACAACCTATAAAGAGTCCTCCGGTTCTTTAAATTTAAACAAGATGGCTAACCAAGCCGATACCGGACAAGCCGACCATGAATATAACATGAGCGTTCTCATGGAGGCATGTGACGAAGAAGTAGTTGAAGCAATGATGGAAGAAACTGCCAAAGTAAGACATGAACACACACCTGTGCCCAGTCCGAACCCCAAGAAAGTAAGAATACAGGAGAAAGTCAAAAGTAAACAAGCTGATGAAATCACAAACAAAGTGATCTTTGACGCAATTCAAACTCTAATTAAGAGATTTGACAAGCAGGATCAGAGATTGAAAATTATTGAAAAAAGAATGGAGGAAAATGCACACACAGTTAAAGAGAACAAAGAAGACATTGGAAGAATGAAAGATGAAATAATGGACTTGAGGAAGGAAAACGTCTCACTAAAACAACAGTGTTTGGAGCAAGCCAGATACAAGAGAAGATGGGATCTCAGACTAATCGGCCTCCCAGAAAAAGAAAAAGAAGACACAAGAGAAGTAGTGATTGGAATCCTTACCCGGGTGATTCCGCTGTCAGTGGAGAAACTCCGGGGGTCGGTGGATACAGTGCATCGTTTGGGAAAGAGGAACAACGCCGCTACTAATAAGTTACCCAGGTCAGTGATCATTCAATTCGCAATGCAAACTGTTCGAGACGAAGTGTGGAAAAAATCGAGAGAAGCAAGAGTGTGTAAAGAGATGAACATCCAGTTCAAAGAAGACTTCTCAAAGGAAGATCGTGAAGCTCGTGCTAAGTTGTGGCCAAAAGTGCAAGAAGCTAGAAAAAATGGGAAAAGAGCGTTCTTAAAAGAAAGCTATGCACTCAGAGAGTTGAGAGTTGACCCGTAACTAATGATCCCGAAAGGTAACGTCCAAATTTAAGGTTAAAGTATTCAAAGTTTGTCACTATATCAGATGTAAATAATCTGTTAACGCTGTCAAAGAAAATATAGTTAAAAACAGTTCATTTGCAATAAGTTGGTATGGTTTTGTATTGTGTTCTAAAGGACAACATGTTCACTCCTGCATACTAGAACGAAGTTGAGTTCATATAACAGTTATATTATTCATCTATGTCTGTTTCTTTTCTATCTTTGAATGTCAGGGGGTTAAAAAATAGTGTTAAGCGTAAAGCTATTTTTTTTATTTTGCAAGGAACAAAAAGCAAATTGCGTCTTCTTACAAGAGACTCATTCTGTTTTGAATGATGAAAAATTTTGGATAATACAGTGGGGTGATTTAGCCTTGTTTGCACATGGAACTTTACATTCAGCTGGAGTGATGTTATTATTTGACAGATTTGAAGGCTCTGTAATTGTTCATGAAGGGGACAAAGAAGGTCACTGGTTAATGGTAGCTGTGGAAATAAATGACATATGTTATATATTATTATGTATTTACGGTTATAATAACAAAGTGGCCAACAGAGAAATGTTAGAGAAGCTGGGTAATTTGGTTAACGAATGGAAAATAATCTACAAGTCAGATAATGTGATAATAGGAGGAGATTTTAATATAGCCCTTGATTCATGGTTAGACCGAAAACCCCAAAGAAGACTGCTGGTATCAATAAACATCCCTGTCTGTGATCTCCTGTCTCCGACCCTTCTGTGTTGTAACAGAAGACCGGACCTTAACATCCAGATACCAGCATGAGCCACTCGGATCCCTTCCAAGAGCTCGTTGACGCCCTGCGCCGAGCTCTCACCTCCAGCACATCGTCACCTCCTCCAGCGATCACTTCCGCAAACACCGTCACCGCTCCTTCACCTCCTGTTCACGCCAGTCCCATGGCCAAACCAGCGCCCTACTCTGGCTCGGCGGAGGACTGCAGCGGTTTCCTCCTGCAGTGTGCGCTGGTCCTGGAGATGCAACCGCACCTGTACCCCACCGATACCACTAAGGTAGCGTTCATAATCTCTCAACTTCAAGGCAAAGCACTTCAGTGGGCAACTCTGTCGACAACTCAAGCTCAAGACCTCGCCATCTCTGACCCCCTACCAGATCCACTCAGTGACAGGCAGACTCCTCAGTAGAAGGCACGTACGTCGCTGTGTTGGACCTATCCAGCTTCGGGTCGGAGTGCTGCACCGTGAAAATATACATCTGCTGGTTCTGGAGGAATCCACCTCTGACGTGATTCTAGGGTGCCCCTGGTTGGAGCAGCATAACCCCGTCATTTCCTGGAGTAACGGCGAGATCCTGAAGTGGGGCGAAACCTGTTTCTCCAGCTGCATCTCCGAGTTTCCAGTTCCTTCGTCTCCTCGTTCTGAAGATCTCTCCATCTGTGCCACTTCCATCGAAAGCCCAGTTGAGAAACGTTCTGTCGACATACCATCATGTTACGCCCCCTTCAGTGACGTCTTCTGCCCGCAAAGAGCCTCCAAGCTGCCTCCACACCGGCCATGGGACTGCGCCATCGATCTGCTTCCGGGTGAGTCAGTGCCCAGGGGAAGAATCTACCCCCTGTCAATCCCGGAGGAGAAGGCCATGGAAGAATACATCAAGGAGGCCCTAGCTCAAGGTTACATCCGCCAGTCTACTTCCCCTGCTGCTTCGAGTTTCTTCTTTGTGGCAAAAAAGGACGGAGGCTTGCAGCCATGTATTGACTACCGTGCCCTCAACAAAATCACCGTCAAGTTCCGATACCCCCTTCCTCTCGTCCCAGCTGCTCTGGAACATCTCCAATGTGCCACTGTGTTCACCAAGCTGGACCTCCGCAGCGCGTATAACCTCATCCGGATACGTGAGGGGGACGAGTGGAAGACCGCCTTCGTGACACCTACCGGCCACTATGAATATCTTGTTATGCCGTATGGCCTGGTCAATGCCCCCTCCGTATTCCAGGACTTCATACACAAGGTGCTCCGGGAGTTTCTCCACAAGTTCGTGCTAGTCTACATCGACGACATCTTAATCTACTCCCGGAGCTTGGCCGAACATCGCCACCACGTTGCGGAGGTCCTCCAACGCCTGAGAAAATTCCATCTCTTCTTGAAAGCTGAAAAATGTTCCTTCCACCAACCCTCAGTGCACTTCTTGGGATATATCATCGACCACAGTGGCATCCGGATGGATGAGGGGAAGATGGAAGCCATTAAGATCTGGCCCACTCCATCCACCATCAAAGAACTCCAGCGCTTCCTTGGTTTTGCTAATTTCTACCGCCGGTTCATCAAGAATTACAGTTCCATCGCCCATCCACTCACCAACCTTCTCCGGAATAAGCCCAAGTCTCTGTCCTGGACACCAGCTGCCACCAACGCCTTCGAAACCCTCAAAGAAGACTTCTCCACCGCTCCTCTCCTCGTCCACCCCAATCCAGACCTGCCCTTCGTAGTGGAGGTGAACGCCTCCACCACTGGAGTGGGAGCGGTTCTATCTCAGCAGCAGGGGACCCCAAGTAGACTCCATCCATGTGCCTTCTTCTCCCGCAAGCTCAACCCGGCGGAGACCAACTACGACATCGGTAACCGCGAGCTCCTGGCCGTGAAGTTGGCCCTTGAAGAGTGGAGGCATTGGTTGGAGGGGACTAAACATCCCTTCCTTGTTCTTACTGACCACAAGAACTTGGAGTACCTGCGAGCGGCTAAAAGACTGAACCCTCGACAAACACGCTGGTCATTATTCTTCACCCGTTTTGACTTCTCCATCTCCTATCGTCCCGGCTCCAAAAACGTCAAGGCGGATGCCCTATCTCGTCTCCATGCTAGAATGTACATTTCCTGAAGAAAATGTGAATGGTCCTTGCAGTGGCAACACTCAGCACTCATTTGCTAGGGTGTTTCTAGGCAATTGCTAAGGTGTTCTGGGTGGTTGCTAGGCGGTTGCTATGGTAACCTGGGTGGTTGCTAGGGTGTTGCTAGGCAGTTGCTAAGGTACGTGGGGTGGTTGCTAAGGTGTTGCTAGGCGGTTGCTAGGGTGTTCTGGGTGGTTGCTAGGCGGTTGCTATGGTAACACGAGTGGTTGCTAGGGTGTTGCTAGGCAGTTGCTAAGGTACTTGGGGTGGTTGCTAAGGTGTTGCTAGGCGGTTGCTAGGATGTTCTGGGTGGTTGCTAGGCAGTTGCTATGGTAACCTAGGTGGTTGCTATGATGTTACTAGGTGGTTGGTAGTTGTCACAGATGGTTACTATGGTGTTTTTATAGAGTTCTTAGCATGTTCTTAGACACTTTAGCACTTAGCTAATCACTATTAGCATGTAGCTATTCACTGCTAGCATGTGTAGCATGTTGGAAGTCCAGTTTGCTAGCATGAGTCAAAAGAGCCAACCGTCATGTCTCTACGATGCTCTGATGCAGAGATATAGGTCTTGCTAAACGGTTGCTAGGGTACTCTGTTTGGTTGCTAGGGAGTGGCTTAGCAGCTGCCAATGATGATACACCAAAGGCTGCTTGCCAATATAACCCAACCGCCATGTCCCTACGATGCTCTGATGCAGAGATATAGGTCTTGCTAAACGGTTGCTAGGGTACTCTGTTTGGTTGCTAGGGAGTGGCTTGGCAGCTGCCAGTGATGATACTCCAAAGGCTGCTTGCCAGTATGAATGATATAAATCAACCCCCATGCCTCTATGATATTCAGATTTGAAGATATCCCTCTATGCTTTGGGTTGCTAGGGTGCTCTAAATGGTTGCTAGGGCGTGGCTATGAAGTCTTGAAGGTGATTCGTGATTGGCCGTTTGCTGTCCCGAGTCAAATGAGCCCACCCTCATGTTCCTATGACACTTCTATCCAAAGGACTATCTTTGATCTTTTTGAATGGAAGTCTATGGAACCTGTTGCTATGGTGCTCTATATGGTTGCTAGGGTGTGGCTTAATAGCGTCACATTGATCCTGAGAGACTGATTGGTTGCCTGAGTGAAATGAGCCCGCCCCCTTGTCTCTATGACACTGTGATCAATAGTGAGAGATGTGAGTGAGTGAGAGAAAGGGTTCTAAGGCCCTGCGTGTGTGTGCATGTGTGAGAAAGTGACAGTTGAGATTCAAAAAAAAAGCTGTACATACGAACCCCAGGTCGCGGATTCACGTGAGGCCTCGGCGGCTTCGGGAGCACGACGGAAAAAAATGGATGACTCCTTCTCAAAAACCGCGAGTCTAGAACGGAGAGTTTTGAGAAAGAGATTTTCACAGAATTTACAAGCAGAAGTGCCATGAACAGTCTCACGCGCGTGCGAAAAACCCAAACATTTAACACACTTACTGTGTGGGTCGTCACTCGCAATGAAGCGAGAACACGGCGGAATACAACAACGAAACTCCATGGCACTTCACCACAAGGAGAACTGAGCTCCACTATCGCAGTCGCTGAAGTGCAGATGAAGAAACACTCGAATAATAATCCAAAATTCGGGTCAGATAAACCATAGCAGAAGGGCTAAAATGGCCGCTTCGTGAAGCAGAGAAATCTGAGGAGCGCGTTCGTCAGTATAGGAATTGGCGAATGAATTGGCGTGATTCTACAGTGGGTACGGAAAGTATTCAGACCCCCTTAATTTTTTCACTCGTTGTTATATTGCAGCCATTTGCTAAAATCATTTAAGTTCATTTTTTTTTCCCTCATTAATGTACACACAGCACCCCATATTGACAGAAAAACACAGAATTGTTGACATTTTTGCAGATTTATTAAAAAAGAAAAACTGAAATATCACATGGTCCTAAGTATTCAGACCCTTTGCTCAGTATTTAGTAGAAGCACCCTTTTGATCTAATACAGCCATGAGTCTTTTTGGGAAAGATGCAACAAGTTTTTCACACCTGGATTTGGGGATCCTCTGCCATTCCTCCTTGCAGATCCTCTCCAGTTCTGTCAGGTTGGATGGTAAACGTTGGTGGACAGCCATTTTTAGGTCTCTCCAGAGATGCTCAATTGGGTTTAAGTCAGGGCTCTGGCTGGGCCATTCAAGAACAGTCACGGAGTTGTTGTGAAGCCACTCCTTCATTATTTTAGCTGTGTGCTTAGGGTCATTGTCTTGTTGGAAGGTAAACCTTCGGCCCAGTCTGAGGTCCTGAGCACTCTGGAGAAGGTTTTCGTCCAGGATATCCCTGTACTTGGCCGCATTCATCTTTCCCTCCACAGCATGATGCTGCCACCACCATGCTTCACTGTTGGGACTGTATTGGACAGGTGATGAGCAGTGCCTGGTTTTCTCCACACATACCGCTTAGAATTAAGGCCAAAAAGTTCTATCTTGGTCTCATCAGGCCAGAATCTTATTTCTCACCATCTTAGCAAACTCCATGCGGCTTTCATGTGTCTTGCACTGAGGAGAGGCTTCCGTCGGGCCACTCTGCCATAAAGCCCCGACTGGTGGAGGGCTGCAGTGATGGTTGACTTTCTACAACTTTCTCCCATCTCCCGACTGCATCTCTGGAGCTCAGCCACAGTGATCTTTGGGTTCTTCTTTACCTCTCTCACCAAGGCTCTTCTCCCCCGATAGCTCAGTTTAGCCGGACGGCCAGCTCTAGGAAGGGTTCTGGTCGTCCCAAACGTTTTCCATTTAAGGATTATGGAGGCCACTGTGCTCTTAGGAACCTTAAGTGCAGCAGAAATTTTTTTGTAACCTTGGCCAGATCTGTGCCTTGCCACAATTCTGTCTCTGAGCTCTTCAGGCAGTTCCTTTGACCTCATGATTCTCATTTGCTCTGACATGCACTGTGAGCTGTAAGGTCTTATATAGACAGGTGTGTGGCTTTCCTAATCAAGTCCAATCAGTATAATCAAACACAGCTGGACTCAAATGAAGGTGTAGAACCATCTCAAGAATGATCAGAAGAAATGGACAGCACCTGAGTTAAATATATGAGTGTCACAGCAAAGGGTCTGAATACTTAAGACCATGTGATATTTCAGTTTTTCTTTTTTAATAAATCTGCAAAAATGTCAACAATTCTGTGTTTTTCTGTCAATATGGGGTGCTGTGTGTACATTAATGAGGAAAAAAAATGAACTTAAATTAATTTAGCAAATGGCTGCAATATAACAAAGAGTGAAAAATTTAAGGGGGTCTGAATACTTTCCGTACCCACTGTAAATCGTCAAGGGGGCTCGCGATCGCGCACCCTGGACAGGCATGCGTGTCGTCTCCTCCTTTGGGCTCAGAACAAACTCCTCTCCCTGAGAGCGGTTCATGTACCCGGGACCCTGAACCTCATGGCAGATTTTCTGTTGAGGCAGAAACTCAGATCGGGAGAATGGATGCTAAACTCTCAAACAGTAGCCCAGATTTAGGAAGTGTTTGGCAGAGCGGAGGTGGACCTCTGCATCGCAGGAGTCATCTCAGTGCCCGCTTTGGTTCTCCCTGAGCCCCCCACTCACTCATGGCCGAGATTGAAACTCTATGCTTTCCCGCCTGTCAAACTGATCCCGGCTGTTCTGTGCACGGTGAGGGAGAGCAGGATCCTTCTCCTACTTGTAGCCCCATTCTGGCTGTCATGGTTCTCAGAGCCGATTCTTCTTCTGGACTCCCCTCCATGGGAAATCCCGATCAGACAAGACCTGCTGTCTCAGCTTCAGGGCAAGATATGGCATCCTCGTCCCGAGATTTGGAAGCTGTGGGTATGGCCCATCAAAGGCCGCCAGCTTTAATCTCTAGTCTTCCTGCCGACGTCCAGGAGACCATCGCGAGTGCGAGAGCTTTTTCCACAAGGAGGCTGTATTCCTCCAAGTGGAGGGTTTTGAGTCTTGGTGTTCAGCTCATGCTGTGGATCCAGTCAACTGCCCTGTGGATTCAGTGCTGGAGTTCCTACAAGAAAAATTTGCTGCAGGGGCAGCTGCTACTACTTTGTTTTACTTGAGTTTGTCACAGCCGTTGCTGCTCGAAGGGAGTCAGATGAAATTCCCCTGGGCAAACATAGGTTGGTCTTGGCGTTTATGCGTGGGGTTCGGCGCCTGAAGCCAGCACGCCCCCCTGGAATTCCCTCTTGGGATCTGTCAGTCGTCCTGGAGGGTTTAATGGAGGCTCCTTTTGAGCCCTTGGAGTCAGCTCCAGAGCGGATTCTGACTCTTAAGGTTGCTCTTTTGTTGGCTCTAACTTCTTTAAAGTGAGTGGGGGATTTGCAAGCTCTCTCTGTTAGCGAGGCGTGTATGGATGGTCCGCCCCGCACATGTTTGTTAAATTTTATAGTTTGGATCTCGATATGGCTCCAGGTTCCCAGGTTCTGTCTGTTTGAACCGGCCATGGTTGCTATCTGGTTTTTCATTGTGCCAGATACGGCAGCACTTTAGCTTGGCGTGTTTGGTATATCGTTCCCATTGCATCATAGCTACGCAGCATCGAGTGAACCTATGAAAGAGAACGTCTCGGGTTACTGGCGTAACCTATGTACTCTGAATAGGGAACGAGACGCTACGCCCGCTGCCAAGCTCCTCGCGCTGCCGACAAGTGGCCTTTTTTGGCAGAGAAATCTGAGGAGCAGATGGCGCGTTCGTCAGTATAGGATGGTGACGTAAGAGCTTCGGGGTGGCGCCCGCGCCATCAGCCAATGAATTGGCATGATTCTATACGGGCTTCAGACAATCGGCACACCCAGAGGGCGTTCCCATTGCATCATAGCTACGCAGTGTCTCGTTCCCTATTCAGAGAACATAGGTTACGCCAGTAACCCGAGACGTTTTATTGATTGTAGTAAAACTGTGATTCTACAGCTTAAGAGCCAGCAGTGTTGTGGCAATCTGATAATAGATAGGATTTTACAAGCAGTTTGTGCAAAAAAATTTTAATCACTCAGACTCACACAAACATCAACAATCAGCATATGAATCTCAACAATGGTGACTATTAAAAAAAAAAAACGATTCATGCTTCAATGCATACTGGGTAATAGAAAACTCATCCATGGCTCCCAGCATGCACTGCGGCATGAATATTAGTAGTTTTTGTCACAATTGTTGAGGATTGTATTACGTGTTAATGTCAAAGTGTGTCTAAATGCCCAGTTTAAAAATGCTGCACAAAAGATGTTTCAGATATTTTCACTTTGTGTCGGTGTTAATGCATTAGTGCTCTTTCTATACGTCAAGTCATCTTCATTTATATAGCGCTTTTCACAATACATATTGTTTCAAAGCAGCTTCACAGTGACAGTAGGAAAATTCTTATCGAGCTAAAGTTGGTTTTTGATTGAATCACTTCCGTTGTAAAAATTGTTAATTATTACTTTAGGGGCCGCTTAAATGACACCTTTCCTCCTGAAAACCAAATACCTTTAATGCATTCTTGCCGTTCATTTACGTGTTTAGTCTATAGGTTTGCGTGTTTGAGTGTGTATGTGTGCAGAAGCTTGGACTTTTTTAAAAAGTGATATTTGCCAAATTACTTTACTGGTCCGCATAATACAGAAAAATGAGTTGTGTCCGTGGATCTATGCGAACTGAAATAATTTTGATAACGTTTTATCTATACATAGGAAAGGAAAGGGGCCTTTGCAGGGGATAGTTTAGTTGAAACGTCAGGGCTGCGTTATCATCATGTCTAGATGCAGGTCCTTCATGTCATCTGGATACGCCCTGGATCTGGCAGGCTGCGGCAAACCTTGGGATAAACAGAGAGACTAATATTAGCATAGACACCATTCTTCTTATGATGTAGCGAGTACATCAGGTGTTATGGGAAGTGTTCCCGGTTCCGGCTGACCTAATCTATGCAGCCTAACAATTTACATGATTTGAATTATAGAAGTAGATAATGTGTTATGTGTATGCAAGTTTAAACAGATGTGTTTTTAGTCTAGATTTAAACTGACAGAGTATGTCTGCTTCCCGAACAGTGATAGAAGACTGTTCCAAAGTTTAGTGCTAAATAGGAAAAGGATCTGCCGCCTGCAGTTGATTTTGATATTCTAGGTATTATTAACTGTCCAGAATTCTGAGATTGCAATAGATGTGAAGGATTATAATGTGTTAAGAGCTCGCTCAGATACTGGCGAGCTAAACCATTTAGTTCTTTGTAAGTAAGTAGCAAGATTTTAAAATCTATACGATGTTTAATGCTGCTGCGTTTTGGACCAGCTGTAGTTTGTTTAACAGGCGAGTGGAACAACCACCCAGTAGAGCGTTACAGTAATCTAGCCTTGAGGTCATGAGCGCATGAACTAATTGTTCCACATTTGTCATTGAGAGCATATGTCGTAGTTTAGATGTATTTTTAAGATGGAAGAATGCGGTTTTACAGATGCTAGAAACATGGCTTTCAAATGAAAGATTGGTATCAAAGAGCACACCCAGGTTCCTAACTGACGACAAAGACTTAACAGAGCAGCCATCAAGTGTTAGACAGTATTCTAAGTTATTACGTGAAGAAGTTTTTGGTCCAAAAATTAGGATTTCTGTTTTTTCTGAATTTAGTATTAAGAAATTACTGGTCGTCCAATTTTTTTATGTCAGCTATGCATTCCGTTAATTTTGTGAATTGGTAGGTTTCGTCAGGGTGCGAAGAAATATAGAGCTGAATATCATCAGCGTAACAGTGAAAACTAACGCAATGCTTCCTAATGATATCTCCCAAGGTTAGCATGTACAGAGTGAAAAGCAATGGTCCTAGTACTGAGCCTTGCGGTACTCCATATTGAACTTGTGATCGATATGACATCTCTTCGTTTACTACTACAAACTGATAACGGTCAGATAAGTAAGATTTGAACCATGCCAATGCAATTCCACTAATGTCAACATGATTTTCAAGTTTATTCAAAAGAATATTGTGGTCCATAGTGTCAAAAGCAGCACTGAGATCTAGTAACACTAATAGAGAGATACAGCCGCGATCGGATGATAAGAGCAAATCATTTGTAACTCTAATGAGAGCAGTCTCAGTACTATGGTACGGTCTAAATCCTGAAATCCTCACAGATACCATTTCTTTCTAAAAAGGAACATAGTTGTGATGAAACTGCCTTTTCTAGTATTTTTGACAGAATAGGTAGATTCAAGATCGGCCTGCAATTGACTAATTCTCTAGGATCAAGTTGTGTTTTTTTAATAAGATGTTCATGTTGATTCTATCCAGCTACATTTTTTTAGTAAAAAGAAAATGTCTTCATAATTCAGTAGGGCCTCAACATTACTAATTCTGTATTTGCATTGAAACAAGAATTTAAATCATTGTACAACAAGCATTTGAAAGTCATAAAAGCAGACAACTTCAGCTGATCTACTTTTTCAAAGCACAAGTGTTCTTAATGAAACACTTGTAATTGTTGTAAAACAATTTTATTATTTTATTTATATTTTATAAATATTTAATAAAATATATATATTTTATTTTTTTTAGAAAAGCCAAGGGTCAAGTGCTCAACTAAAGCAAACATGTTTCACTATAATGGTGACTTCTAACAATTTTTTTTTTTTTCAATAAAAAAATCATTAATTAGAGCTAAACCTCTGTTAATTCTCAGAAACAGCTTATGAAAGAAATAAAGTCAAACTGGTCTGTAATAAGTGAAGATGGTGAAGCTGTATTTGGAGTTGTTTAATCATCCTCTGCTCAGATCTTGAGAAATGTAATTGATTTGATTTGCAGATGATGTTTCAGTGACTGAAATCAGATCAGGTATTATTTGCAGTAGAAATTAATTTAAATGGGAATAAAGTTCTCAACCGAAACATGGCTAACACATTTGAAATAAAGTAATATTTACAAATGACATAAAAGTTCAATTTAAATAAAATATTTATTTGGCTGAATTAATAACATAAGCCAAATTAGGTTACATGAACATGAATTTTGGTATTGAAAACTATTGAACTGTAAGTTCAAAAACAGAAATAAGTCAGTGGAAATTAGTACCTCAGAAAGTTGAGTGAAAAAAAAAACATAATTTACAGGGAACATTTGTACTGAGAACTTTCACCTTATATACTGAAAAAGTTCACCTTACTTTCAAAAAGTTAATCCAGCTAAACTTTATAAGTTCAAACAACATTAAATGTCAAGTTGAACATACTTAATATTCTACGTAAATACAACTTTACTGAGTCAATGCAAAAAGATAACTCCAAAAAGTTCATTTACTCAACTTAACTTTTTTTTTTAACAGTGTACAATTTGCATGATATTAAGCGGAAATAAATCGTATCATGTAATCGCGCCTGTAATGTTATATCTGAATGATCATTTGTGACGTTCGTGAGCTCAAAACGCCAGTGAGTTTTTGAAATAGCCTAACATCTAACTTGGATTTGCACTGTAAAAAAAAAAGTTAAGTGGAGTGAAGTTATGTGAACTCAATAAAAGGAGAGTAAATTCTGAAGAGAAGTGTTAGCCTATTCTATGTGATTTTACACACAATGATAAAGGAAGAGATCTGTTAGTGTTGAATGTTCTGTTGGAATTGATTTCTGTTTGTCTGAGTCTTGTGAGGTTACCATTGTGCTGAAGAGTAAAGCCTGTGCTTCAGTCCAGCAGAAGACCAAGAAATACTGATGTTCCCTTTCGAAGGGAACTCGCACTGCGTCGAATACATTATAGGGAACGTCTCAGCGTGAATCAGTGTCTGAAACGCTTATCAAATTATGGCAATCGTATTGGCCGGCGACAGCCTATGACGTCACTACTAGTGCGACCAGAACGTACGTAAGGGGCACATAGAAAACAAGTCATCCTCTTTTCGTCTTCAGGGACTGTTTTGTTTGAAGTGCTGTTCAAAGTAAGAATGGCTTGTTTAACCCCTTAACTTCCCAGCCAACACAGTTATGTGTGGCCTAGTTGGGTTTGACCTAGGCTGTCTAACTGGGGCCCAGTCAGTTTTGTCCGCAGTTTCGGTGTAGGCCCCACATGGGTTAGCCCCGATGAAATGAACACTGCTCAGTGCGCACACTAGAGGCTGTTAAATGTAACACTGAATTAGTGTTGGAGTTAATGAGGTAATTAAGTGATTAATTAAGCGATGATTAAGCATTTTCGAAGATAGCTGCTGTTAACAAGCAGAATCACTGAAGGACAGAGAAACAAGAACTACAACTGACTTAAGCCACAGCCCAGATCTTAATGCATCGTGTTTCCTTCTGGAGCATAAGTGAATGTTTTAACCTTTTTTAATAGTTGTGTTTGAGTCCCTCAGTTGTCCTCAGTGTGTAAAGATGGATCTCAAAATCATAAAGTCACTGCTGGAAAGGGTTCAAATATGCAAAAAATCCTTGAAAACTGAAGAATCTGCAGGATCTTGAGGATTTTTTTTGAAGAACGGAGCTCAGTTTAACTGCTCAGAACAAACAAGAGACTCATGAACAACCATCACAAAACAAAAAAAAAACAGTCGTGGATCATCCAGGTAACCACACACAGTATTAAGAACCAAGCATTCCCAAACCTTTGAACGGGGTTACTTTAATACATTCAACTATTTTTTTGTCTTGTAGACTATATGTAGACTTCTTTTATGTAAAATATCTTACTCAGGACAGTACTAAATAAAAAATAACATGCATTTTGTATGATCTCTCTTATTTTGTTAATTTTTTCACATTTTTACAGATTCTGCAAGGGGTTCCCAAACTTTCGCATAACACTGGTATGATATATATATATATATATATATATATATATATATATATATTGCTCACTCTCTGATGACAGGTAGTTGCAAATATTTAGTAGAATATCTAAAGTGGATCATTGGAATAAAGTGTTACCCAAAAAACTGTTAGCTGTACTGTAAAAAATTGCCGTAGGGTTACAAATATGCTAAAATGTAACATTAAAGAGTGACTCCCGTAAGAGAGAGTCACCCAGAGTCCCATCTCCTGCTCCCACAAACACTCCCCACAAGCAATGGAATGCAGCAAAAGTAGGCATTTATTTTGAACAATCATTTATTTTTGTTTGTAGAAAATAAAAAAAACTTTGGGAGGGGGACAGGCCAAAATAACAAACAGAAAACCTCTAGTTCTGGTTATTTTTCTTTCCTAAATCAACAACAAAAGTGTGAAAATAGATGACACGTTCTTACCTCCCTGCTATTCAAAAACAGGAGAAAATGCATAGTAAATTAAATGGGCACCCCACTCCCTACAAAGTCAGTTTCTTTAAAAGCAGTAACTTAATTCAATATAAATGAGTTTACACCTTTAAACAATACAGCTCCCCACAAGGAGTGTGGCTAACTAAGCCTAAAGTATGGCACAAGGCCTGAAGGCACACACAGTACAAGATTAGTGCATTATACAAAAGCTAACCAAAGCTCCAAGAACACACACAGAATGTCTCCGAAGCAGGAGAGGGGAACTCGAATAGTGGACATCCTCAGGCAGGCATCGAGCCACTCCAACCCGTCCATGTAATCAGCTGCACCCGTAACACTCTGATGAGCATGGAGAATGAGAAGAACACAAACATGCGCGCTGTGCGTCGCTGTAGTCATCCAAGTCTAACTAAGGCAGTGTACTTGGTAGTTCATATACATTCAAGGGGGAGGGATACATAGAGTAGAGGTGGAGACAATCTAAACAAAGCATGCAAATGCAGTGCAGGAATCAGCCCATTCCCTACATTTCCCAGCCATGATCTAATCAGCATAACGGTGTCATTCAAATGCATAGGTGCTAATCCACTCAGTCTGACAGTATTGCCATACCTTTATATTATCATAGAGACAAAGGCACCGCTGTATCTTGAGCTTTGTCCTGCCAAATGGTTAGGAAGTGCATGAAGACAAAAGGTTAATGTTACAGACACCTGGGCTGCCTGCCTTGATCTCCTTAAATTGTCATTATCTTTACCTCAAAATGTTAAATACAATATACTTCACCTTAGTATTTCATGTGAGGTTATGTCAGGATGTAGGATCAGCAGATCTTAAACAGATTCTTAAATTTGTAATCCCACACTGGTTAGTAATAAGTGAAGCTGGTAATGTTGTTTGTGGAGTTGTTTAATGCTCCTCTGCTGAGATCTTCAGAGATTTAATGTCGTCTTTTATCTTCAGTTGATTTCATCTAATGCTGTGGTTGAAGTCAGTTGTTGTTATTGTGTTTCTCTTTTCATCACTGATTCTGCTTGTTAACAGCAGGTGTTCATTACTAATGCTCAATCATCACTTAATTAATCGCTTAATTATATATTTAACTTTAACTCCGCTTCAGTGTTAGGCCTGGGACACACTAGACAATTTTCAAATCGTAACCGATTTTAAAACTGTGGGAAACCACAGACATAATGGCAGTTTCAACCGATTTTTATCATTATAATCCTCTGAACACACACACTAGATGATTCGACTGGACTGTGAGACCACACACCTGTTGATATCAGGAACGATTTCACAGTGACACGAGATCTCACAGAGACTTGCAAGATCAAACGTGACTTGAGAAGAAAAACATATAGATCAACAATCAACGTTGTCAGCAGGCTCTCCTGCCACACGCTGCTTTACAGTGAAAAACAAAATAGAAAAAAAAGAATATGGGTTAACTTCTTTCTCAGTACTCCCCTTTCGTGGCATGTTTGTGGCTGCCAAGTTTTAGCTAAAGAAGCACGCAACATCCGGTATGTGACGACTGCTCGCTCTCATTGGCTATCACAGGTATCACGGCAGCCGATCAAGAGTCGTAAATATTGAACATGTTTGATATTTACAATTTGAGATCGGACACGCTCTGTCTTGATCGGGAGCAGTTAAATAATCGTAATAACACCACACAATAGAGGATTTTTGGACAAAAAATCGTTTGTGCCAAGCCTCGAATCGAATCTTTGGGGGTGCAAATCAGGCTTAAAATCGGGCTTAAAATCTTCAAGTGTGTGGCCAGCCTTACTTTAACACTATTTAGAGAGGGACCGTATGTACTCTGAGCAGAGTTGATTTAAATCTGGGGAATTTTGCTGTGTATGAACACTAAGCAGTGTTAATTTAACACTGGATTTTGTTGTGTACTATTACAAAAAGTTTCATTTATGTATGATTGACAAATATGAATCATGAATTAAGATTATTAGTTTGTTAAAACTGTGTAATCCACATGGATGGAAATTTTACATGGAATTCAAATACATAAATCTCAAATTTAAACTCTGAATAATTAATTCAGTAATCAAAATACTTTTTTGAATGTAACTAATCTGATTACCAATTATTTTAGCTGTAACTGTAACAGTAACTCATATTTTGTATTTTAAATACTTAACGACGGTACATGTGCTACCCTACCCTGTCGACTGCTCTTGCACCTCGACTGCTCATCCTTCTGATTTTCTATTAGTACCAGAAACTGCTGATCAGTGGGGGACTGGTTTTGTATGCTTTTCACACGGCCCATGATCCATTTGTATACAACATATAAGAGCTCTATGATGTTGAGCAAAAGTGAGACCAGAGCAACCACCAGCATGAAGATAATAAAGATAGTCTTCTCCGTGGGTCGAGAGAGGAAACAGTCCACCTGATGGGGGCAAGGCAAACGCTCGCAAATGTACACAGCGGACAGGCTGAAGCCGTAAATGTACCACTGGATGACTAGGAAGACCACCTCAAGGACAGACTTGCAAAATATGCTAACAATGTAGGTGTACCGGATAGCACCCTTCATCTTCACCTTGCGGGTCTCTGAGACTTGATGATTCTTGTTGCCATCGTCAGCCTGCCCGTCCTTCTCCTCTTTGCGCATTGTGTAGAACACGTGTGCCAGGAACAGAAGCGTGGGAGTGGACACAAAAATGATCTGAAGCACCCATAAACGCACGTGTGAGATGGGGAAAGATTTGTCATAGCAGACGTTCTGACAACCAGGCTGCTGGGTATTGCACTTAAAAAATGACTGCTCATCACCCCAAGCAGACTCCACTGCTGTTCCCAGAATTAGGATCCGGAAGATGAAGAGCACAGACAGCCAGGCCTTCCCTCCGGCTGTGGAGTGGGCCTGCACACTGTTAAGAAGTTTTACCAATGCACTCCAGTCAGCCATCTTGAGGAAGTTCTAGATAAAAATAGAAAGCCGATATGTAATATACAGTAACCCCACAGAAAGAATTTGGACACTTAAATGTAACAAACTTCAAATGAATAAGGTTGTGTTTTCTGTTTTAAAAGAACATCCTTGGAACATGGGACATTTTTGTAGCCTGGCCCATAGCTATTAGTCCTAACTTTTCTCTTAAATTTATGTAAAGGTATTGCAAGTGTTAGAATTAAACACTTTCAAAACAATGGTCGTGAAATCAATATTGTGATTAGTATTTGATGAATGTTCTCACAATATTGGCAGAAAACATTCTTTGAACAACAGTCTTTGTCCTTTAAATATTAAGGATTACTAACTTTCTGGCTAAAAAAATGGTTGGATGCTACACAGCAAAATCCCCTGTGTATCATATGTGTCCACACTACAGAGTTAAATGTAAATCTGAAGCAGTGCTGTAGTTTATTAGATAATTAAGTGATGATTGACCATTAGTGATGACGCATTAAAGGAAAGAGGAACAAACAGTTGATGTCACCATTGTGGTGGTTAGTGTTTCCTGTAGTTGGGCTCTTGACTCTTGATTGTTTTGTCTGTGTTCAGAAAACACTTTTATTATGTCAAAAAAAGTTGAAGAAGAAGAACGTCAATTGACACTGACCATGGAACACTACTATGACAGTCAAATGTTCATAAAAATTAGGAAAACATATTGTGAGCATGAAGTAATTAACTACAACGTAGTTTAGACACTCACAGACTTAAGCGATCCGCATATAAAACTCAACAATGGTGACATGTTTCATGCCAGCATACAAAACTCATTAATGGCTCCCAGCATGCATTGCGGCATGAATAATTTATGTAGCTGAATTCTTTTACTAATTAGATTTGAATATTTTTTAAATTGTCACCATTGTTGAGGTTTGTATGATGTGTTGATATCTAAGTGTATCTCAACTTTTACACAAGAGATTATAACATTTATGGAAGTTCTCAAGTGATCTTTATCACAACAGCTGAATTTATTACCTTTTTTTAATCATTAACGCTTCAGCTTTACCTTTATAAAAGCTTTACCTTTATAAAAGCTTTACGAGGCATAAATAGTCCTCACTTTAGATCAGCTCACAAAAATAGTTAACTGACCACTTCTAAATGTTTTTATAACTACCTGAATTAATCATGAATTACAGTAGGAATATGTGCTAATAAAGCATTTATTAACACACTGAGTAACCATTACTGGTAACACTTCATTTTAGGGTCTTTTAACTAGTTGCTTATTAGCATGCCTATTACTAGAATATTGGCTGTTTATTAGTAATTATTAAGCACATATTAAGCACATAATAATGCCTTATTCTGCATGACCTTATTCTACGTTTTAATCCTTCTAATTCTTAATCCTACCCAATACCTAAACTTAACAACGAACTTACTAACTATTAATAAGCAGTAAATTAGGAGTTAATTGAGGGAAAAGTCGTAGTTAATAGTGAATACATGTTCCCTATACTAAAGTGTTACCCTATTAATATATGTATAAATATATGTTTAAATAGTTTGTTAATCATTTCCTTACACTTCCTCAATGATCTTATGAACCACTGACAAATCCTAAATAACTGGTTTGTAAATAATGTAGTACTTAATTTAGAAATGATAAATTGATCATTAATAAAGTATGAAAATACAATAAGTATGAAATAAATAAAGACAAACTGGTTAATAATACATGAAGCTGGTAAAGCTGATTGTAGAGTTGTTTAATAATTCTCTGCTCAGATTAGCATTACCAGCTTCACTAATTACTAACCATATTGACTTTATTTCTGTCATAGGTCTACAGAAGTTCTGATTGAGAATTAAAAGAGGTTTAGATGTTGATGTTTTATTGTTTCGTTTGAAATCACAATGATAGAGATAAGTGTTTGCTTTAGTTGGGCTCTTGACCCTTGATATTAGTTTTTCTCTGTTGTAACTGTGTTAACAAAACACATTTGTTATGGCAAAAAAGCTAGAGAAAATGTGATCAGGTGATTTTGGTTAACTCCTGGAGGTATTAAATCATCACCAATTACAGACCTGATTCAACAATGTCCTCCAGAGTCTAACCTTTTAAGTGGGTGATGTTATTAATTTTATATTATTGATTAGGGATGCACAATATGAACAATTTTAACCAATACCGGTAACTGATAATTAAGTCCTTCTCATGGCCTGATTCCGATAACCAAGTTTATGTTTTATATTATAAGTTTAATATAATCTGCAGTTTGTGCACCCAGGAGATTAGAAAATCTAAGATGCACTGATGAAACTGATATTTTCGTAGCTCTGGCCTAACTATAATAGCAAACATCAGTCCTGACTCTTCAAAAAAAATAAAAACATTTGTGTAAGGCACCACAATACTTAGTAACAGAAAGGGTTTAACAGAACTATGACAGAACTATGGTTTATCTGCACTTAACAACTCATTAACAACAAATTTATATTCAAGTATTTCATGCATAACAAAGAAATGCATCTATTCAACCTTTAGTGCATGAGGAGGTTCACAGTATATAGGTATTTAGACTTAAAGTCACATTTTTTTTAAAATACATAATAAATGAAATGCATTGACATTTGTCAACTTCGAAACAAAATGAAAAACAAAAGTGCATACTCAACAAAACAACATAGGGCATAGTTTAGATTATATTGTTTAAAATAAAATAAATATTTTAGGAGAAACAAACTCGAGGAAAAAAAAGAGGGAAAAAAGTGCATCCTCAACAAAAATAAAGTGCATCCTTAAAAGTGCATAGGGCATAGTTGAGGTTTCTCTGAAATTATATAGTTTAACATAAAATAAATAATAATAATAAACTTAAAATGATTTCCAATTTGCACTACTCAACAAAAGTACACATCTTTTCACTTGTCTCTGTTTAATGTCTATTGTCTTTTCTGTTTATGTGAGAGCATTAGTGGGAGATTCTTCTTGACAAAAAGAAGCATCTCTGCCTTATCACACCCAATTCTGTTTCTTTTTTCATCCATAAAATTTCCAACAGCAGAAAATAAACGTTCACTGACTATGCTGGTGCCAAGGGGCTGACAGGTATTTCCTTGCAATTGAGGCAAGGTCTGGGAACCTGGATTTGTTGCTTCTCCAGTATTCCAGGGGGCTTTTGGATGTAGGAATCAGGGGCTCTGAGAGATACACATTTATCTAAAGTAGACCATGAACAAACAAACAAAAAAAAAAAAAAATTTTAGGCTATGTTACTTTTTTGGTCTATTTTAACCCTTTGACGTGTACGATCACACCGGTGTGATAAGTCTTGGCTGGTTCCAGGAGCGTACGATTAGAACGTTCAGTGCATCACGTGATCAGCTGCCAAAATTCAAATGTGCGTGCACGCTTTGGCTGGCGCTAAACCAGAGACGGACACGTGCAGCGCTTTTCACACATCACAAATATGCAGTGTTTTCAACCACATAATGTTTATTTTAGGTTTCAGACATTTAAATACACATAAGTACTAACAAAACAATACATTTAGAGTTTGTAAAATACACACTGACATTCAAGGCTTTATTGAAACAATAATTTAATTACTTGCCCTTCTGTTTGGCCTTGGGTCAGCTCTTTTGTGACATCATAATTTTCTTGAAGGATTTCTTCATACATTGCCAGCAAGGAAACATTGCCACCATCTGTCTTTGTCGTCTTCACTTTCGGCTCATCCACATTCTCTGATGCACAGCTCACCCTGGCCCGCAATTTTTCTGTTACTTCCCTTTTCATTGCTTGGTCAAAATTGCAGTCCTTATCTAGGATCCAAGAATGTGGCAAGATAAAACAGGGGCTCTCTGTAGATATGACTAAATTGCTGTTCTATGGCTTGCAGTAGAGTGGCCTTTGAAGTTTTAATTCCATGATCTGTTGCAACAGTCTTGTTTAACAGACGTTTTAAGGCTTCATTGGAGGGGATCACATCAGCTACTTTGGCTGTAGATGAGGTAATGTCTCTTATCAGCTGTTCACATGAATGGTCATCATGTTTTCAATTAATGTCCATTGGTGTATGCTCAGAAAAGCAGGTAATTGAAAAACTACTGCATATGCTGCAAAGGCTCGCCTCTGCTTCAACAAACTTCTCAGCATATAGAATGTGCTGTTCCATCTCATGGGTGTCTTGTTGAAGCCTTGTGTCTTTCATGCCCTGTTGTTTTTGTAAGTCTTTAACCCTTTCACACGTAAGTTTAAAATATTCTGGCTGAGTCCCCAGCATGAGTTTTTCAGGGCAACCGTTATTTAGAACGTATCACTTTGTTTCCATGGTGACACGTCATTGCTTGTTACGTGACACACCGCAGCCACAATAGCGCTGTATGACTGATGATCTGCTTTTATTACATTTTTCCTTTTTTATTCAAAATATTCACAAATTTAACTATAGCATGAAATATCTGATATTCTGATTGTCAAATATGTGCAAGTGGATGGGTTTTGCTGTTTAAACACCTTTATAACGATCGCGTTAGTTGAGCTATATTCAGTGGCGTGTTTAGGTTATTGGGGGCCCTAAGCAAATCTCCAGGAGGGGGCCCCGTGATCGCGTTCCCGGGGGTTTATCAGCTGGCAATTTTCAGTGCACATTTAAGAGTGCAGGTTGCAACTGTTATTAACAATAATGTAAAGATTAGGCTTATCAGTATGTCACAATATCACCCTGTATCACTTTGTTTTCTGTTTTGCATAATTTCCTGCCAGTCTGTCATCATAGTTATGCATTTTGATTCACAAGCTTGCAATTCGATTCGATATCAGTTATTTTTTATATACTGTATATCAGGTACAGTACATGGCAGATTTTCTCAAGAAAACAAATCTCTCAACTAATGCTGTAAAATATACATGGGAATCAGTTGGTACTACATTAATAGTGTAGGTTAAAATGAACTTATTTGTATACAAACTTAAATTACACTTAAGAAATTTTTTTATAATAATAAAGTTGGTAGTACTAAAATTATTTCTACTCCAATTCGTTTTTTGAAATATAAACATTTAAATTGGCTGTCACCTTGATAGATTTATTCAAACATGCATTATATATTAAACCTTTCGCACGTAAATTTAAAATATTCTGGCTGTGTTTTTTAAGGCGACCGTTATTTAGAACGTACCACTTTATTGTTTCCATGGTGACGCGTCATCGCTTGTCACATAAAACAGCACAGCGCCATATGACTGATGATCTGCTTTTATTTCATTTTTCCTTTTTTATTAAAAATATTCACAATGAAATATCCGATATTCCGATTGTCAAATATGTGCAAGTGGATGTGTTTTGCTATTTAAACACCTTTATAACGATCGCGTTAGTTGAGCTACATGTGCAATGGGCGCCGCCATGTTAGTTTGCGCCGCACAGAGAATTGGATCTGTTGGATTTACAACATGTGAATTCCTCCACTTCTCCCGAAATGCATGAAAGTAAGTGAGCCAGTCAACTGGGGAAGAATATAGTAAACTTTAAAGTTACTTTCACAATGTGTAACTGATATGAATAAAACGTGTCGTCTAATTATTACCCAGATAGCACACATACATGTGGCCGACGTCGGCCCCAGAGCGGAACGTCGGGCTCATATCTGTAACATCTAATAAGGATCGGCCAGGCATAGGCGCGTGTCTTCAGTCAGTGCTCTATTTACAGCTTGTCGGCTTTCCAGCTGCAGGCCGATGCCGCGCTTATCTGTTTGCGCGTGACCATTCATCTCTGCAACCGACGAGAGAAATGGCGACTCCGGCGACATCTGTGGTTTTCAGGTAAGTTTTCACTTTAAGTGAATTAGAAAAATCTTTTGTTAATTCTGTGACACTTAAAACTTACTAAGAAACTCGGTTTACTACAGGCAGTTTGTAATCAGTTTCTCGGAGGCGAAGGGCCAGATGAGCAGCGGAATGCTAGGTCAGCCCAGCTTCTTTAGCTCAGAAAAGTTTTTGTAAGTAGCCAAATTATCTGAACATATCTCGTCCTCTGCAAAATAAACGGATTAGGTCATAATGTGATGTTTATTTATGTAAATACTGCATGACTTTGAAGTGTTTTAATGGGCGCGCGTTTTGAACATTCAAACACTGGAGGAGTTACCATGGTAACGGGCGGCACAGCAGTAACCGACAAGCTGCAAAATCTCCGTCTCTCGCAGTTGTTTTCTCTGCTTTCGGGTGAGTTTAGTCCCCAAAATCACATAAATAATATAAAACTGTTCTGGATAGTTTCTTACCTGTAATTGACACGCTTCTGTCGAATATTTACTTTACTGAAATAGTTTATTTTCTTCGAAAAAGTTCGTTAGCATAACTGTTTTCAGAACTGTTTGGCTAATATACTGAGCTCTTATGAAAGTTTGCGTTTTTAATCACATCTTTATGTTCAGAAGAGAGGCTTTGATAGTTTTGTTAAGGTTTTGTTGGTAATTTGTCAATGGGTAACGTTAATTGGAAGTGAGCTAATTTATTTAAACGGCTGTACTGACATCCCTTACAGGAAGCGCGAAAATCAAATGAAACGAAATGAAGTGATCTTTCATGGTAAACAAATTACCTCGATTACATTTAATGTTTAATAATTTAATACCAATCACATTAAAGAAAAAATGTTCTGTGATTTCAGGAGTGAACAAATCTACAACACCGGAGGGGAAAGAGCTGCTGACAGGAGTAACTTTTACTTTAGGAAACTCAGGTGAACTGAGGAAGCTCATTAAATAACTTCATACGCATTTTTTCCACAAAGGGTAACGGTATGGGGAACAATTCTCACTTTAAACTAGTTGCTTATTAGCTTGCATATTGGCTGTTTATTATTACTTATAAAGCTGATATTAATGCCTTATTCTGCATGAACTTATTCTACAACATCCCTAAATCCTACCTGATATCCACCCTTAACTGCTAACAGTAACTACCTTACTGTCTATTAAAGGGTTAGTTCACCCAAAAATGAAAATTCTGTCATTAATTACTCACCCTCATGCCGTTCCACACCCGTAAGGCCTTCGTTAATCTTCGGAACACAAATTAAGATATTTTTGTTGAAATCCGATGGCTCCGTGAGGCCTTCATAGGGAGCAATGACATTTCCTCTCTCAAGATCTATAAAGGTACTAAAAACATATTTAAATCAGTTCATGCGAGTACAGTGGTTCAATATTAATATTATAAAGCGACGAGAATATTTTTGGTGCGCCAAAAAAAACAAAATAACGACTTATTTAGTGATGGCCGATTTCAAAACACTGCTTCAGGAAGCATTGGAGCACAATGAGCACAGTGTATCGAATCTGCTGTTCAGAGCGTGATTTCAGCTGTTGGCAGTTTGACACGCAATCTGAATCATGATTCGATAGGCTGATTCATAACGCTCCGATGCTTCCTGAAGCAGTGTTTTAAAATCGGCTATCACGTTATTTTGTTGTTTTTTTTGGCGCACCAAAAATATTCTTGTCGCTTTATAATATTAATATTGAACCACTGTACTCACACGAACTTATTTAAATATGTTTTTAGTACATTAATGGATCTTGAGAGAGGAAATGTCATTGCTGGCTGTCGGATTTCAACAAAAATATCTTAATTTGTGTTCCAAAGATGAACGAAGGTCTTACGGGTGTGGAACGGCATGAGGGTGAGTAATAAATGACAGAATTTTCATTTTTGGGTGAACTAACCCTTTAACCCCTGATTGTTTCAGTGAGAGTGTCTGTGAAAAGCCTTTAGGGTAAAATAATCAGCGAAATGAGATTAGGTGACAAATAATGTTATATTGTTTGTATTTATGATAAACTATTATGATAACAGGATGTTATGGTCATTAATATATTTTTTCTAGGTCTTTTTTGAGTTATTTATTTGTATGTATTTTTTACTGATACATTCTTAAATATGTTTTACTAAATATTTGGTAACACTTTACAAGAAGTTTCATTAGTTAAACATTAGTTAATTATTAACTAACATGAACTATGAGCAATACATTTGTTGCTGTATTTACTAATCTTCGTTAATGTTAGTTAATGAAAATACAGTTGTTCATTGTTTGTTCATGTTAGTTCACAGTGCATTAACTAATGTTAACAAAATTTTAATAATGTATTAGTATCTAAGGTTAACTAATGGACCTTATTCTAAAGTGTTACCAAATACTTAAATACTTTAAATGCTGACTGGTTCAGGGGGTCAAGAACTTTAGGCATTTAAGTTATTTTTCACATAAATCTGGTCAGCTTACACACTGCTCATACTCAGCCTCTAAAATGTTTGAATTGAATTACCAATACAATATCAGGGGGTAAAGATGTAATTAGAGTTCTTACAATTATGGCTGTGCTCTTGTTACCAGATGAGATGTGATCCCCAGCATTTGGCGCTGAGATTCTTCAGGACAAAGGCCTTGATGCCATGAAGATGGTGAGTTTCCCCAATAGCTGCCACTACCCAGATCAAGAGACTGTATTAGTCTATCTGTATTAGTCTATTTTGATAGGTATATATGTTATGTGTCTTTTCTTTTTCATTACAGCCCATAACTGACAGGCTTTCCTGTGTAAACCATCATATTTATCCAAATGAGGTTTGTAAATGCATGAATTCTTTATATTTTATATTAATCATTAATTTTGAATAAAAATTACTTATAGAAGAAAATGTGACAAGGCCTCTCACAAAATGCCATATTAAAGGAATATTCAGAGTGCAAGTCAAAACTGTTTCTTTTGGGCAATATTATGCTACAAATATCGTCTATTGAGCTGAAGTTAAATTGAACCTGGAATGTTGATTTATGTTGCCATGCGATACTTTGTAATGGGCATGTACAATGGATTTTGAACTCTACTATTTTTATTGCAGGGTCTCTGGGATCCCCAGCTGAAGGCATGAAGACATCAGATGTTGGCCTGGACAGATGTATCAACAGTACACTACACCGACCTCTGCTTTTGCATGGATGGCTGATTACTACCATGTTCTGAGAGGGTATTACTATAGCAAAACTGAGCACCTGTGACACTGGGATTTCCAGTTGTAAAGAATAATCACACAATGTTTTTTAGAAGTTGCAAACTTTTCTCTCTCTTTCTCTCTTACAAACAACACAACAGCTAAATCTTTTCAAATTCTTTTCTGGTGGTGCACAAGTCCTATTCTTTGAAACAGAAATTAAGAGATTCATATGCTCACATTTAAGCTGCGGACACATTACTTTGAGCATGCAAAATTTCTTCAGACACTGTAACTGGCGTGATATGACGTCTGTAGAGTCTTTTTATAAACATGAATTCAACATTTAACAAATAGTATATTCAAAATATAAAAATATACAGTCTACTCGACTTTACTACATTTTTTTTTTTTATTAATTTAGCCAAGAGGTCACACCTACATGTAGCAATTTTGTACTCTTTACACATAGTCGTGTGATGTGAATTCGCAGGTCAGAGTTCCAAACCAAACTTTTTGCATGAGCTTGCATTTCTGGTCTCCTGCATTTGTGTGCATATGAATGGAGGTCAATGGAATGAAAAGCGTGGTGTGACCGCACCTTTATTTTACAGTTGCAGTACACCTGTATCAAAAGTGTGAAGTCATGGACAGATTTTATTTGTGAACTGATATGCGAGATCTCGCATATGACACATCAGTATGTGACATCCCACTCAAACACGTGCTCTATCCAGTGATAAACATGTTCTTGTCGTTATTAATCAATCAGTAATCAACACAGCACCACCCCGAAATTGCCTTGCACTGTAGAATTATGGTTTTGGCAAGAAATGAAAAATAGCCAATTATTTATTATAAATGCTACTATTTTACAATTAATATTTAAGACTATGTTAGAGAGGGATAGAAGCCATTTTTATGGATGATAGGATTTTTTCATAACAGGTCATTTATTTGAATGATCAGCAAAAATTTGAGCCTATGAGTTTAATAATTTGAATTCATAGAATAAGATTAGTACAAATTTAACTGTTGTGTTTGTGAGAGAGAAAAGAGAACTACAAGTTTGCAGATCCTAATACATTTTCTCAGTGACTACTGAAATATTCTCTACAAATTCCACTGTCACAGGTGCTCAGTTTTGCTACAATAATACTATATATTATACAGCACATGCATAATTTGAGACAATATTCTGATTAAATTTCTATTATTCATTTTGTGTATAATCAATATATAAACAAGTGATATTTAATTGTTAACGAGGGATTGGCTGGACTCTGCTGACCCAATCAGTATTTCTCGTCCAATGGTCATACTTTAATTTTCCGGTTTCTCTAGTATTGCATCCTTCTCATGGGCATTTCATGACTTTTTAGTGTGGGTTAAACCTCTTTTTTGGCCCATAATATGTATTTTTTTTAAAAGTAATTAAAAATAGTTTTGTCTATGCTATTGAAATTGTGGGTTACATCTTTGTCACCTTTTTCACCCAAGGAGTTTACATTCCTGATAATACAAGAGCGAGGAACTTACATTTTAATTACAAAGGAAAACCAATTCATCTGCTATATTCTTCTGTCCTCCATTTTCAAGGGTAAGATTTCTTTATAAACCATCTACCCACCCATGTGTCTTTATTTTTGTGGAACACAAAAGGAGAGAGTCACTTAGTCTCAGTCACCATTAGAAAAGAAACTGATAGTGAATTGTGACTGAGGCTGTCAGTCTCTTGATGTTCTGCCTTATATCTCCTTTAGTGCGCCAATAAAAATAACATGTTTGGTACAAAAGAACATGACCAGTTTTGTTCATGAGTAAATATTGCTTTTAATTTTTTAACTTGAGACTGTTTAGCCTGTAATTTTCTGTATACCTTTGCGTGTATCTGAATGTAAATGCCTTCTCTGTTAGTCATATTGACGGGTTGTATATAGGAGGATGTATGCCTTAAACATGCAGGCTATCTGTAACTGTATTTTGTAAATATTAAAACAATGTTAACTGAATGTGATGTGTGATTATTACATAAACATGATCATTTATCTATTAGTATTAAGTATTTGAGATTTTTAAAAACGAAAATGTGTTAACTGTGTAAAACTTCAGCCCAACTGAAATCAACATCGTTTCAGCATGAGGTAAGCAAACGATCCGCGTCGATTTCCCGTTAGTTTTGAATGGCGTGTCTGACGTTGGTCTTTGATGTCGTGAGAAACATCGATTCTAGGTTGATTCTGTGTCAGGGTGCTATCTGGGTGTAGCCTGAAAGGTTCAGCCTAAATAAATAAAGGCCCTAGAAAGCCCCTGCACAGCGGCCAGTATTTACAGCTTTGGATCGTCCACACATCGGCCGGAGAGCATTTGCGATCAGAGGCCGACGCCTCGGCGACATTTTCCCGATGAGCAAACGCTCCGTGAGCTACGTCCCGGCGATGAAACTTTGTCCATCGAGACAACATCGGCCCGACGTATGTGTGTTATGTGGGTATAGAAAGGGTTGTTATTTCCGCTTCTATAGACATCATTGTGTATTTTACAAACTCTAAATGTATTGTTTTGTTAGTACTCATGTGTATTTAAATGTCTGAAACCTGAAATAAACATTATTTGGTTGAAAACACTGCATAAATGTTATATATAAAAGTGCTGCGCGCGTCCGTCTCTGGTTAGCGCCAGCCAAAGCGCGCACGCACATTTGAATTTGGCAGTTGATCACGTGATGCGCTGAACGTTCTAATCACACTGGTGTGATCGTACGCTCCAGGGACCAGCCAAGACTGATCACACCGGTGTGATCGTAGGCGTCAAAGGATTAAAGAACATTAAAAAATATAATTAATATGTAATATGGTGAATATATTAAGCTAAATGCTCCTCTCTAGGGTTCATTTTTCTAGCTGACTAACGAGTTTATGGTCATGATGAATATGTTTGTTCTGAGGTAAATGTGACATTACGTTTGTTTGTTTACCAGCGTTTTTATTAACGTCTTTCCGCCTATGAAACAATGATTGAGCGCGATTACACGAGACATGATATGGATTTTGATAAGTTGAACTGTATCTTTTAACATACCTTTAGTGCTTTGCTTGGTGGGTAAACACGCTACTGGCTATACACGCGATGGGTGCCGCCATGTTTGCACAGCGGTACAGAGAATTGGATCTGTTGGATTTAAAACATGTGAATTCATCCACTTCTCCCGAAGTACATGAAAGTAAGTGAGCCAGTGAACTGGGGAAGAATAGAGTAAACTTTAGAGTTACATACACAATGTGTATCTGATATGAATAAAATGTATTTAATTATTATGGAAAGGATTGTTATTGCCGCTTCCATAGACATCAGTGTGTATTTTACAAACTCTATGTATTGTTTTGTTAGTACTTGTGTGTATTTAAATGTCTGAAACCTAAAATAAACTTTATGTGGTTGATAACAGTGCATTTTTGTGATCTAAAAAGCACTGAGTGCGTCCGGCTCCGGCTCGGCGCCAGCCAAAGGGCGCAAGCACATTTGAATTTGGCAGTTGATAATGTGATGCGCGGAACGTTCTAATCACACCGGTGTGATCGTACGCGTCAAAGAGTTAAGATGGGAGGTGGGGAGGTGGGAAGCTGGGAGTGTTTGAAGTGGCCTACCATCTTCCTGCAAATCGAAACACATTCTGTGATGCTTTTTGGCTCAGCACAGCCTTGTTTACAGCGAGCTGTAAGGTGTGTGCCATACAGCCCAAGCTTGCAAGCCCACATTCCTCCATCGCCTTAATCATATTGTGTGCAGTATCTTTGAGCACAACATACACTCTGCCTTTTGTAATATTCCACTGTTTGAACAGGGTTTTTAAAAGCTTGGCATATTATTGTCCCTGTATGCAATCTTGGAGCACTCCTGTTCGTGCAGCAAGACTTTTTGCATGTTAAAATATTCTTCCAACCACTGAGCAGTTAAGCTAAGCATACTGACTGGACTAACATCAGATGTCCAAATGTCCATCGTGAAACTTATGCTTAGTCCGTTCTTGTAGATCAAATTATGAATGTGTATGGCGACCAAATCGTACAAGGCAGGGAGGGAAACATCAGAGAAGCGGCGGATCGGAAGGGTGTAACGTGGCTCCAAATGCTCTTCTAACCCGCGAAAACCGGGATCCTCTACCACACAAAAAGGTTGATCATCAAGGACTATAAACTCCATTACTTTGCTGTTTATGGCTTTAGCCTTTTCGCTGTCTCTGGAAAACTTTATATAATTTTCAAATGCCTGCTGAATGGGGACATCAACGCTCCATGTTTTATTTTTAATGCTAGTAGCTGCTGCTGCCACAGCTGCATCATATTCTTTTAATACAGCTTCGCCGTGATGACGACCATTCAAGTGAGATATAAGATGTTAAAACTCCCCCCCCCCCCCCCCCCCCCCCTAGAAATCCTTGCTGTACATGATTTGCAAATGTCATCTGCTGCCACAGAAAAAAACTTCCAGACCGGTGAAGACATGTTCACAGATGATAAAGTAATGAGCTCGACACAGTTTTAAAGCTGCAGTCACTTGCACTCGAAAAGCAGATGAGTCTTGGACTGATTCATTGATTTACCAGCAAGCATATTTTATCGGATCTAGTTATCGGATTTCATTTATTTATCGGAGAAATAAAAATGACGTAATTTTCACCCATATCGCCCGGTAATTTATCTGTCCTCTCATTCAGTTGTCTCATTCACTTAGGTTAAATAGTGTTGGTGTGACAGGGTATGAATTTCAGCACGAGATTGCGCATAATTCTACTCATTCCTGCAGATTTCACGCCCACATCTGAAGCGCACACACCAGAGCCGTTGAAAAACAGAGTTGCGACACTCCCATAGACCTCCATAGGAACTTTGGAATGTGGAAGTAACGCGTGTCGTGGAGCAGCCGATAGTTCCAAACACTGATAGTTCTAGAACATAGCAAAGCTAGGGCTGGGTCTTGCAGGTTCACCACCTGGTCCCTGAAGGGAGTGGTAGTAACCTTGGACACATATCCGGTCCGAATTCCAGGCACGCTTCAAGCCAAGTCACCTTTATTTATATAGCGCTTTTTACAATGCAGTGATAACTGGTAAATAATTTTGGCTGCACAACAGCTCTTAAAGAAAATGGCGTCATTGTCCAGCTTAAGCAAATTCAATATTGATTCATTCGGTTGTAAAAATCAATAATTAGTTCATTTATCTATATATCAGCACTGGAGAAAACAGTGATGTCATCGTCCAGCTCAGTTCTGTTCGCATACAATGGTGTCAATGCAGGCAGATCAAAAACATAATATCAAGTGTCCCCCACTAAGCAAGCCAAAGGTTCTCCTCTGGCCAACAGCGAACAGTGCATGATTATGATTCAGGCAGCATTACAGGTCAAAAGTCCGATTGGGATTGCAACAGTCAAAATATTTGGTCCAGTTCCATCTAGTTGAAGATCGTATTCATCTCGCTGGTATGGGACGGTTTGTTGGGAATCTGTGCCACTGGCTGTCATGTTGGTGAGGCCTTCATAGGGGATGATCTAGTTGGCTCAATCTCTGCTGACACTTCAGGGCTGCGTTGTCGTCGTGGCTAGGCACAGGTCCTCCATCTGATCTGGATACGGCCTGGATCCGGCTGACTACGGTAAACCTTGGGATAAACAAAGAGACTAATATTAGCATAGATGCCATTCTTCTTCTGATGTAACGAGTACATCTGGTGTTATAGGAAGTATTTTCGTCAACCGAAAATGCTTGCAGGTCCCCTACCCTCTTGATGGAAGCCAATGCAATCAGGAGTACTGTTTTCATTGACAGGATTTTTAACTCCGCTGACTGCAGAGGTTTGAAGGGGGGTCTTTGAAGTGCCATGAGCACTAGAGACAAAAACCAAGAGGGTATAGAGTGCAGGCGAGGAGGATTTAGCCTTCTCGCCCTCCTCAGGAACCTGATGATCAGGTCGTGCTTTCCCATGGATTTACCATCTACTGCATTGTGAAGTGCGGCAATGGTGGCAACATACACTTTCAGGGTGGAGGCTTCAACCCTTCTTCCAGGAAGGAAAGCACAGCTCTGATCGGGCATCTCCGGGGGTCTTCTCGGTGAGCCTACTCAACAAATAGGCTCTTAGAAGGGGCTCTAGTGGAAGTGATGGTGTCTACCATCTTCTGGTGTAGATCACCTAAGTCCTCTGCGTCCCATCCAGAGACCAGACATGGAGTTTCCAGAGGTCTGGACGCGGGTGCCATGGGGTACCCCATCTCTGAGAAAGCTGATCATTCCTCAGAGGAATGTGCCAGGGAGGATCTGTTGAAAGGAGCATCAGTTCTGGGAACCATGTCTGGTTGGGCCAGTACAGCGCAACTAGCAAGACCTGCTCCTCATCCTCCCTGACTTAGGCTCACTGGGGGAAATGCATACTTGCGTGGGTCCCGTGGCCAGCTGTGTGCCAGGGTTTCCATGGCGAGTGTCCCCTCGGTCAGGTAGTAAAACAACTGGCAGTGCGACATGTCCGGAGAGGCAAACAGGTCTACCTGTCCGGCTCTGAAGCACCTCCAAATCAGCTGGACCTCCCGGAAGCACAGGCTGTTGTGAGAGCTCGTCAGCTGCACGATTGAGCAGGCCTGAAATGCAAATGGCACGAAGCGACCTCAGATGCTTCTTACTCCATAGGAGGAGATGGCGGGCGAGTATTGAGGAAAAAAGAGAGGTAGCTGCTCTTCTACTGAGAATTTGGGTACCGCTGGCTGTGATGCCAGTGTCAGAACATAAATTTGACTTCAAAGATTCTCCGCCTGGCCCATCACCAGGGAAAGAGCAGCTCTGTTCATCTCTCGGTCACCTGTCTCATGGGTAATGTTTCACCGACCGCTTTAATGGCGGCTGAGACGGGTGGCATTGTCTTTCTGTGGGGGGCTCGACATCACAATAGAGGAAGCTGTGTGGAGTTTTTTTTTTTTTTTTGCCGAAGGGGACAGATGCCCTTGGCAACGAGCAGACTGAGGGTCAGCCCAAGAGAGACTCTGGTAGCACATCGGGGCAAGCTCTTGATTGCCTCAGCCTGCTTCTGACTGCAGAGAACTGCTGGGCACAGTCCTTGACGGTGTCGCCGAAAAAACCTTGTGAGATGGGAGCATCGAGAAAGCACATTTTGATGACGTAGCCAGGGGGCTCTTCTGGACCGCCAAGGTGGACATCGTCTGGCCGGGGGCCTGCGCTGTGACTTTAACCCTTTAAAACCGGATGTGTCGTCGGCGACACATCCAACCAAGCTGTATTTATGTTACTGTAACTCTTGAACCGTTTGCGCCATCGTAATAATTCAAATTGCTACAGATAGTAGACAACATGGGCTTTTCGGCAATATAAGGGTTATTACGGTAATTTCGTTCCTTCCGTCAGCAAATGGCAGCCGCTTTCGGGGAGAGCGGGTGGAAGGAGGATTTGAACGTAGAGAAATGGAGCGCGGCAGTTTAGGGAGTTTTGGATCGCATAAATAATAGAAGAAACAAACAAAAACATGGCGGAAGGAGTACACAGTCAATTGGGATGATTTTTTATAAGACTTGGGAGGAGGCTAAGTGAGACTCGAGACTCATTTGGTGTGTGCATCTGTATAACGTGTCCGTGCGGTAAATGTATGCGTGCTGATGCGTGCATATGTAGTATATGTATGCGTGTATGAAAAAAAATTCTCCTGAATGAAAACTGTGCAACCAAGTGTCACAAAATGACTTGTATATATGTAATATAGTTTAATTTTCAAGTTTGAAGTGTTAGATTCTTTCGATCATCATTTTTCTCTTTTTTTCTAAATAAAAAGCAGAAAATTTATTATTATTTTTTTTATTTTCGTCTATTTAAATTCTATTTACAAACTCACCATATACATTAATGCTCAATAACGGTAATTTATTGAAAGCCAGTTGTTTTCTGAAAAAAATGACACCTTGCACTTGAAGATAGCACATTGTTAGAGAATTTTATAATAAAAAAAACATAATATGTGAAAACAGGCTATTTTAGCTTTAGGTTCTAAAGGGTTAATCATGGTCGTTCACTGTGCGCAGACACTTGTGAGGTGGAGGGTGACTGTTAATATAGAGGGTGTGATTAACGAGGATGAATGCTGGCAGGTGTGGGTGATGTTGGAGTGTGTGCAGGTGGTGAGCAGGGAGGATCTTGGGAATTGTGCTGAGGGTGACTGAGCTGACTGAGCTGGTCACTGTGACAATGGGTCTGTCAGTCTGCAGTTTTCAAAAAACAGTTATTAATTCAAAGCACTGATATAGTAATAATAAATATGTTCAGAGAAATTGATAACATGCTTAATAACTGTACACTTTACTATGTGACCTTTTAAATGTACAGTTTTAAAGTGAAATGGAAAATAAATAAAATTCAATAAATGCAGGATATTGAAGGCACTTACTGATGCACTTAAATATTCACTGGTTGAGATTCATATACTGATGGTTGATGTCTGTGTGTATCTGAATGAACACACTTCTGATAAGGGATTAGCCTCTAGATGAAATCAGTAAAAATGAAAAACTTTTTACATGTTTTGGCCATTCATTTACACAAGGGTGTTTTGGGGGCCTGAAAATGCAAACTTTTGAAAACGGTTTAAAAGTGCAAGTTTTTGAAAACTATACTGTTATCGACTCTGTGTAAAGTACAAAAACATGAATTTGTGAAAACGGTGATGGCATGCACATGCATATTACGTGTTTAGCATGTGCCTCTGGTGTGAGTGCTCTGTAAAAGAATGCGTATGTGCACAGGCCATAGTCTTTCTTTACAAAGTGACATTGCCAACTACTGACCTGGGGTCTGTTCTTCGTACGTCGCTAACTCAGCTGGATTTGATGGATGACAATTTGGCATGATCTTGGATTGTTTGGTTCTTTGACACCCATCCTGGACTTGCTGTCATAGCAATGGGTCCGTAAGCTTAAACCTGCTCGGGAGCAGGCTTATTTCATGTAAACAGGATTAGATTGCATCTTTTTAAGCAGAGGTGATACTTAAAGTCTGTCCCAGCCACTACTTTCTTACAATAGTACCCTAATGTGAACCAGGGACAATAATAATGATTTAAAAATACATTTGCAAGTAATATTATAATGTTGTGAAGTCTATCATAATATAGACACAGCCAGTTTTACTTGTTGAGAGATTTATTTGTGAGGGGAATAATTACCAAACTGGTTACTAGTAAGTGAAGCTAGTAATGCTGTTTTTGTCGTTTAATCATCTTGAGAGATTTAATGTCTTTTATTTGCAGTTGATGTCATCTAAAACTGTGGCTGAAGTCAGTTGTTGTGTTTCTGCTTGTCTCTTCTCTTTTTTTCTGTTCTTGTTGTTTCCCTTTCCTTCAGTTATTCTGCTTGTTAACAGCAGGTGTTCATCACTAAATGCTCAATCATCACTTGATTAATCACTTAATCATATCATTAACTTCACTGCTTCAGTGGTAATTTAACACTCTGTAGTGTGGACACACAGAAGTGTTCATTAACCCTTTGACGCGTACGATCACACTGGTGTGATCAGTCTTGGCTGGTCCCTGGAGCGTACGATCACACCGGTGTGATTAGAACGTTCAGCGCATCACGTGATCAACTTCCAAATTCAAATGTGCTTGCTCGCTTTGGCTGGCGCCAAGCCAGAGCCGGACACGCTCAGCGCTTTTCATATCACAAATATGCAGTGTTTTCAACCACATAATGTTTGAGGTTTCAGATATTTAAATACAGATGAGTACTAGCAAAACAATACATTTAGAGTTTGTAAAATACACACTGATGTCTATAGAAGCGGCAATAACATTCCTTTCCATTATAATTAGACAACACGTTTTATTCATATCAGATACACATTGTGTAAGTAACTTTAAAGTTTACTCTATTCTTCCCCAGTTCACTGACTAACTTACTTTCATGTATTTCGGGAGGAGTGGAGGAATTCACATGTTGTAAATCCAACAGATCCAATTCTCTGTACTGGCGCAAATTAACATGGCGGTGCCCATCGTGCATGTAGCTCAACTAATGCGATCGTTATAAAGGTGTTTAAACAGCAAAACACATCCACTTGCACATATTTGACAATCAGAATATCAGATATTTCATGCTATAGTTAACAAATTTGTGAATATTTTGAATAAAAAAGGAAAAATAAAATAAGCAGACCATCAGTCATACAGCGCTGCGGTGTGTTACGTGACAAGCAATGACGCGTCACCATGGAAACAATAAAGTGATACGTTCTAAATAACGGTCGCCTTGAAAAACTCACGCTGGGGGGCTCAGCTGGAATATTTTAAACTTACGTGCGAAAAGGGTTAAACGCTGATGATTTTGCTGTGGTGTTAACTCCCTCGGGTCGGCGGTCACGCCGGCGATACCACCTCGGTTTTTTTCTTAGTTTGGGTTCCTTGCCGCTGTCGCCTTTGGCTTGCTTAGTTGGGGACACTTGACATTTGACTTGACATTTGATATTCAACAGTGCTTTGATCTGCCTGCATTGACACTATTCTTTTAAGAGCTGCTGTGCAGCCAAATAATGTACCAGTTATCAATGTAAAGCTGCTTTGACACAATCTACATTGTAAAAAGCGCTATATAAATAAAGGTGACTTGACTTGACTTACGAGTGTGAAAGAGACTCAAAATACTCCGTCAATGTTGCACATACAATTAAGAGTTATACACTATTTTAATCTGTGGAATATCTTCTTTTATTTGTGTACACTAAAACAAAATGTTGTGCTTTTTGCAAAATAAAGAAAACTAACATGATGCGTGATCTGTCGTCTCCCTCTGAACGATGTCCAATCTGATAGTTCTCAGAAAATGAACTGTAACTTAGTGAATACTAACCACAAAAAAAATAGACTTATGTCTAAAGAAACTTTAAATTGTCAGGTTTTAAATCGTCTAAGTCAAATCGAAAACAAAAATTCTGTGTTTATGTAATCTGTATGAAAAGAGACACATGTCAGAAGTCCGTGATTCAGCTCATTATCTGCTAATATTTATTCAATAAATATTGAATAAATATTACTCCTCTGTATAGAAAACTGACATAAACATATGAGAATCCATCAATACTTCTCCAAATGTGCATGCTTTTAAGCTAAAAGGCCATATGAAATGCCACAGAGGTAACGTGAAGGTTCAGACGCTTTGCATCACAGAAATACATTATATTTTAAAGTATATAATAGAATACCATTATATTAAATTGTAATAATATTTCACAGTATTGCTGTTTTTTCTGTATGTTTGATATACACCATGATGAGCTTGAGACATGATCACAGAGGGTTTTTTCACAGCCTACCTGACTGAAAGGCCTCATTATTATGCAGGTCATTAGAGGTCTTTATGCAATTCTTTTGTCTTCTCAGGTGTGAATTACCTCATTATTCATGATGATTCATGCCTCCACGCATACTGTGTTTCTTGACAAAAAGTGTCTTACAAAAACTAAATCAATATATTGTTTTATATGAACGAGTGGGCAGGATAATTTTTCGTCATTTTGAAGCAAAAACTCTAGTCTACAACCTCCAATACCCAGAAGTCTTGTGAACAAAGATTTAATTTTTTAAAAATTGAAAATTAATAGAAAAAAAGTCAATAACTGATAAGGAGAGTAAATGTTGAACTGAAGTGTTATTTTATGTTTTTGCACAAAATAATATAGATGAGATCTAGTGTTTAATGTTCCCTTTAAAGGGTTTCTGTATTGTCTCAGTTTTGTGGGTCACCATTGAGCCTGAGCAAAGGATGAGCAAAGAAATGTTGATGTTATGCTGCGTTTTGCTTTATTTAAAGGCAGTGACTGTATAGTTATTATGATAACATACTGTAAAATGGAGAGCTGTAAATTAACAGTACACTCCCACATCTGCTATTATTTTACTGTTATTTTACCACACAATTTTTTTTTTTTAATACAGTGAACCACGGTGTAGTTTATAATATTAACTATGAACATTTTCCACTAATATTAAAAAAATACTGTTTGTCTTAATTTATAACAATAAATATATTATTTTATCTGGTTTTTTTTTTTTTTTTTTTTGTGAAATATTTTGCTTAAAGTGTGTTTGTGATGTATTTATTTAAAATAAATAATACTTGTTGTTTGGGGTTGTAAAGTTAACTGTCAGGACTTTCTCTCTTTTGCTTTATGAAATAAAAGTTCTCAAGCAAATGCTATCATTAAACTTATTACAGAAAGTGAGTTGACATCTCATAAAATAAATTTCAGTCCTTCCAGTTATTATATTAGTGCAAATTTGAGAAAAAAAAAAAAAAGTTTTCAAAAGTTGTAAGACTTTCTATAAGGCTTACCTGGAGAGAAATAAAGAGAAGAGAGGCCTGTAGGGACTTACTCCATACTTCTGAAGATCAGTCACCAAATCAAAAGTAAAAGACTATGAGAAAACTGATGCACGCCTGTCAAACATTTCCTGTTTATAAGAGGCTCAGAGGGAAGAAAGTAGAAAGCTGATGCAAGAAGTTTGGCAATGTCACATGACTGTCTTTGTCTTAAGTTTTTAGGTCCTCCTCTATCACTTTCTGTCTCTACACGGTTCTTCAACTGAAATCTGAAATTGTCTAAAAGTCAAGTTTATAATATTAAGACTGATTGTACATAAATCTGTAAAGCAGTAGCCTATGTAAGTAATTATGCCTGTATTAATGAAAGTAACCTATAATTTATATTAAAACCCCAATGATTCCAATAAATCCAGTTATCAATCACACCCTCTGTTGAGGCAAAGTCACATGAGTTTTTTGTTGCGTATCAAGGGATTTATTCAGTAAATGTGTTTCCATCGTAGTATATGCACGTTTTCTTACCAGATACAAAATGACTGAAGTTTTGTGAACATTATTAGAATTTATGTGCATCTTGATGTTTCTATCCAGTGTTTCTTTTTTCATTAAAATGTGAAATGGAACTTGGAAACATAACTGACTGAACCCTTATGTGACAGGTATACAGTACACATACAAACATGCAAGGCTATTGTTTTTCACTACATTTAAGTTCTAGCATACGTTTTTTGTCAGTTTAAATTTATCACATTGTTCAAACTGTTTTTTCTTTGTTCTTCAAAACAAAGAATGTTTATGCAAAAATTGGATAGTGTGGGTGTCATTTCAGCAAATTACCTCTCAGTGTTACATCTATAACTCACCCCAGTAGTGGGGTAGATTGTAACAACAAAACTCTTTGTGTTTGACATTAACTCACATAAACTGTGACTGTGTAGTACACGTCCGAGTGAGTTATATTTGTAGCAGACAAATGTGGCTACCATGTATCAAAATTTAAGACATCTAGCACAAACAACCACTGAGTTAACCTCCCTATGCACCAAATATTGCTCATACAGAGACAACTTCAACATTTTTGAGGCTATTCTGCCCCCTAATGGCCCTCTAAAAAACAACAACAAAAGAATCAGCTTTAAGATGCTGAGTTCACAGTGACTTTGTCACTGAATGTCTCTGTATTGTGTAAAGGTTTTCAAACCTGTCCTGGGGCTGATTCAACTAATCAGTTCATTTGTAGAGGCTGCAAGACCTGAATTGGGTGTGTCAGTTAAGGGAGACATACAAAATGTGCAATGCTATGCTGGTTGGTCTTCCAGGACAGGTTTGAAAACCCCTGTACTTGGAATTAGTTTTCTTGTCTCTAAAAAAAAGTAACATTCTGCTGTTGAAGTGCAAGTGCATTAAATTAACCAGATGAACAATCTGTAACCTACACAATTTAAACTCACTCATACAACATTTCCAAACATTTCCAAAACGTCAGTCGAATTTGACAAATGGCTAATCAGTTTTCAGAGGAAATTATTTTAATATGAGCTGCATCTGTGCTAACTGCTCATTGCATCATATAATCAATAAGAACTATCATTGTATGACTCAAACTCAAAAAAAAAATTCTGACAACTTCTTTTCCATGCATCATTTTAATATATCCATGTTTGGACAAATCATATAGAACAGTGAAATCGCTCTAGAAATTCTCTGTCCTGTCCTGTCTTGCCTGCACTCGGTAATTATGATAACATGAATTATTCATGTTTTTTTATATTTATTTTTATTTGTATTACAAATTGTATTACATAAACAGAAACACTGTGGTGAATATAACTGTGGAACATGAAACAAAAACACATGTATTTCATGTATTTAACATTGTACATTAACATTACATTGAAGATCGAAATGGCCTGTTGTGGCCTGTGTGCTGTTGTGATTTATGCTGGCTTCATGTGCTCTCTGAATTATCGTAAATACAACTTTCCTAGGTAAACCTGCAAACTCTGAAGAGGTGAAAAAGGTGATAAACTAAATAATTGTAGGGGGGTCTGGGGGAATTGTCCCCCATGAGAAAATTTTTGTGATTTTAACATGTAAACGAAGCGTTTTGGTGCACTCTGACAAGAAAATTAATGGAAAAAAACATTTGATTCAAGTAAAAAAAAAAAAAAAAAAATAAAAATAAATAAATAATATAATATATATAATATATATAATATATATATATATATATATATATATATATATATATATATATATATATATATATATAGACACTAGGGCTGGGCATTGACACAAATTTCACAATTGGATTTGATTTTGATTCAGGAGCTTGCGATTTGATTTTGATTTGATTACGTTCGATTCAATATTGATTCATTTGGGGCCTATCAGGTACAGTACATTGCAAATTTCCTCAAAGAAAAAAATATCTCTCAACTAATTCTATAAACTATACAGGGAACGACAGCTGGTACATTATATTATTAAAGGTTAAAATTAATTTGTAAGCTATAAAGAACATAAAGAATATTTAATAACAACGTTATAATACATTTTTAATGAATAATTTCTACTCGTTTTTTTAGCCAATAAACATTTAAATGGTGGCTGTCATAAAACGGATTTATTCAAACATACATTCAATATTGAAGCACATGTTAAGTACAAATACAAGGGATATTCAATAGCCTATAGTGCATACATTTAGCAAAATGCTCCTCTGTTCATTTTTGTAGCTGACGAGTTTTTGGACACTGTACGGATTTTCTGAGGTAAATGGGACGGTGTCTCAGACACGCCAGGCTCTACACTCACACAGACACAGCGCACGTCATCACCAGAGTTCTAATCACCCACACCTGCAGCCCATCAGCACCCTCATTAACAGCAGCACAAAAGACTCACGCTCTCACTCAGTCACTGTCCGGTCTCGTCTGCACATGGTTTTTTATCTGTTTGCTTACCTCAAGGACTCCTCCGAAGATACTTAACTGTTTCCTGTGTGTTCCCTCGACTCGTTGTCTCCTCGTGAGTTCATCTGTGTCTGCTCAAGCTCCAAGTCTGTCATCCGTCTGCCAATCCTGCAAAACCAAGACAAGTATCAGTTCTACATCTATACCTGCCAACGTGTTAACCTGCCTTCACTCACCTGCACTCTGTCATCATTCTGGTTGTTCAATAAACATCAATACCTGTATTCCTGTGTCGCTGTCCCCTTCTGTGTTGTAACAGACGGTAGCTAAATGTGAAATTTTTACAATCTGTTTTATTGACGTCTTTCCGCGGTTGAAACACTCATTGAGCGATTATATGAGACATGATACTGATATATATTTTTTTTAAGTTGTACTGTATCTTTCAACATACCTTCAGAGGTTCATTCATGTTTATTTCATGTTGTAACTAGTAAAGTGGAAGAGATGATCGGTTCGTGCGCTCTGCTCAAATTAATGGCACTGTTACGCGCCACAGAACGCCAGGAAAGATTGCGACAGAGATGTGATGTCTGTGATCTCACTCCAGTTTATGGGAAAGTAGCTCATTTTCGATTCTTGTGAGGTTTATTGTGATGCTTGCCTTGATTCAACTTCCCGCGTCGACTGCGCAGATATCAACAGCGCAACGGGGTTGTAGGTTGGCAGGTTCCCAGCTAACACAGTTACATTGTGACGACGTAACTGGACTGGACCATATTCATTGTAGCGACATACCAAGTAACTTTCCAGGGACGTAACTTTGTGATTCCCATATTCGTCGTGGCGACGTTATAATGGTACGTCTCTGTAATGTGAGAAGTACGTCTCAACGACCAAACTGGCACGTTGTAAAAACATAACCGGATCGGCTCATATTAGTCGCAGCAACGTCCCAAATAACGTTCCAGTGACGTAACTTTGTGATTCCCATATTCGTCTTGGCAACATTATAGCGGTACGTCTCTGGAACGTGACAATAATGTCTCAACGACCAAACTGGCACGTTGTAAAAACATAACCAGATTGGCTCATATTAGTTGCAACGACGACCCCTAATAACGTTCCAGCGACGTAACTTTGATTTTCGTATTTGTCATGGCAACGTTTTAGTGGTACGTTGCTGGAACGTGTACGTCCTAACGACCAAAATACCACCTTGACCTTTATTTTTAAAATCTGCTTTTCACCTTTACTCAGGGGAATGGATATGTGCTTGGTCCAAAATGTTGAAATCCATGCAGAACTAAAATATTTCATTCTCTGCTATAAAACTAAACTCTAATTGTTATAGGGAATTGTATTGCTTTGGTTAATACATTTGCAGATCAAAATAGGTAATGGAAACCAATAGAAACCCTCATTAAATTCTGATAGAAAATGGTTAGAAACACACACCCATTTAATCATCAGCATTGTTACTTTGTTCAATTACTAAGCCAATACATTTGAACATTACCATGTAACCATGTTTTAACCATGTAAATGTTATCAAGTTATGAGTACAGAAAATTGAACACATGAATTCATAAATCAAACACATTCATAGATCAAACAATACAATCAATGAATAAATGTAACCAATGATTAATATTTTTTTATTTTTATTGAAAAAGTGTTTTTTCATTAGAGAGATGGGTATAGATAAATAAGGATTTTATCACTGATATTTATAGATACTCTTATGATTACTACTCTCCATAATTTGGCACGGAAATGACAGATATGAAAAAGATTCAGCAGATATTTTATTACTTTATTTGCAAAAAATATTTTAAACTGTTTCCTAAGTGTCCTGTATGAGGCAGCTGCTACAAATATACGGTGGTATGAGAAAAGCATGTCT